>NW_028270156.1:107377452-107696044 GCF_037043375.1 Chiloscyllium plagiosum
ACAGTAACCATCCCGCCCCGACATACCTGCCACTGTACAGCAACCGTCACGGCCCGACATATCTCCCACTGTACAGTAACCATCACAACCCGACATACCTCCCAATGTATAGTAACCACCACGGCCCCACATATCTCCCACTGTACAGTAACCATCACGGGCCAACCTACCTCCCAGTGAACAGCATCCATCATGGCCCGACATACCACCATCTGTACAGTGACCATCACGCCCGACATACTCCCACTGTGAAGTAAACATCACGGACCGACATACCTCCCACTGTACAGCAACCATCTCGACCCTACATACCTCTCACTCTACAGTAACCGTCAAGTACCGACATAACTCTCACTGTACAGTAACCGTCATGGCCCGACATAGATCCCACTGTACAGTAACCATTATGGCCCGACTTACATCCCCTGAAAAATAAACATCACAACCCGACATACCTCCCACTGTACAGTAACCATCACGGCACGACATACCTCCCACTGTTCAGTAACCGTCATGGCCCGACATACCTCCCACTGTACAGCAACCGTCACGGCCCGACATATCTCCCACTGTACAGTAACCATCACAACCCGTCATACCTCCCAATGTATAGTAACCACCACGGCCCGACATATCTCCCACTGTACAGTAATCATCACGACCCGAAATACCTCCCAATGTACGGTAAAATCATGGCCCGACATAACTCCCACTGTACAGTAACCATCACGGGCCAACCTCCCTCCCAGTGAACAGTAACCATCATGGCCCGACATACCTCCATCTGTACAGTGACCATCACGCCCGACATACTCCCACTGTTCAGTAAACATCACGGGCCGACATACATCCCACTGTACAGCAACCATCACGAACCTACATACCTCTCACTCTACAGTAACCGTCAAGTACCGACATAAATCTAACTGTACAGTAACCGTCATGGTCCGACATACCTCCCACTGTACAGTAACCATTAACACCCGACATAGATCCCACTGTACAGTAACCATTATGGCCCGACTTACATCCCACTGAAAAATAAACATCACAACCCGACATACCTCCCACTGTACAGTACCATCACGGCACGACATATCTCCCACTGTACAGTAATCATCACGACCCGACATACCTTCCAAAGTATAGTAACCACCACGGCCCGACATATCTCCCACTGTACAGTAACTATCATGGGCCAACCTACCTCCCAGTGAACAGCATCCATCATGGCCCGACATACCTCCATCTGTACAGTGACCATCACGCCCGACATACTCCCACTGTGCAGTAAACATCACAGACCGACATACCTCCCACTGTACAGCAACCATCACGACCCTACATACCTCTCACTCTACAGTAACCGTCAAGTACCGACATAACTCTCACTGTACAGTAACCGTCATGGCCCGACATACCTCCCACTGTACAGTAACCATCAACACCCGACATAGATCCCACTGTACAGTAACCATAATGGCCCGACTTACATCCCCTGAAAAATAAACATCACAACCCGACATACCTCTCACTGTACAGTAACCATCACGGCACGACATACCTCCCACTGTTCAGTAACCGTCATGGCCCGACATGCCTCTCACTGTACAGTAACCATCCCGCCCCGACATACCTCCCACTGTACAGCAACCGTCACGGCCCGACATATCTCCCACTGTACAGTAACCATCACAACCCGACATACCTCCCAATGTATAGTAACCACCACGGCCCGACATATCTCCCACTGTACAGTAACCATCACGGGCCAAGCTCCCTCCCAGAGAACTGAAACAATAATGTCCCGACACACCTCCTTCTGAACAGTGACCATCACGGCCCGACATACTTCCACTGTACAGTAAACAACACGGACCGACATACTTCCCACTGTACAGTAACCATCACGCCCGACATACCTCTCACTGTACAGTAACTGGCAAGGACCGACACACCTCCCACTGTACAGTAACCATCACAGGGCGACATACCTCCCGCTCCACTGTAACCATCACGGCCCGATATACCTCCCACTGTACAGTAACCATCACTCCTCGAAATACATTCCACTGTACAGTAACCGTCACGGCCCGACATACCTCCCATTGTACAGTAACAACCATGGGACGACATACCTCCCGCAGTACACTAACCATCACGTCCCGACATCCCTCCCACTGTACCGCAACCGTCACGGCCCGACATATCTCACACTGTGCAGTAACCATCACGGGCCAACATACCTCCCAGTGAACAGTAATCAACATGGCCCGACATACCTCCCTCTGTACTGTGACCATCACGGCCCGACATACTCCCACTGTACGGTAAACAACACGGCCCGCCATACCTCTCACTGTACAGTAACCGGCAAGGACCGACACACCTCCTACTGTACAGTTACCATCACGGTCCGACATACATCCCACTGTAAAGTAACCATCACAGGGCGGCATACCTCCCACTCCACAGTAACCATCACGGCCCGATATACCTCTCACTGCACAGAAACCATCACAGCCTGACATACATCCCACTGTACAGTAACCATCACAGCCTGACATACCTACCACTGTACAGTAACCATCATGCACCAACATACCCCCCACTGTACAGTAACCATCACGGACCGACATACCTCTCAATATTCAGTAACCATCACGGCTCGACTTACCTCCCACTGTACAGTAAACATCACGGCCCGACATACCTCCCAATGTACAGTAACCGTCACGGCCCGACATACCTCCCATTGTACAGTAACCACCACGTCAAAACATACCTCCCACTATTCAGTAACCATCACGGACCGACATACCTCCCACTTTACGTTAATCATCACGTCCCGACATACCGCTCACAGTACAGTAACCAACACGTTTTGACATACCTCCCACTGTACAGTAACCATCACAGCCCGAAATAACCCCCACTGTACAGTAACCATCACGGACCGACATACCTCTCACTATACAGCAACCATCACGGCTCGACATACTTCCCACAGTACAGTAACAATCACGGCCCGACATAACTCCCTCTTTACGGTAATCATCACGTCCCGACATACCTCTCACTGTACAGTAACCGCCACGGTCCGACATACCTACCGCTGTACAGTAACCATCACGGCACGACATAGCTCCCAATGTACAGTAACCACCACGGCCAGACATACCTCCCACTATACAGTGACCATCACGTTCCGACATACCACCCACAATACAGTAACCATCACGGCCCGACATACCTCCCACTGTACAGTAAACATCACGGTCGACAGACCTCCCACTGTACAGTAACCATCACGTTCCGACATACCTCCCACAGTGCAGTAACTATCACGGCCCGACATACCTCCCACTGTACAATAATCATCACAACCCGACATACCTCCCGTTCTCCAGAAACCATCACGAGTCGACATACCTCCCTCTGTACAGTAACCAACAGTGCCTGGCAGACCTCGCACTGTACAGGAACCATCACGGCCCGACATACCTCCTACTGTACAATAACTGTCAAAGACCGACACACCTCCAACTCTACAGTAACCATCATGGTCCGACATACCTCCCACTGTACAGTAACCATTACACCGCGACATACCTCCCACTCCGCACTAACAATCACGGTCTGACATGCCTCCTACTGTACAGTAACCATCACAGGGCGACATACCTCCCACTCAACAGTAACCATCACGGCCCGACATACCTCCAACTGTACAATAACTGTCAAAGACCGACACACTTCCAACTCTACAGTAACCATCATGGTCCGACATACGTCCCACTGTACAGTAACCATTACACCGCGACATACCTCCCACTCCGCACTAATCATCACGGTCCGACATGCCTCCCACTGTACAGTAACCATCACAGGGCGACATACCTCCCACTCCACAGTAACCATCACGGCCCGATATACCTCCCATTGTACAGTAACCATCACGGCCCGACACACCTCCTACTGTACGTTTACCATCACGGTCCGACATGCCTCTCACTGTACAGTAACCATCACAGGGCAGCATTCATCCCACTCCTCAGTCACCATCTTGGCCTGATATACCTCCCACTATACAGTAACCATCACAACCTGACATACATCCCAGTGTACAGTAACCATCACAGCCTGACTTACCTACCACTGTACAGTAACCATCATGGACCGACATACCTCACACTGTACAGCAACCGTCATGGCCAGACATATCTCCCACTGTACAGTTACCATCACGACCCGACATACCTCCCAATTTACAGTAACCATAACGGCCCGATATATCTCCCACTGTACAGTAACCATCACGGGCCAACCTGTCTCCCAGTGATCAGTAACCAACATGGCCCGACATACCTCCCTCTGTACAGTGATCATCACGGCCCGACATACTCGCACTGTACAGTAAACAACACGGACCAAAAAACCTCCCATTGTACAGTAACCATCACGGCCCGACATACCTCTCACTGTACAGTAACCGGCAAGGACCGACACACCTCCCACTGTACAGTAACCATCACAGGGCAACATACCTCCCACTCCACAGTAACCATCACGGCCCGATATACCTCCCACTATACAGTAACCATCACAACCTGACATATATCCCACTGTACAGTAACCATCACAGCCTGACATACCTACCACTGTACAGTAACCATCATGGACCGATATACCTCCCACTGGACAGTAACCATCACAGCCCGAAATACCTCTCACGATAGAGTATCCATCACGGCTCGACATACCTCCCACTGTACAGTAACCATCACTGCCCGACATACCCCCCACTGTACAGTAACCATCACAGCCCGAAATACCCCCCACTGTACAGTAACCATCACGGACCGACATACCTCTCACTATACAGCAACCATCACTGCCCGACATACCTCCCACTGTACAGTAACCATCACTGCCCGACATACCTCCCACTGTACAGTAACCATCACAGCCCGAAATACCCCCCACTGTACAGTAACCATCACAGATCGACATACCTCTCACTATACAGCAACCATCACGGCTCGACATACTTCCCACAGTACAGTAACAATCACGGCCTGACATAACTCCCTCTTTACGGTAATCATCACGTCCCGACATACCTCTCACTGTACAGTAACCACCACGGTCAGACATACATCCCGCTGTACAGTAAACACCACGGCCCGACATACCGCCCACTGTACAGTAACCATCACGACCCGACATACCACCCACAGTACAGTAACCATCACGGTCGACAAGCCTCCCACTGTACAGTAACCATCACGGTCGACAGGCCTCCCACTGTACAGTAACCATCATGGCCCGACATACCTCCCACTGTACAGTAACCATCACGTCCCGACATACCTCGCACAGAGCAGTAACTGTCACGGCCCGACATACCTACCAGTGTACAGTAACCATCACGGCCCGATATACCTCCCACTTTATAATAACCATCACGGTCCGACATATCTCCCACTGTACAATAAACATCACACACCGACATACCTCCCACTGTACAGTAACCATCACAGCCCGGCAAACCTCGTACTGTACAATAACCGTCAAAGACCGACACACCTCCAACTCTACAGTAAGCATCATGGTCCGACATACGTCCCACTGTACAGTAACCATTACAGCGCGACATACCTCCCACTCCGCATTAACCATCACGGACCGATATACGGCACACTGTACAGTAACCATCACGGCCTGACATACCTCCCACTGTACAGTCACCATCACTGACCAACATACCTCACACTGTACAGTTACCGGCACGGCCCGACATACCGCCCACTGTACAGTAACCACCATGGTCCGACATACTTCCCCCTGTACAGTAACCACCATGGCCCGACAAACCTCCCACTGTGCAGTACATATCACGTCCCGACACGCCTCCCACTGTACAGTAACCATCGCGTCCCGACATACCTCCCACTGTACAGTAACCATCATGACCCGACATACCTCCCACTGTACCGTAACCATCACGTCCCGACATACCTCCCAGAGTACAGTAACCATCACGGCCCGACATACCTCCCACTGTACAGTTACCATCACGGCCCGACATACCTCCCACTGTCCAATAACCATCACTCCCCGACATACCTCCCACTGTACAGTAAAAATCACGACTCGACATACCTCCCACTGTACAGTAACCATCACGGCCCTACTTACCTCCCACTGTGCTGTTTGCAATACTACCCGACATACCTCCCAGTGTACAGAAACCATCACTGCCCGACATACCTCCCACTATACAGTGACTATCATGGCTCGATATATCTCCCACTGTACAGTAACCATCACGATCCGACATACCTTCCAGTGTACAGTAACCATCACGGCCCGACAAACCTCCCACTATACAGTGACCATCACAGCCCGACATACCTCCCACTGTACAATAACCATCACTCCCCGACATATCTCCAACTGTACAGTAACCACCATGGTCCGACATACCTCCCCCTGTACAGTAACCACCATGGCCCGACATAACTCCCACTGTGCAGTAAACATCACGTCCCGACACGCCTCCCACTGTACAGTAACCATCACGTCCCGAAATACCTCCCACTGTACAGTAACCATCACGGCCGACATACCTCCCACTGTACAGTAACCATCATAGCCCGACATACCTCCCACTGTACAGTAACCATCACGTCCCGACATACCTCCCAGAGTACAGTAACCATCACGGCCCGACTTACCTCCCACTGTACAGTAACCATCACGGCCCGACATACCTCCCACTGTCCAATAACCATCACTCCCCGACATACCTCCCACTGTACAGTAAACATCACGACTCGACATACCTCCCACTGTACAGTAACCATCACGGCCCTACTTACCTCCCACTGTACAGTAACCATCACGATCCGACATACCTTCCAGTGTACAGTAACCGTCACGGCCCGACAAACCTCCCACGATACAGTGACCATCACGGCCCGACATACCTCCCACTGTACAATAACCATCACTCCCCGTCATATCTCCCACTGTACAGTAACCAGCACACCCCGACATACCTCCAACTGTACAGTAACCATCACGGCCCGACATACCTCCCACTGTACAGTAACCATCACTCATCGACATACCTCTCACTGTACAGTAACCGTCAAGGACCGACACACCTCGCACTGTACAGTAACAATAACGGCCGACATACCTCCCACTGTTCAGTAACCATCACGGCCCGACATACCTCGCAATGTACAGCAACAATAACGGCCGATATACCTCCCACTGTTCAGTAACCATCACGGTCCGACATACCTCGTAATGTACAGCAACAATAACGGCCGACATACCTCCCACTGTTCAGTAACCATCACGGCCCGACATACCTCGCAATGTACAGCAACAATAACGGCCGACATACCTCCCACTGTTCAGTAACCATCACGGTCCGACATACCTCGCAATGTACAGCAACAATAACGGCCGACATACCTCCCACTGTTCAGTAACCATCACGGCCCGACATACCTCCCACTGTACAGTAACCATCACGGTCCGACATACCTCGCAATGTACAGTAACCATCACGGTCCGACATACCTCGCAATGTACAGCAACAATAACGGCCGACATACCTCCCACTCCACAGTAACCATCATGACGCGATATACCTCCCACTGTACAGTAACTGTCAAAGCCAGACATACATCCCACTCTACAGTAGCCATAACAGCCTGACATGCCTCCCACGGGACAGTACCATCACGGACCGACATATCTCCCACTGTACAGTAACAATCACAGCTCGAGATAACCCCCATTGTACAGTAACCAACACGGAGCGACATTCCTCCCAATGTACAGTAACCGTCACGATCCGACATAACTCACATTGTACAGTAACCACCACGGTCCGACATACCTCCCAATGTACAGTAACCATCACGGCACGACATAGCTCCCACTGTACAGTAACCATCACGGCCCGTCATACCTCCCACTGTACAGTAACCATTTCCGCCCGACATACGTCACACTGTACAGTGACCCCACCCACCGACATTCCTCCCACAGTACAGTAACCATCACGTCTCGACATACCTCCCAGTGTACAGTAACCATCACGGTCCGACATACCTCCCGCTGTACTGTCACCAACACTGCCCGACATAACTCCCACTGTACAGTAACCATCACGCCCCGACATACTCCGCACAGTACAGTAACCAACAGTCCCGACATACCTCCCACTGTTCAGTAACCGTCACGGCCCGACATACCTCCCACTGTACAGTAATCATCACATCCACACATACCTCTCATAGTACAGTAAACACCACTGCCCGAAATAACGTCCGCTGCACAGTAACCACTACGGCCCGACATACGTCCCATTCTACAGTAACCATTACGTCCGGACACACCTCCCACAGTACAGTAACCATCACGGCCCGACATACCTCCAATTGTACAGTAACCATCACGTCCCAACATAGCTCCCACAGTACAGCAACCATCACGGACCGTCATATCTCCCACTGTACAGTAACAATCACAGCCCGAGATAACCCCCATTGTACAGTAACCAACACGGAGCGACATACCTCCCACTGTACAGTAACCATCACGTCCCGACATACCTCCCACAGTACAGTCACCATCACGGCCCGACATACCTCCCATTGTACAGTAAACATCACGGCCCGACATACCTCCCACTGTACAGTAACCATCACCGCCCGACATACCTCCCACTGTACAGTAACCATCACGGCCCGTCTTTCCTCCCACTGCACTGTAATCACCACGGTCCGACATACCTCCCGCTTTAGAGCAACCACCATGGCGCGACATGCCTCCCACTGTACAGTAACCATTACGTCCCGACATACCTTCCACTGTACAGTAACCATCACGAACCGACATACCTCCCACTGTACAGAAACAATCACAGCCCGAGATAACCCCAATTGTACAGTAACCAACACGGAGCGACATACCTACCACTGTACAGTAACCATCACGTCCCGACATACCTCCCACAGTACAGTCACCATCACGGCCCGACATACCTCCCACTGTACAGTAACCATCACTCATCGACATACCTCTCACTGTACAGTAACCGTCAAGGACCGACGTACCGCCCACTGTACCGTAACCATCACGGCCCGACATACCCACCAGTGTACAGTAACCATAACGGCCCGATATACCTCTCACTTTATAATAACCATCACGGTCCGACATATCTCCCACTGTACAATAAACATCACACACCGACACACCTTCAACTCTACAGTAACCATCATGGTCCGACATATGTCCCACTGTACAGTAACCATTACAGCGCGACATACATCCCACTCCGCACTAACCATCACGGACCGATATACGTCACACTGTACAGTAACCATCACGGCCCGACCTACCTCACACTGTACAGTTACCGGCACGGCCTGACATACCGCCCACTGTACAGTAACCACCATGGTCCGACATACCTCCCACTGTGCAGTAAACATCACGTCCCGACATACCTCCCACAGTACAGTAACCATCACAGCCCGACATACCTCACACTGTACAGTAAACATCACGGCCCGTCATACCTCCCACTGTACATTAACCACCACGGTCCGACATACCTCCCGCTGTACCGTAACCACCACGGCCTGACATACCTCCCACTGTACAGTAACCCTCACGTCCCGGTATACTTCCCACAGTACAGGAACCATCATGTCCCGACATACCTCCCACTGTACAGTATACAATTCGGCACGACATACCTCCCGGTGTACAGTAACCACCATGTCCCGCCAAACCTCCCACAGTACAGTAACCATCACGGCCCGACATACCTCGCACTGTACAGTAACAATAACGGCCGACATACCTCCCACTGTTCAGTAACCATCACGGCCCGACATACCTCGCAATGTACAGCAACAATAACGGCCGATATACCTCCCACTGTTCAGTAACCATCACGGTCCGACATACCTCGTAATGTACAGCAACAATAACGGCCGACATACCTCCCACTGTTCAGTAACCATCACGGCCCGACATACCTCGCAATGTACAGCAACAATAACGGCCGACATACCTCCCACTGTTCAGTAACCATCACGGTCCGACATACCTCGCAATGTACAGCAACAATAACGGCCGACATACCTCCCACTGTTCAGTAACCATCACGGCCCGACATACCTCCCACTGTACAGTAACCATCACGGTCCGACATACCTCGCAATGTACAGTAACCATCACGGTCCGACATACCTCGCAATGTACAGCAACAATAACGGCCGACATACCTCCCACTCCACAGTAACCATCATGACGCGATATACCTCCCACTGTACAGTAACTGTCAAAGCCAGACATACATCCCACTCTACAGTAGCCATAACAGCCTGACATGCCTCCCACGGTACAGTAACCATCACGGACCGACATACCTCCCACTGTACAGTAACAATCACAGCTCGAGATAACCCCCATTGTACAGTAACCAACACGGAGCGACATTCCTCCCAATGTACAGTAACCGTCACGATCCGACATAACTCACATTGTACAGTAACCACCACGGTCCGACATACCTCCCAATGTACAGTAACCATCACGGCACGACATAGCTCCCACTGTACAGTAACCATCACGGCCCGTCATACCTCCCACTGTACAGTAACCATTTCCGCCCGACATACGTCACACTGTACAGTGACCCCACCCACCGACATTCCTCCCACAGTACAGTAACCATCACGTCTCGACATACCTCCCAGTGTACAGTAACCATCACTACCCGACATTCCTCCCAATGTACAGTAACCGTCACGACCCGACATACCTCCCATTGTACAGTAACCATCACGGTCCGACATACCTCCCGCTGTACTGTCACCAACACTGCCCGACCTAACTCCCACTGTACAGTAACCATCACGCCCCGACATACTCCGCACAGTACAGTAACCAACAGTCCCGACATACCTCCCACTGTTCAGTAACCGTCACGGCCCGACATACCTCCCACTGTACAGTAATCATCACATCCACACATACCTCTCATAGTACAGTAAACACCACTGCCCGAAATAACGTCCACTGCACAGTAACCACTACGGCCCGACATACGTCCCATTCTACAGTAACCATTACGTCCGGACACACCTCCCACAGTACAGTAACCATCACGGCCCGACATACCTCCAATTGTACAGTAACCATCACGTCCCAACATAGCTCCCACAGTACAGCAACCATCACGGACCGTCATATCTCCCACTGTACAGTAACAATCACAGCCCGAGATAACCCCAATTGTACAGTAACCAACACGGAGCGACATACCTCCCACTGTACAGTAACCATCACGTCCCGACATACCTCCCACAGTACAGTCACCATCACGGCCCGACATACCTCCCATTGTACAGTAACCATCACGTCCCGACATACCTCCCACTGTACAGTAACCATCACGGCCCGTCTTACCTCCCACTGCACTGTAATCACCACGGTCCAACAAACCTCCCGCTCTAGAGCAACCACCACGGCACGACATACCTCCCACTGTACAATAACAACCACAGCCCGACATACCTCCCTCTGTACAGCAGCCATCACTTCCCGACATACCACGCATTGTACAATAACCATCACGGCCGACTAACCTCCCACTGTACATTAAACATCACCGCCCGACAGACGTTCCACAGTACAGTAACCATCACGTCCCGACATAGCTTCCACTGTACAGTAAACATCACGGCACGACATAGCTCCCACTGTACAGTAACCATCACTGCCCGACATACCTCGCACTGTGCAGGTAACCATCACGGCCGACTAACCTCCCACTGTACATTAAACATCACCGCCCGACAGAGGTCCCACAGTACAGTAACCATCACGTCCCGACATACCTCCTTATGTACAGTAACCATCACGTCCCGACATACCTCCCACAGTCCAGTAACCATCACGTCTCGACATACCTCCCACAGTCCAGTAACCATCACGGCCGACATACCTCCCACTGTACATTAAAAATCACGGCCTGACAGACATCCCACTGTACAGTAACCATCACGTCCCGACATACCTCCCACAGTACAGTAAGCATCACGGCCCGACATACCTCCCAGTGCACCGTAACCATCACGGCCAGACATATCTCCCACTGTACAATAACCATCACTCCCCGACATACCTCCACTCTACAGTAAACATAACGACTCGACATACCTCCCACTGTAGAGTCACCATCACGGCCCTCCTTACCTCCCACTATGCTGTTTCCATCACGACCCGACATACCTCCCACTATACAGTGACCATCACGGCCCGACATAACTGCCACTGTACAATAACCATCACGGCCCGACATACCTCCCACTGTACAGTAACCATCACGGCCCTACTTACTTCCCACTGTGCTGTTTCCATCACTACCCGACATACCTCCCAGTGTACAGCAACCATCACGGCCCGACATACCTCCCACGATACAGTGACCACCACAGACTGACATATCTCCACCTGTACAATAACCATCACTCCCCGACATATCTCCCACTGTACAGTAACCATCACACCCCGACATACCTCCCAGTGTACAGTAACCATCACGGCACGACATACCTCTAACTGTACAGTAACCGTCAAGGACCGACATACCGCCCACTGTACAGTAACCATCACGGCCCGACATAACTCCTACTGTACAGTAACTGTCAAAGACCGACACACCTCCCATTCTACAGTAACCATCATGGTCCGACATACCTCCCACTGTACAGTAACCATTACAGCGCGACATACCTCCAACTCTGCTGTATCCATCACGGACCGATATACATCACACTGTACAGTAACCATCACGGCCCGACATACCATCCACTGTACAGAAACCATCACGGCCCGACATACTTCCCACTGTATAGTAACCATCACGGACTGACATACCTCCCACTGCACATTAACCATCACGGACCGACACATACCTCCCACTGCACAGTAACGATCACCTCTCGACACCCCCCCCACCCCCCACTGTACAGTAATCGTCAAAGACCGACACACCTCCCACTATTCAGTAACCATCATGGACCGACATACCTCCCACTGTACAGTAACCATTACAGCGCGACATACTTCCCACTCCACAGTAACCATCACGGACCGATATACCGCACACTGTACGGTTACCGGCACAGCCCGACATACCGCCCACTGTACAGTAACCACCATGGTCCGACATACCTCCCGCTGTACAGTAACCACCATGGACCGACATACTTCCCACTGTACAGTAACCATCACGTCCCGACATACCTCCCACAGTACAGTCACCATCGCGGCCCGACTTACCTCCCATTGTACAGTAACCATCACGTCCCGACATACCTCACACTGTACAGTAACCATCACGGCCCGTCATCCCTCCCACAGTACAGTAACCATCACGTCCCGACATTCCTCCCACGGTACAGTAACCATCACGGCATGACATACGTCCCGATGTGCAGTAACCACCACGGCCCGACATATCTTCCATTGTACAGTAACCATCACGTCCCTACATACCTCCCACAGTCCAATAGCCATCACGGACCGACATACCTTCCACTGTACTGTAACTAACACGGCCGACATACCTCCCACAGTACAGTAACCATCACGGCCCGACATACCTCCCACTGTACAGTAACCATCACATCCCGACATACCTCCCACAGTACAGTAAACATCACGATTCGACATATATCCCACTGTACAGTAACCATCACGGCCCACCTTACATCCCACTGTACTGTAACCATCACTACCCGACATACCTCCCAATGTACAGCAACCATCACGGCCCGACATACCTCCCACTATACAGTCACGATCATGGCACGACATACCTCCCAGTGTACAATAACCATCACTCCCCAACATATCTCCCACTGGACAGTAACTTTCAAGACCCGACATAAATCCCAGTGTACAGTCACCATCACGGCCCGACATACCTCCCACTATATATTGACCATCTCGGCCAGACATACCTCCCACAGTACAATAACCATCACTCACCGACATATCTCGCACAGTACAGTAACCATCACGGCCAGACATACCTTCCACTGTACAGTAACCGTCAAGGACCGACAACCTCCCACTGTACAACAACCATCACGGTCCGACATGCCTCCCACTGTACAGTAAACATCGCAGCGCGACATACCTCCCACTCCACATTAAACAATAACGGCCGACATACCTCCCACTGTTCAGTAACCATCACGGTCCGACATACCTCGCAATGTACAGCAAAAATAACGGCCGACATACCTACCACTGTTCAGTAACCATCACGGTTCGACATACCTCCCACTGAACAGTAAACATTACCGCGCGACATACCTCCCACTCCACAGTAACCATCATGACGCGATATACCTCCCACTGTACAGTAACTGTCACAGCCAGACATACATCCCACTCTACAGTAGCCATCACAGCCTGACATGCCTCCCACTGTACAGTAACCATCACGGACCGACATACCTCCCACTGTACAGTAACAATCACAGCCCGAGATAACCCCCATTGTACAGTAACCACCACGGTCCGACATACCTCCCAATGTACAGTAACAATCACGGCACGACATAGCTCCCACTGTACAGTAACCATCAAGGCCCGTCATACCTCCCACTGTACAGTAACCATCACGGCCCGTCATACCTCCCACTGTACAGTAACCATCACCGCCCGACATACGTAACACTGTACAGTGACCCCACCCACCAACATACCTCCCACAGTACAGTAACCATCACGTCTCGACATACCTCCCAGTGTACAGTAACCATCACTACCCGACATACCTCCCAATGTACAGTAACCGTCACGACCCTACATACCTCCCATTGTACAGTAACCATCACGGTCCGATATACCTCCCGCTGTACAGTCACCAACACTGCCCGACATAACTCCCACTGTACAGTAACCATCACGTCCCGACATACTCCGCACAGTACAGTAACCAACAGTCCCGACATACCTCCCACTGTTCAGTAACCGTCACGGCCCGACATACCTCCCACTGTACAGTAATCATCACATCCACACATACCTCTCATAGTACAGCAAACACCACTGCCCGAAATAACTTCCGCTGCACAGTAACCACTACGGCCTGACATACGTCCCATTCTACAGTAACCATTACGTCCCGACATACCTCCCACAGTACAGTAACCATCACGGCCCGACATACCTCCAATTGTACAGTAACCATCACGTCCCAACATAGCTCCCACAGTACAGTAACCATCACGGCACGACATACCTCCCACTGTACAGCAACCATCACGGACCGTCATACCTCCCACTGTACAGTAACAATCACAGCCCGAGATAACCCCCATTGTACAGTAACCAACACGGAGCGACATACCTCCCACTGTACAGTAACCATCACGTCCCGACATACCTCCCACAGTACAGTCACCATCACGGCCCGACATACCTCCCATTGTACAGTAACCATCACGTCCCGACATACCTCCCACTGTACAGTAAACATCACGGCCCGACATACCTCCCACTGTACAGTAACCATCACCGCCCGACATACCTCCCACTGTACAGTAACCATCACGGCCCGTCTTTCCTCCCACTGCACTGTAATCACCACGGTCCGACATACCTCCCGCTTTAGAGCAACCACCATGGCGCGACATACCTCCCACTGTACAGTAACCATTACGTCCCGACATACCTTCCACTGTACAGTAACCATCACGGACCGACATACCTCCCACTGTACAGTAACAATCACAGCCCGAGATAACCCCCATTGTACAGTAACCAACACGGAGCAACATACCTACCACTGTACAGTAAGCATCACGTCCCGACATACCTCCCACAGTACAGTCACCATCACCGCCCGACATACCTCCCACTGTACAGTAACCATCACGGCCCGTCTTACCTCCCACTGCACTGTAATCACCACGGTCCGACAAACCTCCCGCTCTAGAGCAACCACCACGGCACGACATACCTCCCACTGTTCAATAACAACCACAGCCCGACATACCTCCCTCTGTACAGTAGCCATCACTTCCCGACATACCTCGCACCGTACAGTAACCATCACGGCCGACTAACCTCCCACTGTACATTAAACATCACCGCCCGACAGACGTCCCACAGTACAGTAACCATCACGTCCCGACATACCTTCCACTGTACAGTAAACATCACGGCACGACATAGCTCCTACTGTACAGTAACCATCACTGCCCGACATACCTCGCACTGTGCAGGTAACCATCACGGCCGACTAACCTCCCACTGTACATTAAACATCACCGCCCGACAGAGGTCCCACAGTACAGTAACCATCACGTCCCGACATACCTCCTTATGTACAGTAACCATCACGTCCCGACATACCTCCCACAGTCCAGTAACCATCACTGCACGACATACCTCGCACTGTGCAGGTACCATCACGGCCGACATACCTCCCACTGTACATTAAAAATCACGGCCTGACAGACGTCCCACTGTACAGTAACCATCACGTCCCGACATACCTCCCACAGTACAGTAAGCATCACGGCCCGGCATACGTCCCACTGCACCGTAACCATCACGGCCAGACATATCTCCCACTGTACAATAACCATCACTCCCCGACATACCTCCCACTCTACAGTAAACATAACGACTCGACATACCTCCCACTGTCGAGTAACCATCACGGTCCTCCTTCACTCCCACTATGCTGTTTCCATCACGACCCGACATACCTCCCACTATACAGTGACCATCACGGCCCGACATAACTGCCACTGTACAATAACCATCACGGCCCGACATACCTCCCACTGTACAGTAACCAGCACGGCCCTACTTACTTCCCACTGTGCTGTTTCCATCACTACCCGACATACATCCCAGTGTACAGCAACCATCACGGCCCGACATACCTCCCACTATACAGTGACCATCACAGACCGACATATCTCCACCTGTACAATAACCATCACTCCCCGACATATCTCCCACTGTACAGTAACCATCACACCCCGACATACCTCCCAGTGTACAGTAACCATCACGGCACGACATACCTCTAACTGTACAGTAACCGTCAAGGACCGACATACCGCCCACTGTACAGTAACCATCACGGCCCGACATAACTCCTACTGTACAGTATCTGTCAAAGACCGACACACCTCCCACTCTACAGTAACCATCATGGTCCGACATACCTCCCACTGTACAGTAACCATTACAGCGCGACATACCTCCCACTCCACAGTAACCATCACGGACCGATATACCGCACACTGTACGGTTACCAGCGCAGCCCGACATACCGCCCACTGTACAGTACCCACCATGGTCCGACATACCTCCCGCTGTACAGTAACCACCATGGACCGACATACTTCCCACTGTGCAGTAAACAAAACGTCCCGACATATCTCCACCTGTACAGTAACCATCGCGTCCTGACATACCTCCCACAGTACAGTAACCATCACGGCCCGACATACCTCACACTGTACAGTAACCATCACGGCCCGTCATCCCTCCCACAGTACAGTAACCATCACGTCCCGACATTCCCCCCACGGTACAGTAACCATCACGGCATGACATACCTCCCACTGTACAGTTAACCAACACAGTCCGACATACGTCGCGATGTGCAGTAACCACCACGACCCGACATATCTTCCATTGTACAGTAACCATCACGGCCCACCTTACATCCCACTGTACTGTAACCATCACTACCCGACATACCTCCCAATGTACAGCAACCATCACGGCCCGACATACCTCCCACTATACAGTCACCATCACGGCCCGACATACCTCCCAGTGTACAATAACCATCACTCCCCAACATATCTCCCACTGGACAGTAACTTTCAAGACCCGACATAAATCCCAGTGTACAGTCACCATCACGGCCCGACATACCTCCCACTATATATTGACCATCTCGGCCAGACATACCTCCCACAGTACAATAACTTTCACTCACCGACATATCTCGCACAGTACAGTAACCATCACGGTCCGACATACCTTCCACTGTACAGTAACCGTCAAGGACCGACAACCTCCCACTGTACAACAACCATCACGGCCCTGCATACCTCCCAAAGTACAGTAATCACCACGGTCCGACATACCTCCCAATGTACAGTAATCACAACGGCCCGACATACGTCCCACCGTATACTAACCATCACGTCACGACATACCTCCCACTCTACAGTATTTATCACGGCACGACATACCTCCCACTGTACAATAACCACCACGGTCCGACATAAATCCCAGTGTACAGTCACCATCACGGCCCGACATACCTCCCACTATATATTGACCATCTCGGCCAGACATACCTCCCACTATATATTGACCATCTCGGCCAGACATACCTCCCACAGTACAATAACCATCACTCACCGACATATCTCGCACAGTATACTAACCATCACGGCCCGACATACCTTCCACTGTACAGTAACCATCAAGGACCGACAACCTCCCACTGTACAACAACCATCACGGTCCGACATGCCTCCCACTGTACAGTAACCATGGCAGCGCGACATACCTCCCACTCCACATTAAACATCTCGGCCCGATATACCTCCCACTGTACAGTAACCATCACAGTCTGACAAACATCCCACTGTACAGTAACCATCACGGCCCGACATACCTCACACTGTACAGTAACCATTACGTCCCGACATACTTCACACAGTAAGGTAACCATCACGTCCAGACATACCTGCCACTGTACAGTAACCATCACGGCACGACAAACCGCCTATTGTACAGTATCCATCACTGTCTGACATACATCCCACTGTACAGTAACCATCACGGCCTGACATACCTCCCACTGTACAGTAACCATGACGGCACGACATACCTCCCACTGTACAGTAACCAGCACGGCCGACATACCTCCCACTGTACAGTAACCATCATGTCCCGGCATACCTCACAGTGTACAGTAACCATCACGTCCCGACATACCTCCCACTGTACAGTAACCATCACGTCCCGACATACTTCCCACAGAACAGTAACCATCACGTCCCGACTTACCTCCCACTGTACAGTAACCATCACGGTCCGACATACCTCCCACTGTACAGTAACCATCGCAGCGCGACATACCTCCCACTCCACGGTACACATCTTGGCCCGATATACCTCCCACTGTACAGTAACCATCACAGCCTGACCTACATCCCACTCCAAAGTAACCATCACGGCCCGACATACCTCACACTGTACAGTAACCATCACGGCCCGACATACCTCCCACTGTACAGTAACCATCACGGCCCTGCATACCTCCCAAAGTACAGTAATCACCACGGTCCGACATACCTCCCGCTGTACAGTAATCACAACACCCCGACATACGTCCCACTGTATACTAACCATCACGTCACGACATACCTCCCACTCTACAGTATTTATCACGGCACGACATACCTCCCACTGTACAATAACCACCACGGTCCGACATACATCCCGGTGTACAGTAACCAACACGACCCGACATACCTCCCACTGCAGCGTAACCATCACGGCCCTCCTTCCCTCCCACTGTGCTGTTTCCATCACGACCCGACATACCTCCCAGTGTGCAGTAACCATTACGGCCCGGCATTCCTCCCACTCTACAGTGACCATCACAGCCCGACATGCCTCCCACTGCACAATAACCATCACTCCCCGACATATCTCCCACTGTACAGTAACCATCACACCCCGACATACCTCCCACTGTACAGTAACCATCACAGCCCGACATGTCTCTCATTGTAAAGTAAACGTCAAGACCGACACAACTCCCACAGTACAGTAACCATCATGGCACGACATACCTCCCACTGTACAGTAACCATCACGGCACGACATACCTCCCACTGTACAGTAACTATCACAGCCCGACATGTCTCTCATTGTAAAGTAAACGTCAAGAACCGACACAACTCCCACAGTACAGTAACCATCATGGCACGACATATCTCCCACTGTACAGTAACCATTATGGCCCGACATACATTCCACTGTACAGTAACCGCCAAGGACCGACAACCTCCCACTGTACAACAACCATCACGGTCCGACATACCTCCCACTGTACAGTAACCATAGCAGCGCGACATACCTCCCACTCCACATTCAACATCTCGGCCCGAGAAACCTCCCACTGTACAGTAACCATCACAGCCTGACTTATACCACTGTACAGTAACCATCACGGCCCGACATATCTCACACTGTACAGTAACCATCACGTCCCGACATACTTCGCACAGTACGGTAACCATCACGTCCCGACATACCTCCCACTGTACAGTAACCATCACGGCACGACAAAGCTCCTATTGTACAGTATCCATCACTGTCTGACATACAGCCCACTGTACAGAAACCATCACGGCCTGACATACCTCCCACTGTACAGTAACCATCACGGCCCGACATACCACCCACTGTACAGTAACCCTCATGTCCCGATATACTTCCCAAAATACAGTAACCATCACGTCCCGACATTCCTCCCACTGTACAGTAACCATCACGGCATGACATACCTCCCACTGTACAGTAACCAACACGGACCGACATACGTCCCGACGTACAGTAACCACTACGGCCGGACATATCTTCCACTGTACAGTAACCATCATGTCCCTACATACCTCCCACAGTCCAGTAACCATCACGGCCCGACATACCTCCCACTGTACAGTAAATATCACATCCCGACATACCTCCCACAGGACAGTAAACATCACGATTCGACATACATCCCACTGTGCAGTAACCATCACGGCCCTCCTTACATCCCACTGTACTGTAAACATCACTACCCGACATACCTCCCAATGTACTGCAACCATCACGGCCCGACGTATCTCCCACGAGACAGTGACCATCACGGCCCGACATACCTCCCAGTATACAATAACCATCACTCCCCGACATATCTCCCTCTGTACAGTAACTATCAAGACCCGACATATCTCCCAGTGTACAATAACCATCCCTCCCGACATATCTCCCACTGTACAGTAACCATCAAGACCCGGCATACCTCCCAGTGTACAGTCACCATCACGGCCCGACATACCTCCCAGTGTACAATTACCATCACGCCCCGACATATCTCCCACTGTACAGTAACCGTCAAGGACCGACAACTTCCCACTGTACAACAACCATCACGGTCCGACATACCTCCCACGGTACAGTAACCATCGCAGCGCGACATACCTCCCACTCCACATTAAACATCTCGGCCCGACATACCTCCCAGTGTACAGTAACCATCACAGCCTGACATACATCCCACTGTACAGTAACCATCACGGCCCGACATACCTCACACTGTACAGTAACCATCACGTCCCGACATACTTCACACAGTACGGTAACCATCACGACCCGACATACCTCCCACTGTACAGTAACCATCACGGTACGACAAACCTCCTATTGTACAGTATCCATCACTGCCTGACATACATCCCACTGTACAGTAACCATGACGGCACGACATACCTCCCACAGTACAGTAACCATCACGGCTTGACATACCTCCCACTGTACAGTAACCACCACGGCCCGACATACCTCCCACTGTACAGTAACCCTCACGTCCCGATATACTTCCCAAAGTACAGTAACCATCACGTCCCAACATTCTTCCCACTGTACAGTAACCATCACGGCATGACATACCTCCCACTGTACAGTCACCAACACGGTCTGACATACGTCCTGATGTACAGTAACCACTACGGCCCGACATATCTTCCACTGTACAGTAACCATCACAACCCTACATACCTCCCACAGTCCAGGAACCATCACGGACCGACATACTTTCCACTGTACAGTGACTATCAGGGCCGACATACCTCCCACAGTACAGTAACCATCACGGTCCGACATAACTCCCACTGTACAGTAACCATCACATCCCGACATACATCCCACTGTACAGTAACCATCACTGCACTCCTTACATCCCACTGTACTGTAACCATCACTACCCGACATACCTCCCAATGTACAGCAGCCATCACGGCCCGACATACCTCCCACTATACAGTGACCATCACGGCCCGACATACCTCCCAGTGTACAATTACCATCACGCCCCGACATATCTCCCACTGTACAGTAACCATCAAGATCCGACATACCTCCCAGTGTACAGTCACCATCGCGGCCCGACATACCTCCCACTATATAGTGACCATCTCGGCCCGACATACCTCCCACAGTACAATAACCATCATTCCCCGACATATCCCCCACTGTACAGTAACCATCACGGCCCGACATACCTTCCACTGTACAGTAGCCATCGCAGCGCGACATACCTCCCACTCCACATTAAACATCTCGGCCCGATATACCTCCCACTGTACAGTAACCATCACAGCCTGATATACATCCCACTGTACAGTAACCATCTCGGCTCGACATAACTCACACTGTACAGTAACAATCACGTCCCGACATACTTCACACATTACGGTAACCATCACGTCCCGACATACATCCCACTGTACAGTAACCATCACGGCACGACAAACCTCCTGTTGTACAGTATCCATCACTGTCTGACAT
Source organism: Chiloscyllium plagiosum (assembly GCF_037043375.1). NCBI lineage: Eukaryota > Metazoa > Chordata > Chondrichthyes > Orectolobiformes > Hemiscylliidae > Chiloscyllium > Chiloscyllium plagiosum. The sequence goes on from NW_028270156.1 coordinate 107,400,184, forward strand.
ACATCCCCCTGTACAGTAACCATCACGGCCTGACATACCTCCCACTGTACAGTAACCATGACGGCACGACATTCCTCCCACTGCACAGTAACCATCATGTCCCGGCATACCTCACAGTGTACAGTAACCATCACGTCCCGACATACCTCCCACTGTACAGTAACCATCACAGCCTGACATACCTCCCACTGTACAGTAACCATCACGGCCCGACATACCTCACACTGCACAGTAACCATCACCGCCCGACATACCTCCCACTGTACAGTAACCATCACGGCCCGTCATACCTCCCACTGTACAGTAATCACCATGGTCCGACATACCTCCCGCTGTGCAGTAATCACAACGGCCCGACATACGTCCCACTGTATACTAACCATCACGTCACGACATACCTCCCACTGTACAGTATTTATCACGGCACGACATACCTCCCACTGTACAATAACCACCACGGTCCGACATACATCCCGGTGTACAGTAACCAACACGACCTGACATACCTCCCACTGTACAGTAACCACCCCGGCCCGACATACCTCCCACAATACAGTATCCATCACGACCCGGCATAACTCCCACTGTACAGTCACCGTCACATCCCGACATACCTCCCACTGTACAGTAACCATCACGTCCCGAAGTAACTCCCAGAGTACAGTAACCATCATGGCTCAACATACCTCCCAAAGTACAATAACCATCACACACCGACATACCTCCCACTGTACAGTAAACACCACGACTCGACATGCCTCCCACTGTAGAGTAACCATCACGGCCCTACTTACCTCCCACCGTACTGTTTCCATCACTACCCGACATACCTCCCAGTGTACAGCAACCATCACGGCCCGACGAACCTCCCACTGTACAGTGACCGTCACGGCCCGACATACCGCCCACTGTACTGTAACCGTCACGTAACGATATACCTCCCACTGTATAGTAACCATCATGGACCGACATACCTCCCTCTGTATAGTAAACATCACGGACGGACATACCTCCCACTGGACTGTAAATATCACGGCCCAATATACCTCCCACTGTGCAGTAACCAACATGGCCCGACGTATTCCCTCTGTACAGTAACCATCACGGCCCGACATACCTCCCGCTCTACAGTAACCATCACGGTCCGAATTATCTCCCATTGTACAGTACCCATCAATGCCCGACATACCTCCCACTGTACAGTAACCATCACTGTCCGACATACTTTCCACTGTGCAGTCACGGTCACGGCCAGACTTACCTCCACCTGTACAGTAACCATCACAGCCCGACATACCTCCCATTGTACAGTAACAATCACAGCCTGACATACATCCCACTGTACAGTAACCATCACGGATTGACATGCCTCCCACTGTACAGCAACCATCATGGCCCGGCATACCTCCCACTGTACAGTAACCGTCATGTCCCGACATACCTCCCACTGTACAGTAACCAGCACGTCCCGACATACTTCCCACAGTACAGTAAGCAGCACGTCCCGACATACCTCCCACTGTACAGTAACCATCACGGCCCGATATACCTCCCACTGTACAGTAACCATCACAGTCTGACAAACATCCCACTGTACAGTAACCATCACGGCCCGAGATACCTCACACTGTACAGTAACCATTACGTCCCGACATACTTCACACAGTAAGGTAACCATCACGTCCAGACATACCTGCCACTGTACAGTAACCATCACGGCACGACAAACCGCCTATTGTACAGTATCCATCACTGTCTGACATACATCCCACGGTACAGTAACCATCACGGCCTGACACACCTCCCACTGTACAATAACCATGACGGCACGACATACCTCCCACTGTACAGTAACCAGCACGGCCGACATACCTCCCACTGTACAGTAACCATCATGTCCCGGCATACCTCACAGTGTACAGTAACCATCACGTCCCGACATACCTCCCACTGTACAATAACCATCACGTCCCGACATACTTCCCACAGAACAGTAACCATCACGTCCCGACTTACCTCCCACTGTACAGTAACAATCACGGTCCGACATACCTCCCACTGTACAGTAACCATCGCAGCGCGACATACCTCCCACTCCACGTTAAACATCTTGGCCCGATATACCTCCCACTGTACAGTAACCCTCACAGCCTGACCTACATCCCACTCCAAAGTAACCATCACGGCCCGACATACCTCACACTGTACAGTAACCATCACGGCCCGACATACCTCCCACTGTACAGTAACCATCACGGCCCTGCATACCTCCCAAAGTACAGTAATCACCACGGTCCGACATACCTCCCGCTGTACAGTAATCACAACACCCTGACATACGTCCCACTGTATACTAACCATCACGTCACGACATACCTCCCACTCTACAGTATTTATCACGGCACGGCATACCTCCCACTGTACAATAACCACCACGGTCCGACATACATCCCGGTGTACAGTAACCAACACCACCCGACATACCTCCCACTGCAGCGTAACAATCACGGCCCTCCTTCCCTCCCACTGTGCTGTTTCCATCACGACCCGACATACCTCCCAGTGTGCAGTAACCATTACGGCCCGGCATTCCTCCCACTCTACAGTGACCATCACAGCCCGACATGCCTCGCACTGCACAATAACCATCACTCCCCGACTTATCTCCCACTGTACAGTAACCATCACAGCCCGACATACCTCCCACTGTACAGTAACCATCACAGCCCGACATGTCTCTCATTGTAAAGTAAACGTCAAGACCGACACAACTCCCACAGTACAGTAACCATCATGGCACGACATACCTCCCACTGTACAGTAACCATCACGGCACGACATACCTCCAACTGTACCGTAACCATCACAGCCTGACATACCTCCCAGTGTACAGTAACTATCACAGCCCGACATGTCTCTCATTGTAAAGTAAACGTCAAGAACCGACACAACTCCCACAGTACAGTAACCATCATGGCACGACATATCTCCCACTGTACAGTAACCATTACGGCCCGACATACATTCCACTGTACAGTAACCGTCAAGGACCGACAACCTCCCACTGTACAACAACCATCACGGTCCGACATACCTCCCACTGTACAGTAACCATAGCAGCGCGACATACCTCCCACTCCACATTCAACATCTCGGCCCGAGAAACCTCCCACTGTACAGTAACCATCACAGCCTGACTTATCCCACTGTACAGTAACCATCACGGCCCGACATATCTCACACTGTACAGTAACCATCACGTCCCGACATACTTCGCACAGTACGGTAACCATTACGTCCCGACATACCTCCCACTGTACAGTAACCATCACGGCACGACAAAGCTCCTATTGTACAGTATCCATCACTGTCTGACATACAGCCCACTGTACAGAAACCAACACGGCCTGACATACCTCCCACTGTACAGTAACCATCACGGCCCGACATACCTCCCACTGTACAGTAACCCTCACGTCCCGATATACTTCCCAAAATACAGTAACCATCACGTCCCGACATTCCTCCCACTGTACAGTAACCATCACGGCATGACATACCTCCCACTGTACAGTAACCAACACGGTCCGACATACGTCCCGACGTACAGTAACCACTACGGCCGGACATATCTTCCACTGTACAGTAACCATCATGTCCCTACATACCTCCCACAGTCCAGTAACCATCACGGACCGACATACCTCCCACAGTACAGTAACCATCACGGCCCGACATACCTCCCACTGTACAGTAAATATCACATCCCGACATACCTCCCACAGAACAGTAAACATCACGATTCTACATACATCCCACTGTGCAGTAACCATCACGGCCCTCCTTACATCCCACTGTACTGTAACCATCACTACCCGGCATACCTCCCAATGTACAGCAACCATCACGGCCCGACTTATCTCCAACGAGACAGTGACCATCACGGCCCGACATACCTCCCAGTATACAATAACCATCACTCCCCGACATATATCCCTCTGTACAGTAACTATCAAGACCCGACATATCTCCCAGTGTACAATAACCATCCCTCCCGACATATCTCCCACTGTACAGTAACCATCAAGACCCGGCATACCTCCCAGTGTACAGTCACCATCACGGCCCGACATACCTCCCAATATATAGTGACCATCTCGGGCCGACATACCTCCCACAGTACAATAACCATCACTCCCCGACATATCTCCCACTGTACAGTAACCGTCAAGGACCGACAACTTCCCACTGTACAACAACCATCACGGTCCGACATACCTCCCACGGTACAGTAACCATCGCAGCGCGACATACCTCCCACTCCACATTAAACGTCTCGGCCCGACATACCTCCCACTGTACAGTAACCATCACAGCCTGACATACATCCCACTGTACAGTAACCATCACGGCCCGACATACCTCACACTGTACAGTAACCATCACGTCCCGACATACTTCACACAGTACGGTAACCATCACGACCCGACATACCTCCCACTGTACAGTAACCATCACGGTACGACAAACCTCCTATTGTACAGTATCCATCACTGCCTGACATACATCCCACTGTACAGTAACCATGACGGCACGACATACCTCCCACAGTACAGTAACCATCACGGCTTGACATACCTCCCACTGTACAGTAACCACCACGGCCCGACATACCTCCCACTGTACAGTAACCCTCACGTCCCGATATACTTCCCAAAGTACAGTAACCATCACGTCCCAACATTCTTCCCACTGTACAGTAACCATCACGGCATGACATACCTCCCACTGTACAGTCACCAACACGGTCTGACATACGTCCTGATGTACAGTAACCACTACGGCCCGACATATCTTCCACTGTACAGTAACCATCACAACCCTACATACCTCCCACAGTCCAGGAACCATCACGGACCGACATACTTTCCACTGTACAGTGACTATCAGGGCCGACATACCTCCCACAGTACAGTAACCATCACGGTCCGACATAACTCCCACTGTACAGTAACCATCACATCCCGACATACATCCCACTGTACAGTAACCATCACTGCACTCCTTACATCCCACTGTACTGTAACCATCACTACCCGACATACCTCCCAATGTACAGCAGCCATCACGGCCCGACATACCTCCCACTATACAGTGACCATCACGGCCCGACCTACCTCCCAGTGTACAATTACCATCACGCCCCGACATATCTCCCACTGTACAGTAACCATCAAGATCCGACATACCTCCCAGTGTACAGTCACCATCGCGGCCCGACATACCTCCCACTATATAGTGACCATCTCGGCCCGACATACCTCCCACAGTACAATAACCATCATTCCCCGACATATCCCCCACTGTACAGTAACCATCACGGCCCGACATACCTTCCACTGTACAGTAACCATCGCAGCGCGACATACCTCCCACTCCACATTAAACATCTCGGCCCGATATACCTCCCACTGTACAGTAACCATCACAGCCTGATATACATCCCACTGTACAGTAACCATCTCGGCTCGACATACCTCACACTGTACAGTAACAATCACGTCCCGACATACTTCACACTTTACGGTAACCATCACGTCCCGACATACATCCCACTGTACAGTTCCCATCACGGCCTGACATACCTCCCACTGTACAGTAACCATGACGGCACGACATTCCTCCCACTGCACAGTAACCATCATGTCCCGGCATACCTCACAGTGTACAGTAACCATCACGTCCCGACATAGCTCCCACTGTACAGTAACCATCACAGCCTGACATACCTCCCACTGTACAGTAACCATCACGGCCCGACATACCTCACACTGCACAGTAACCATCACGGCCCGACATACCTCACACTGCACAGTAACCATCACGGCCCGACATACCTCCCACTGTACAGTAACCATCATGGTCCGACATACCTCCCACTGTACAGTAACCACCACAATCTGACATACCTCCCGGTTTACAGTAACCACCACGGCCCGACATACCTCCCACTGTCCAAAAACATTCACACCCCGACATACCTCCCATTCTATAGTGAACATCAAGACTCGACATAACTCCCACTGTACAGTAACCATCACGGCCCGACTTACCTCCCACTGTACTGATTCCATTACTACACGACATACCTCCCAGTGTACAGTAACCATCACGGACCGACATACCTCCCACTGTGCAATAACCATCACTCCCCGACATATCTCCCACTGTTCAGTAACCATCACTACCCGACATACCTCTCAGTGTACATTAACCATCACGGCCCGACATACATCCCACTATATAGTGACCATCACGGCCCCACATACCTCCCACTGTACAATAACCATCACTCCCCGATATATCTCCCACTGTACAGTAACCATCACGGCCCGAAATACCTCCCACTGTGCAATAACCATCACTCCCCGACATATCTCCCACTGTGCAGTAACCATCACTACCCGACATACCTCCCAGTGTACATTAACCATCACGGCCCGACATACATCCCACTATATAGTGACCATCACGGCCCCACATACCTCCCTCTGTACTGTAACCATCACGGCCCGACATACCTCCCACAGTACAGTAACCGTCACGGCCCGACATACCTCCCACAGTACAGTAACCATCATGGCCCGACATACCTCCCACTGTACTATGACCATTACGGTCCGACATACCTCCTACTGTAGATTAACCATCACGGCCCGACATACCTCCCACTATGTAGTGACCATCACGGCCCGACGTAACTCCCACTGTACAATAACCATCATCCCCGACATATCTCCCACTGTACAGTAACCATCACGGCCCGACATACCTCCCTCTTTACAGTAATCATCACGTCCCGAATATTCCTCCCACTGTACTGTAACCATCTCGGCCCGACATACCTCCCAGTGTACAGTAACCATCACGGCACGACATTCCTCCCACTATACAGTGACCATCACGGCCCAACATAACTCCCACTGTACAATAACCATCACTTCCCGACATATCTCTCACTGTATAGTAACAATCACACCCCGACATACCTCCCACTGTACAGTAACCGTCAAGGACCGACACACCTCCCACAGTACAAGAACCATCACGGCCCCACATACCTCCCACTGTACAGTAACCATAACAGCGCGACATCCCTCCCACTCCACAATAACCATCACGGCCCGATATACCTCCCACTGTTCAGTAAAAATCACACCTTGAGATACATCCCACTGTGTAGTAGCCATTACAGCCTGACATACCTCCCATTTACAATAACTATCACGGCCCGACATACCTCCTACTGTACAGTAACCATCACTGCCCGACAAACCTCTCACTGTCCAGTAACCGTCAAGGACCGACACACCTCCCACTGTACAGTAACCATCACGGTCCGATATACCTCCCACTGTACAGTAACTATCACAGCCTGACATACCTCCCACTGTACAGTAATCATCACGGCCCGACATACCTCCCACTGTACAGTAACCATCACGTCCCGACATACGTCACAGTGTACAGTAACCACCACGGTCTGACATACCTCCCACTATACAGTAACCATCACGTCGCGACATACCTCCCACAGTACAGTAACCGTCACGGCCCGACATACCTCACACTTTTACTGTGACCATTACGGTCCGACATACCTCCCACTGTACAGTAACCATCACGGCCCGTCTTACCTCCCACTGAACAGTAAACACCACAGTCGGACATACCTCCCGCTGTGCCGTAACCCTCAGCCCCCGACATACCTCCCGCTGTACAGTAACCATCACGTCCCGACATACTTCACACCGAACATTAACCATCACGTCCCGACATAACTCCTGGTGTACAGTAACCACCACGGCCCGACATATCTCCCACTGTACATTAACCATCACGTCCCGACATACTTCCCACAGTACAGTAACCATCACGGCCCGACATACCTCCCACTGTACAGTAACTATCACGGCCCGACATACCTCCCACTGTACAGTAACCATCACGGCCCGACATACCTCCCACTGTACAGTAACCATCACGTCCCGATATACCTCACAGTGTACAGTAACCATCACAGCCCGACATACCTCCCACTGTCCAAAAACTATCACGCCCCGACATATCTCCCATTCTATAGTGAACATCACGACTCGACATACCTCCCACTGTACAGCAACCATCACCGACCTCCTTCTCTCTCACTGTACTGTCACCATCACTACCCGACATACTTCCCAGTGTACAGTACCCATCACGGCCCGACATATCTCCCACTGTACAATAACCATCGTCCCCGACATATCTTCCACTGTACAGTAACCAGCACGACCCGACATACCTCCCAGTGTACATTAACCATCACCGCCCGACATGCCTCCCACTATGTAGTGACCATCACGTCCCGACATTCCTCCCAGGGTACAGTACCCATCGCGGCACGACATACCTCCCACTGTACAATATCCATCACTCCCCGACATATCTCTCACTGTACAGTAACAATCACACACCGACATACCTCCCATTGTACAGTAACCGTCAAGGACCGACACACCTCCCACAGTACAAGAACCATCACGGCCCCACATACCTCCCACTATACAGTAACCATAACAGCGCGACATACCTCCCACTCCACAGTAACCATCACGGTCCGATATACCTCCCACTATTCAGCAACAATCACACCTTGAGATAAATCCCACTGTGCAGTAGCCATTACAGCCTGACATACCTCCCATTTACAATAACTATCACGGCCCGACATACCTCCTACTGTACAGTAACCATCACGGCCCGACATACCTCTCACTGTCCAGTAACCGTCAAGGACCGACACACCTCCCACTGTACAGTAACCATCACGGTCCGACATACCTCCCACTGTACAGTAACTATCAGAGCTTGGCATACCTCCCACTGTACAGTAACCATCACGGCCCGACATACCCCCCACTGTGCAGTAACCGTCACGGGCCGACAGACCTCTCACTATACAATAGCCATCACGGCTCGACGTACCTCCCACTGTACAGTAACCATCACGTCCCGACATCCCTCTCACAATACAGTAACCACCACGGTCCGACATGCCTCCCGCTGTACAGTAACCACCACGGCCCGACATACCTCCCACAGTACAGTAACCATCACGTCCCGAAATACCTCCCACAGTACAGTAACTATCACAGCCCGACATACCTCCCACTGTACAGTAACCATCACGGCCCGACATACCTCGCACTGTACAGTAACCACCACAGTCGGACATCACTCCCGCTGTACAGTAACCCCCACCCGCCGACATACCTCCCACTGTACAGTAACCATCACGTCCCAACATACTTCCCAAAGTACAGTAACCATCACGTCCCGACATACCTCCCACTGTACAGTAACCATCAGGGCACGACATACCTCACACTGTACAGTAACCATCACAGCCCGAAATACCCCCCACTGTGCAGTAACCGTCACGGGCCGACATACCTCTCACTATACAATAACCATCACGGCTCGACGTACCTCCCACTGTACAGTAACCATCACGTCCCGACATCCATCTCACAATACAGTAACCACCACGGTCCGACATACCTCCCGCTGTACAGTAACCACCACGGCCCGACATAACTCCCACAGTACAGTAACCATCACGTCCCGAAATACCTCCCACAGTACAGTAACTATCACAGCCCGACATACCTCCCACTGTACAGTAACCATCACGGCCCGACATACCTCGCACTGTACAGTAACCACCACAGTCGGACATCACTCCCGCTGTACAGTAACCCCCACCCGCCGACATACCTCCCACTGTACAGTAACCATCACGTCCCAACATACTTCCCAAAGTACAGTAACCATCACGTCCCGACATACCTCCCACTGTACAGTAACCATCAGGGCACGACATACCTCCCACTGTACAGTAACCACCACGGTCCGACATAATTCCCGGTGTACAGTAACCACCATGGACGGCATATCTCCCACTGTAGTGTAACCATCATGACCCGACATACCTCCCACAGTACAGCAACCATCACGGCCCGACATACTTCACACTGTACAGTAACTTTCACGCCGACATACCCCCCACTGTACAGTAACCATCACGGCCCGACATACCTCCCACTGCCTAATAACCATCACTCCCCGACATACATCCCATTCTACAGGAAACATCACGACGTGACATACCTCCCAGTGTACAGTACCCATCACGGCACGACATACCTCCCACTGTACAATATCCATCACTCCCCGACATATCTCTCACTGTACAGGAACAATCACACACCGACATACCTCCCATTGTACAGTAACCGTCAAGGAACGACACACCTCCCACACTACAAGAACCATCACGGCCCCACATACCTCCCACTCCACAGTAACCATCACGGTCCGATATACCTCCCACTGTTCAGTAACAATCACACCTTGAGATAAATCCCACTGTACAGTAGCCATTACAGCCTGACATACCTCCCATTTACAATAACTATCACGGCCCGACATACCTCCTACTGTACAGTAACCATCACGGCCCGACATACCTCTCACTGTACAGTAACCGTCAAGGACCGACACACCTCCCACTGTACAGTAACCATCACAGCCCGAAATACACCCCACTGTGCAGTAACCGTCACGGGCCGACATTCCTCTCACTATACAATAACCATCACGGCTCGACGTACCTCCCACTGTACAGTAACCATCACGTCCCGACATCCCTCTCACAATACAGTAACCACCACGGTCCGACATACCTCCCGCTGTACAGTAACCACCACGGCCCGACATACCTCCCACAGTACAGTAACCATCACGTCCCGAAATACCTCCCACAGTACAGTAACTATCACAGCCCGATATACCTCCCACTGTACAGTAACCATCACGGCCCGACATACCTCGCACTGTACAGTAACCACCACAGTCGGACATCACTCCCGCTGTACAGTAACCCCCACCCGCCGACATAACTCCCACTGTACAGTAACCTTCACGTCCCAACATACTTCCCAAAGTACAGTAACCATCACGTCCCGACATACCTCCCACTGTACAGTAACCATCAGGGCACGACATACCTCCCACTGTTCAGTAACCATCACGACGCGACATTCCTCCCACTGTACAGTAACCATCACGACGCGACATACCTCCCAGTGTACAGTAACCATCACGGCCCGACATCCCACCCACTATACAGTGACCATCACGGCTCGACATACCTCCCACTGTACAATAACCATCACTCCCCGACATATCTCCCACTGTACAGTAACCATCACACCCCGACATACCTCCCACTGTACAGTAACCATCACGGCCCGACATACCTCTCACTGTACAGTAACCGTCAAGGACCGACACACCTCCCACAGTGCAGGAACCATCACGGCCCCACATACCTCCCACTCCACAGTCACCATCACGGCCCGATATACCTTCCACTGTTCAATAAAAATAACAGCTTGAGATACATCCCACTGTGCAGTAGCCATTACAGCCTGACATACCTCCCACTGTCCAATAACCATCACGGGCCGACATACCTCCCACTGTACAGTAACCATCAGGTACCGACTTACCTACCACTGTACAGTAACCATCACGGCACGACATACCTCTCACTGTACAGTAATCACCACGGTCCGACATAACTCCCGGTGTACAGTAACCACCACGGCCCCACAAACATCCCACTGCACAGTAACCATTTCGGCCCTCCTTACCTGCGACTGTACTGTAACCATCACTACCCGAAATACCTCCCAATGTACAGCAACCGTCACGGCCCGACATACTTCCCAATATACAGGGAAAATCACGGACCGACATACCTCCCACAGTACAGTAACTATCACAGCCCGACATACCTCCCACTGTACAGTAACCATCACGGCCCGACATACCTCGCACTGTACAGTAACCACCACAGTCGGACATCACTCCCGCTGTACAGTAACCCCCACCCGCCGACATAACTCCCACTGTACAGTAACCTTCACGTCCCAACATACTTCCCAAAGTACAGTAACCATCACGTCCCGACATACCTCCCACTGTACAGTAACCATCAGGGCACGACATACCTCCCACTGTACAGTAACCATCACGACGCGACATTCCTCCCACTGTACAGTAACCATCACGACGCGACATACCTCCCAGTGTACAGTAACCATCACGGCCCGACATCCCACCCACTATACAGTGACCATCACGGCTCGACATACCTCCCACTGTACAATAACCATCACTCCCCGACATATCTCCCACTGTACAGTAACCATCACACCCCGACATACCTCCCACTGTACAGTAACCATCACGGCCCGACATACCTCTCACTGTACAGTAACCGTCAAGGACCGACACACCTCCCACAGTACAGGAACCATCACGGCCCCACATACCTCCCACTCCACAGTCACCATCACGGCCCGATATACCTTCCACTGTTCAATAAAAATAACAGCTTGAGATACATCCCACTGTGCAGTAGCCATTAAAGCCTGACATACCTCCCACTGTCCAATAACCATCACGGGCCGACATACCTCCCACTGTACAGTAACCATCAGGTACCGACTTACCTACCACTGTACAGTAACCATCACGGCACGACATACCTCTCACTGTACAGTAATCACCACGGTTCGACATAACTCCCGGTGTACAGTAACCACCACGGCCCCACAAACATCCCACTGCACAGTAACCATTACGGCCCTCCTTACGTGCGACTGTACTGTAACCATCACTACCCGAAATACCTCCCAATGTACAGCAACCGTCACGGCCCGACATACTTCCCACTATACAGGGAAAATCACGGACCGACATACCTCCCACTGTACAATAACCATCACTCCCCAACATATCTCCCACTGTACAGTAACCATCACGGCCCGACATGCCTCTCACTGTACAGTAACCGTGAAGGACCGACAACCTCCCACTCTACAATAACCACCACGGTCCGACATACCTCCCACTGTACAGTAACCATCACAGCGCGACATCCCTCCCACTCCACAGTAACCATCACGGCCCGATATACCTCCCACTGTACATTAACCATAACAGCCTGACATACATCCCAATGTACAGTTACCATCACGGCCCGACATACCTCCCACTGGACAGTAACCATCACGGCCCGTCATAACTCCCATTGTACAGTAACCACCATGGTCCGAAATACCTCCCGCTATACAGTAACCACTGTGGCCCGACATACCTCCCACTGTACGGTTACCATCATGTCCCGACATACTTCCAAAGCTACAGTAATCTTCACATCCCGACATACCTTCCACTGTACAGTAACTATCACGGCACGACATACCTCCCACTGTGCATTAACCACCACGGTCCGACATACCTCCCACTGTACAGTAACCATCACAGCCCGTCATACCCCCCAATGTACAGTAAGCATCACGGCCGATATACCTCTCGCTCTACAGTAACCATCACCGCTCGACATACCTCCAACTATACAGTAAACATCACGGCCCGACATACCTCCCAATGTACAATAACCATCACTGCCTGATATACCTCCCACTGTACAGTAACCGTCACGGCCCGACAGACTTCCCACTGTAAAAAAACCATCACGGTCCTACATATCTCCCGCTGTACATTAAACACACGGCCTGACATACCTCCCACTGGACAGTAACCATCACGTCCCGACATACCTCCCACAGTACAGTAACCATCATGGCCCGACATACCTCCCACTGTACAGTAACCATCACGATCCGACATACCTCCAACAGCACAGTAACCAGCACGACCCGATATACCTCCCACTGTACAGTCACCATCACGGCCCGACAGACCTCCCACTGTACAGTAACCATGACGGCCCGTCAAACCTCCCACGGTACAGTAACCACCACGGTCCGACATACCTCCCGCAGTACAGTATCCGCCATGGCCCGACATACCTCCCACTGTACAGTAACTATCACGGCCGATATACCTCTCGCTCTGCAGTAACCATCACAGCTCGACATACCTCCCACTGTACAATAAACATCACGGCCCGACATACCTCCCAATGTACAATAACCATCACTGCCTGCCATACCTCCCACTGTACAGTAACCGTCGCGGCCCGACAGACTTCCCACTGTACAAAAACCACCACGGTCCGAAATACCTCCCGCTGTACATTAAACACACGGCCTGACATACCTCCCACTGGACAGTAACCATTACGTCCCAACATAGTTCCCACAGTACAGAAACCATCACATCCCGACATACCTCCCACTGTTCAGTAACCATCACGGCTCGACATAGCGTTCACTGTGCAGTAACCATCACGTCCCGACATACCTCCCACAGTACAGTAACCATCATGGCCCGACATACCTCCCACTGTACAGTAACCATCACGATCCGACATACCTCCCACAGCACAGTAACCATCACGGCACGATATACCTCCTGGTGTACATTAACCACCACGGCCCGACATACCTCCCACTGTACAGTAACCATCACGGCCCGACAGACCTCCCACTGTACAGTAACCATGACGGCCCATCAAACCTCCCACTGTACAGTAACCACCACGGTCCGACATACCTTCCGCTGTACTGTAACCGCCATGGCCCGACATACCGCCCACTGTACAGTAACCATCACATCCCGACATACCTCCCACAGTTTAGTAACCATCATGGCCCGACATACCTCCCACTGTACAGTAACCATCACGTCCCGACATACCTCCCACAGTACAGTAGCCATCACGGCCCGACATACCTCCCACTGTACAGTAACCGTAACGTACCGATATACCTCCCTCAGTACAGTAACCACCCACGGTCCGACATATCTCCTGGTGTACAGTAACCACCACGGCCTGACATACCTCCCACTGTACAGTAACCATCACATCCCGACATACCTCCCACAGTTCAGTAACCATCACGGCCCGACATACCTCCCACTGTACAGTAACAATCACGGCCCGACATACCTCCCACTGTACAGTAACCATCACGGCCCGACATATCTCACACTGTATTGTAAACATCACGGCCCAACATACCTCCAACTGTACAGTAACGAACACGGGCCGACATAGCGTCCACTGTGCAGTAACCATCATGTCTCGACATACCTCCCACAGTACAGTAACCATTATGGCCCGACATACCTCCCACTGTACAG
Organism: Chiloscyllium plagiosum; assembly: GCF_037043375.1. Lineage (NCBI taxonomy): Eukaryota > Metazoa > Chordata > Chondrichthyes > Orectolobiformes > Hemiscylliidae > Chiloscyllium > Chiloscyllium plagiosum. The sequence continues at coordinate 107,415,409 of NW_028270156.1, forward strand.
TAACCATCATGATGCGACAGACCTCCCACTGTGCAGTAACCATGACGGACCGTCAAACCTCCCACTGCACAGTAACCACCACGGTCGGACATACCTCCCGCTGTACAGTAACCATCACGTCCCGACATACTTCCCACAGTATAGCAACCATCACGTCCCGACATAACTCCCACTCTACAGTAACCATGACGGCCCGTCATACCTCCCGCTGTACAGTAACCAGCACGGTCCGACATACCTCCAGGTGTACTGTAACCACCACGGCCCGACATACCTCCCACTGTACTGTAACCATCACGGCCCGACATACCTCCCAGTGTACAGTAACCATCACAGTCGGAAATACCTCCCACTGTACAGTAACCATCACGGCCCGACATACCTCCCACTGTACAATAACCATCACTCCCCGACATATCTCCCACTGTACAGTAACCATCACACCCCGACATACCTCCCACTGTACAGTAACCATCACGGCCCGACATACCTCTCACTGTACAGTAACCGTCAAGGACCGACACACCTCCCACAGTACAGGAACCATCACGGCCCCACATACCTCCCACTCCACAGTCACCATCACGGCCCGATATACCTTCCACTGTTCAATAAAAATAACAGCTTGAGATACATCCCACTGTGCAGTAGACATTACAGCCTGACATACCTCCCACTGTCCAATAACCATCACGGGCCGACATACCTCCCACTGTACAGTAACCATCAGGTACCGACTTACCTACCACTGTACAGTAACCATCACGGCACGACATACCTCTCACTGTACAGTAACCACCACGGCCCCACAAACATCCCACTGCACAGTAACCATTACGGCCCTCCTTACCTGCGACTGTACTGTAACCATCACTACCCGAAATACCTCCCAATGTACAGCAACCGTCACGGCCCGACATACTTCCCACTATACAGGGAAAATCACGGACCGACATACCTCCCACTGTACAATAACCATCACTCCCCAACATATCTCCCACTGTACAGTAACCATCACGGCCCGACATGCCTCTCACTGTACAGTAACCGTGAAGGACCGACAACCTCCCCCTCTACAATAACCACCACGGTCCGACATACCTCCCACTGTACAGTAACCATCACAGCGCGACATCCCTCCCACTCCACAGTAACCATCACGGCCCGATATACCTCCCACTGTACATTAACCATAACAGCCTGACATACATCCCAATGTACAGTTACCATCACGGCCCGACATACCTCCCACTGGACAGTAACCATCACGGCCCGTCATAACTCCCATTGTACAGTAACCACCATGGTCCGAAATACCTCCCGCTATACAGTAACCACTGTGGCCCGACATACCTCCCACTGTACGGTTACCATCATGTCCCGACATACTTCCAAAGCTACAGTAATCTTCACATCCCGACATACCTTCCACTGTACAGTAACTATCACGGCACGACATACCTCCCACTGTGCATTAACCACCACGGTCCGACATACCTCCCACTGTACAGTAACCATCACAGCCCGTCATACCCCCCAATGTACAGTAAGCATCACGGCCTATATACCTCTCGCTCTACAGTAACCATCACCGCTCGACATACCTCCCACTATACAGTAAACATCACGGCCCGACATACCTCCCAATGTACAATAACCATCACTGCCTGATATACCTCCCACTGTACAGTAACCGTCACGGCCCGACAGACTTCCCACTGTAAAAAAACCATCACGGTCCTACATATCTCCCGCTGAACATTAAACACACGGCCTGACATACCTCCCACTGGACAGTAACCATTACGTCCCGACACACTTCCCACAGTACAGTAACCATCACGTCCCGACATACCTCTCAATGTTCAGTAACCATCACGGCTCGACATAGTGTCCACTGTGCAGTAACCATCACGTCCCGACATACCTCCCACAGTACAGTAACCATCATGGCCCGACATACCTCCCACTGTACAGTAACCATCACGATCCGACATACCTCCAACAGCACAGTAACCAGCACGACCCGATATACCTCCCACTGTACAGTCACCATCACGGCCCGACAGACCTCCCACTGTACAGTAACCATGACGGCCCGTCAAACCTCCCACGGTACAGTAACCACCACGGTCCGACATACCTCCCGCAGTACAGTATCCGCCATGGCCCGACATACCTCCCACTGTACAGTAACTATCACGGCCGATATACCTCTCGCTCTGCAGTAACCATCACAGCTCGACATACCTCCCACTGTACAATAAACATCACGGCCCGACATACCTCCCAATGTACAATAACCATCACTGCCTGCCATACCTCCCACTGTACAGTAACCGTCGCGGCCCGACAGACTTCCCACTGTACAAAAACCACCACGGTCCGAAATACCTCCCGCTGTACATTAAACACACGGCCTGACATACCTCCCACTGGACAGTAACCATTACGTCCCAACATAGTTCCCACAGTACAGAAACCATCACATCCCGACATACCTCCCACTGTTCAGTAACCATCACGGCTCGACATAGCGTTCACTGTGCAGTAACCATCACGTCCCGACATACCTCCCACAGTACAGTAACCATCATGGCCCGACATACCTCCCACTGTACAGTAACCATCACGATCCGACATACCTCCCACAGCACAGTAACCATCACGGCACGATATACCTCCTGGTGTACATTAACCACCACGGCCCGACATACCTCCCACTGTACAGTAACCATCACGGCCCGACAGACCTCCCACTGTACAGTAACCATGACGGCCCGTCAAACCTCCCACTGTACAGTAACCACCACGGTCCGACATACCTTCCGCTGTACTGTAACCGCCATGGCCCGACATACCGCCCACTGTACAGTAACCATCACATCCCGACATACCTCCCACAGTTTAGTAACCATCATGGCCCGACATACCTCCCACTGTACAGTAACCATCACGTCCCGACATACCTCCCACAGTACAGTAGCCATCACGGCCCGACATACCTCCCACTGTACAGTAACCGTAACGTACCGATATACCTCCCTCAGTACAGTAACCACCCACGGTCCGACATATCTCCTGGTGTCCAGTAACCACCACGGCCTGACATACCTCCCACTGTACAGTAACCATCACATCCCGACATACCTCCCACAGTTCAGTAACCATCACGGCCCGACATACCTCCCACTGTACAGTAACAATCACGGTCCGACATACCTCCCACTGTACAGTAACCATCACTCCGCGACATACCTCCCACAGTACAGCAACCATCATGGCCCGACATACCTCCCACTGTACAGAAACCATCATGGCCCGACATAACTCCCACTGTACAGAAACCGTCACGAAACGACATTCCTCCCACTGTACAGTAACCATCATGGCCCGTCACACCTCCCTCTGTACAGTAACCATCACGGCCCGACATATCTCACACTGTATTGTAAACATCACGGCTCAACATACCTCCAACTGTACAGTAACCATCACGTCCCGTCATACCTCTCACTGTACAGTAACCGTCACGGGCTGACACACCTCCCACTATAATGTAACCGTCACGGTCCGACATACTTTCCACTGTGCAGTCACCATCACGGCCAGACTTACCTCCAACTGTACAGTAACCAACACGGGCCGACATAGCGTCCACTGTGCAGTAACCATCATGTCTCGACATACCTCCCATAGTACAGTAACCATTATGGCCCGACATACCTCCCACTGTACAGTAACCATCATGATGCGACAGACCTCCCACTGTACAGTAACCATGACGGACCGTCAAACCTCCCAGTGCACAGTAACCACCACGGTCGGACATACCTCCCGCTGTACAGTAACCATCACGTCCCGACATACTTCCCACAGTATAGCAACCATCACGTCCCGACATAACTCCCACTCTACAGTAACCATGACGGCCCGTCATACCTCCCGCTGTACAGTAACCAGCACGGTCCGACATACCTCCAGGTGTACTGTAACCACCACGGCCCGACATACCTCCCACTGTACAGTAACCATCACAGTCGGAAATACCTCCCACTGTACAGTAACCATCACGGCCCGACATGCCTCCCGCTGTACAATAACCATCACCCCCCGACTGACCACCCACTCTACAGTGAACATCATGACTCGACTTATCTCCCACTGTGCAGTAACCATCACGGCCCAACTTACCTCCCACTGTACTGTAACCATCACTGCCCGTCATACCTCACAGTGTTCAGTAACCCTCACGGCCCGACTTATCTCCCACTAGACAGTGACCATCACGGCCCGACATACCTCCCACTGTACAATAACCATCACGATCCGACATACCTCCAACAGCACAGTAACCAGCACGACCCGATATACCTCCCACTGTACAGTCACCATCACGGCCCGACAGACCTCCCACTGTACAGCAACCATGACGGCCCGTCAAACCTCCCACGGTACAGTAACCACCACGGTCCGACATACCTCCCGCAGTACAGTATCCGCCATGGCCCGACATACCTCCCACTGTACAGTAACTATCACGGCCGATATACCTCTCGCTCTGCAGTAACCATCACAGCTCGACATACCTCCCACTGTACAATAAACATCACGGCCCGACATACCTCCCATGTACAATAACCATCACTGCCTGCCATACCTCCCACTGTACAGTAACCGTCGCGGCCCGACAGACTTCCCACTGTACAAAAACCACCACGGTCCGAAATACCTCCCGCTGTACATTAAACACACGGCCTGACATACCTCCCACTGGACAGTAACCATTACGTCCCAACATAGTTCCCACAGTACAGAAACCATCACATCCCGACATACCTCCCACTGTTCAGTAACCATCACGGCTCGACATAGCGTTCACTGTGCAGTAACCATCACGTCCCGACATACCTCCCACAGTACAGTAACCATCATGGCCCGACATACCTCCCACTGTACAGTAACCATCACGATCCGACATACCTCCCACAGCACAGTAACCATCACGGCACGATATACCTCCTGGTGTACATTAACCACCACGGCCCGACATACCTCCCACTGTACAGTAACCATCACGGCCCGACAGACCTCCCACTGTACAGTAACCATGACGGCCCGTCAAACCTCCCACTGTACAGTAACCACCACGGTCCGACATACCTTCCGCTGTACTGTAACCGCCATGGCCCGACATACCGCCCACTGTACAGTAACCATCACATCCCGACATACCTCCCACAGTTTAGTAACCATCATGGCCCGACATACCTCCCACTGTACAGTAACCATCACGTCCCGACATACCTCCCACAGTACAGTAGCCATCACGGCCCGACATACCTCCCACTGTACAGTAACCGTAACGTACCGATATACCTCCCTCAGTACAGTAACCACCCACGGTCCGACATATCTCCTGGTGTACAGTAACCACCACGGCCTGACATACCTCCCACTGTACAGTAACCATCACATCCCGACATACCTCCCACAGTTCAGTAACCATCACGGCCCGACATACCTCCCACTGTACAGTAACAATCACGGCCCGACATACCTCCCACTGTACAGTAACCATCACTCCGCGACATACCTCCCACAGTACAGCAACCATCATGGCCCGACATACCTCCCACTGTACAGAAACCATCATGGCCCGACATAACTCCCACTGTACAGAAACCGTCACGAAACGACATTCCTCCCACTGTACAGTAACCATCATGGCCCGTCACACCTCCCTCTGTACAGTAACCATCACGGCCCGACATATCTCACACTGTATTGTAAACATCACGGCCCAACATACCTCCAACTGTACAGTAACGAACACGGGCCGACATAGCGTCCACTGTGCAGTAACCATCATGTCTCGACATACCTCCCACAGTACAGTAACCATTATGGCCCGACATACCTCCCACTGTACAGTAACCATCATGATGCGACAGACCTCCCACTGTGCAGTAACCATGACGGACCGTCAAACCTCCCACTGCACAGTAACCACCACGGTCGGACATACCTCCCGCTGTACAGTAACCATCACGTCCCGACATACTTCCCACAGTATAGCAACCATCACGTCCCGACATAACTCCCACTCTACAGTAACCATGACGGCCCGTCATACCTCCCGCTGTACAGTAACCAGCACGGTCCGACATACCTCCAGGTGTACTGTAACCACCACGGCCCGACATACCTCCCACTGTACTGTAACCATCACGGCCCGACATACCTCCCACTGTACAGTAACCATCACAGTCGGAAATACCTCCCACTGTACAGTAACCATCACGGCCCGACATGCCTCCCGCTGTACAATAACCATCACCCCCCGACTGACCATCCACTCTACAGTGAACATCATGACTCGACTTATCTCCCACTGTACTGTAACCATCACTGCCCGTCATACCTCCCATTGTTCAGTAACCCTCACGGCCCGACTTATCTCCCACTAGACAGTGACAATCACGGCCCGACATACCTCCCACTGTACAATAACCATTACTCCCCGACATATCTCTCACTGTCCAGTAACCGTCACAAGACGACATACCTCCCACTGTACAGTCACCATCCCAGCGCGACATACCCCGCCACTGTCCAGTAACCAACACGGCCCAACATACCTCCCACTGTACAGTAACCATCATGGCCAGACATACCTCTCAAAGTACAGTAACCATCACGGCCCGACGTACCTCCCACTGTACAGTAACCATCACGGCCTGACATACCTCCCACTGTACAGTAACCATCACACCACGGCATACCTCCCACTGTACAGTAAGCATTTCGGCCTGGCATACCTCCCACTGTACAGTAACCATCACCGCCCTACATACCTCCCTTTGTCCTGTAACCATCACTGCCCGACATCCTCCCACTGTACAGTAACCGTCACGGCCCTACCTACCCCCCCCCCCCCCCACTGTACTGTAACCATGACTGCCCGACATACCTCCCACTGTACAGTAACCATCACGGCCCGGCATATCTCCCACAGTACAGTAACCATCACATCCCGACACACCTCCCATTGTACAGTAACCCTCACGGCCCCACATACCTTCCACTCTACGGTAACCATCACGGTACGACATACCTCCCACTGTACAGTAGCCATCACTGGCTGACATACCTCCCACTGTACAGTAACCGTCACCGCCCGACAGACTTCCCACTGTACAAAAACCACCACAGTCCGAAATACCTCCCACTGTACATTAAACACACGGCCTGACATATCTCCCACTGGACAGCAACCATTACGTCCCGACATACTTCCCACAGTACAGTAACCATCACGTCCCGACATACCTCCCACTGTGCAGTAACCATCACGGCTCGACATAGCGTCCACTGTACAGTAACCATCACGTCCCGACATACCTACCACAGTGCAGTAACCATCATGGCCCGAAATACATCCCACTGTACAGTAACCATCACGATCCGACATACCTCCCACAGCACAATAACCATCACGGCCCGATATACCTCCCACTTTACAGTAACCATCACGGCCCGACAGACCTCCCACTGTACAGTAACCATGACGGCCCGTCAAACCTCCCACTGTACAGTCACCACTACGGTCCGACATACCTCCCGCTGTACAGTAACCGCCATGGCCCGACATACCTCCCACTGTACAGTAAACATCACACCCCGACATACCTCCCACAGTTTAGTAACCATCACGGGCCGACATACCTCCCACTGTACAGGAACAATAACGTCCCGAAATACTTCCCACAGTACATAAACCATCACGTCCCGACATACCTCCCACAATACAGTAGTCATCAGGGCCCGACATACCTCCCACTGTACAGTAACCATCACATCCCGACATACCTCCCACAGTTTAGTGACCATCACGTCCCGACATACTTCCCACTGTACAGTAACCATCACATCCCGACATACCTCCCACAGTTTAGTAACCACCACGGTCCGACATACCTCCAGGTGTACTGTAACCACCACGGCCCGACATACCTCCCACTGTACTGTAACCATCACGGCCCGACATACCTCCCACTGCACAGTAACCATCACAGTCCGAAATACCTCCCACTGTACAGTAACCATCACGGCCCGACATGCCTCCCGCTGTACAATAACCATCACCCCCCGACATACCTCCCACTCTACAGTGAACATCACGACTCGACTTATCTCCCACTGTGCAGTAACCATCACGGCCCTACTTACCTCCCACTGTACTGTAACCATCACTGCCCGTCATACCTCCCAGTGTTCAGTAACCCTCACGGCCCGACTTATCTCCCACTAGACAGTGACCATCACGGCCCGACATACCTCCCACTGTACAATAACCATCACTCCCCGACTTATCTCCCACTGTCCAGTAACCGTCACGGCCCAACATACCTCCCACTGTACAGTAACCATCACGGCCAGACATACCTCTCAAAGTACAGTAACCATCACGGCCCGACGTACCTCCCACTGTACAGTAACCATCACGGCCTGACATACCTCCCACTGTACAGTAACCATCACACCACGGCATACCTCCCACTGTACAGTAAGCATTTCGGCCTGGCATACCTCCCACTGTACAGTAACCATCACCGCCCTACATACCTCCCTTTGTCCTGTAACCATCACTGCCCGACATTCTCCCACTGTACAGTAACCGTCACGGCCCTACTTACCCCCCCCCCCCCCACTGTACTGTAACCATGACTGCCCGACATACCTCCCACTGTACAGTAACCATCACGGCCCGGCATATCTCCCACTGTACAGTAACCATCACATCCCGACACACCTCCCACTGTACAGTAACCCTCACGGCCCCACATACCTTCCACTCTATGGTAACCATCACGGTACGACATACCTCCCACTATACAGTAGCCATCACTGCCTGACATACCTCCCACTGTACAGTAACCGTCACGGCCCGACAGACTTCCCACTGTACAAAAACCACCACAGTCCCAAATACCTCCCACTGTACATTAAACACACGGCCTGACATATCTCCCACTGGACAGTAACCATTACGTCCCGACATACTTCCCACAGTACAGTAACCATCACGTCCCGACATACCTCCCACTGTTCAGTAACCATCACGGCTCGACATAGCGTCCACTGTGCAGTAACCATCACGTCCCGACATACCTACCACAGTGCAGTAACCATCATGGCTCGACATACCTCCCACTGTACAGTAACCATCACGATCCGACATACCTCCCACAGCACAATAACCATCACGGCCCGATATACCTCCCACTGTACAGTAACCATCACGGCCCGACAGACCTCCCACTGTACAGTAACCATGACGGCCCGTCAAACCTCCCACTGTACAGTCACCACCACGGTCCGACATACCTCCCGCTGTACAGTAACCGCCATGGCCCGACATACCTCCCACAGTACAGTAACCATCACATCCCGACATACCTCCCACAGTTTAGTAACCATCACGGGCCGACATACCGCCCACTGTACAGTAACAATAACGTCCCGAAATACTTCCCACAGTACATAAACCATCACGTCCCGACATACCTCCCACAATATAGTAGTCATCACGGCCCGACATAGCTCCCACTGTACAGTAACAATCACGGCTCGACATACCTTCCACTGTACAGTAACCAGCACGGCCTGACATCCCTCCCACTGTACAGTAACCATCACACCACGACATACCTCCCACTGTACAGTAAGCGTTTCGGCCTGGCATACCTTCCACTGTACAGTAAACATCACGGCCCGACAGACCTCCCACTGTACAGTAACCGTCACGGCCCTACTTAACCCCCCACTGTACTGTAACCAAGACTGCCCGACATACCTCCCACTGTATAGTAACCATGACATCCCGACACACCTCCCACTGTACAGTAACCATCACAGCCCCACATACCTTCCACTCTACGGTAACCATCACGGTACGACATACCTCCCACTGTACAGTAGCCATCACTGCCTGACATACCTCCCACTGTACAGTAGCCATCACTGCCTGACATACCTCCCACTGTACAGTAACCGTCACGGCCCGAGAGACTCCCCACTGTACCAAAAAAAACCACAGTCCGAAATACCTCCCGCTGTACATTAAACACACGGCCTGACATACCTCCCACTGGACAGTCGCCATTACGTCCCGACATACTTCCCACAGTACAGTAACCATCACGTTCCGACATACATCCCACTGTTCAGTAACCATCACGGCTCGACATAGCGTCCACTGTGCAGTAACCATCACGTCCCGACATACCTACCACAGTGCAGTAACCATCATGGCCCGACATACCTCCCACTGTACAGTAACCATCACGATCCGACATACCTCCCACAGCACAATAACCATCACGGCCCGATATACCTCCCACTGTACAGTAACCATCACGGCCCGACAGACCTCCCACTGTACAGTAACCATGACGGCCCGTCAAACCTCCCACTGTACAGTCACCACCACGGTCCGACATACCTCCCGCTGTACAGTAACCGCCATGGCCCGACATACCTCCCACTGTACAGTAACCATCACATCCCGACATACCTCCTACAGTTTAGTAACCATCACGGGCCGACATACCTCCCACTGTACAGTAACGATCACGTCCCGAAATACTTCCCACAGTACATAAACCATCACGTCCCGACATACGTCCCACAGTTCAGTAACCATCACGGCCCGACATAGCTCCCACTGTATAGTAACAATCACGGATCGCCATACCTCCCACTGTACAGTAACCATCACTCCGCGACATACCTCACACAGTACAGCAACCATCATGGCCCGACATACCTCCCACTGTACAGAAACAATCATGGCCCGACATAACTCCCACTGTACAAAAACCGTCACGAAACGATATTCCTCCCACTGTACAGTAACCATCATGGCCCGTCACACCTCCCTCTGTACAGTAACCATCACGGCCCGACATACCTCCCACTGTACAGTAACCATCACATCCCGTCATACCTCTCACTGTACAGTAACCGTCACGGGCTGACGCACTTCCCACTTTAATGTCACCATCACGGACGGACATACTTTCCACTGTGCCGTTACCATCACGGCCAGACTTACCTCCAATGGACAGTAACCAACACGGGCCGACATAGCGTCCACTGTGCAGTACCCATCACGTCCCGACATACCTCCCACTGTACAGTAACCATCATGGCCCGACATACCTCCCACTGTACAGTAACCATCACGATTCGACAGACCTCCCACTGTGCAGTAACCATTACGGACCGTCAAACCTCCCACTGCACAGTAACCACCACGGTCCGACATACCTCCCGCTGTACAGTAACCATCACGTACCGACATACCTCCCACTCTACAGTAACCATGACGGCCCGTCATACCTCCCGCTGTACAGTAACCACCACGGTCCGACATACCTCCAGGTGTACTGTAACCACTACGGCCCGACATACCTCCCACTGTACAGTAACCATCACGGCCCGACATACCTCCCAAAGTGCAGTAACCATCACGCCGTTACATACCTCCCGGTGTACAGTAACCACCACGGCCCGACATACCTCCTAATGTACAGCAACCATCACGTCCCGACATACCTCCCACTGTATAGTAACCGTCACGCCCTGACATATCTCCCACTGAACATTAACCATCAAGGCCCGACATACCTCAAACTGTACAGTAACCGTCACGGTCCGGCATACCTCCCACTGTAGAGTAACCATCACAACCCGACACACTTCCCACTGTACAGTAACCATCATGGCCCGACATACCTCCCATTGTCCAGTAACAAACACAGCGTGACATACATCCCACTGTACAGTAACCATCGCAGCACGACATACCTCCCACTGTACCTTACCCATCACGGCACGACACACTTCCCACTGTACAGTAACCATCATGGCCCTGCATACCTCCCACTGGACAGTAACCATCACGGCTCGACGTACCTCCCACTGTATAGTAATCGTCACGGCGCGACATTCCTCCCACTGTACTGTAACCATCAAGGCCCGACATACCTCCCACTGTACAGTAAACATCTCGGCCCGGCATACCTCCCACTGTAGAGTAACCATCACGGCCCTACATACCTCCCACTGTAGGGTAACCATCACCGTCCGGCATAGCTCCCATTGTACCGTAACCATCACGGCTCGACACACCTCCCACTGTACAGTAACCGTAATGGCCCGACACACCTCCCACTGTACAGTAACCATCACGGCCAGACATACCTCCCACAGTACAGTAGCCACCACGGCCCGACACACCTCCCACTGTACAGTAACCATCAGGGTACGACATACCTCCCACTGTACAGTAACCGTCACGGCCAGACATACCTCCCACTGTACAGAAACCATCACGGCCAGACATACCTCCCACAGTACAGAAACCACCACGGGCCGACATACTCCCACTGTACAGTAACCATCACGACCCGGCATACCTCCCACTGTGCAGTAACCATCTCGCCCCGGCATACCTCCCACTGTAGAGTAACCATCACGGCCCGACATACCTCCCATTGTCGGGTAACCATCACCGTCCGGCATACCTCCCACTCTACCGTAACCATCACGGCTCGACACACCTCCCACTGTACAGTAACCGTCACGGCCCGACAAACCTCCCACTGTGCAGTTACCGTAACGGCCAGACATACCTCCCACTGTACAGTAACCATCACGGCCCGAAATACTCCCACTGTACAGTAACCATCACGTCCCGGCATACCTCCCACTGTGCAGTAACCATCACGGCACGACATACCACCCACTGTACCGTAAGCATCACGATCCGACATACCTCCCACTGCACAGTAACCATCACGGCCTGACATACCTCCCATTGTACAGTAACCATCATGGCCCGACATGTCTCCCACTGTACAGTAACCATCACGGCCCGACATACCTCCCACTGTACAGTTACCATCACGGCCCGACATACCTCCCACTGTACAGTAACTATCACACCCAGACATACCTCCCACTGTACCGTAACCATCACGACCCGACATACCTCCCACTGCACAGTAACCATCACGGCCTGACATACCTCCCATTATACAGTAACCATCACGGCCCAACATTCCTCCCAGTGTACAGTAACCATCACGGCCTGACATACCTCCCACTTCACAATACCTTTCACAGCCCGACATTGCCCCCACTGTACAGTGACCATCACGGCCTGACATACGTCCCATTGTCCATTAACCGTCACTGCCAGACATTACTCCAACTGTGCATCAACCCTCACGGCCCGTCATATCTCCCACTGTACAGTAATCATCACGGCGCGACATACCTCCCACTGTACAGTAACTGTCACGGCCCTACATACCTCCCACTGTACAGCAACTGTCACCGCCCGACATACCTCCCACTGTACACTAACCGTCATGGCCCGACATACCTCCGACTGTACAGCAACCGTCACCGCCCGACATATCTCCCACTCTACGGGAGCCATCAAGAGAGGCACCGTGGCTCAGTGTTTAACACTGCTACCTCACAGCGCCAAAGTCGTCTGTTCGATTCTGGCCTTAGGCGACTGTCTGTTTGGAGATTGCTTATTCCCCACCCCCCTCACCCCTTCCCATGTCTGCGTGGGTTTCCTCCCACAGTCCAAAGATGTGCCGGCCAGATGAGTTGGCCATACTAGATTGTCAAGTGTTTTCGTCAGAGGGAAATGGATGTGGGTGGGTTACTCTTCGGAGGGTTGATGTGGACTGGTTCGGCCGAAGGGCCTGTTTCCACGTTGTCAGGAATGTAATCTAACTCCAAGGTTCAAGTCAGCAATATTATGCAATAATCACTTGGGTGAATGAGTGCAGCTCCAACAGTACTCTAGTAAGTATTAGCAACAGTCAACACAGTTGTGTTGGGAGGATCATGTCTCACAAAATTGATTGATTATATTGAGGAAGTGACAAAATTCTTTGATGAGGGCATGGGACTGGATGTTGGCCGATTGGTCCTTAGGAAGGCCTTTGATATGGTTCCTTCTGGCAGGCTCATATAGAAGGTGAAGTGAATTGGGATCAGCGGTCAGTTAGTAAGATGGATAGAAAACTGCTTGGCCATAGAAGACAGAGTAGTGGTGGAACAGTGATTTTGTGACTGGAGATCTGTAAATAAATTGGCGGATTAGCAGATTGTTAGGATGATTGCCTGAGAATACAGTCGGATATAGGTCAGCTGCAGACTTGAACAGCGAAATCACAGATGTAACTTTATATGGACAGTTGTGAAGTGATGCGTTTTAGAAGGTCCAATGCAGGAGAGAAGTATAAAGTGGATGGAAAAACTACTGGCCGCATCAACATCCGAAGGCATCTTGGTGTCCAGCTCCACTGTTCCCGGAAAGTGGCAACACGGTGGATAGGGTGATCAAGAAGACTGACGGCAAACTTGCAGACAGGCATCGGAGCATGCTGTATGAAAATTAACAGGTCATATTGCAGCTGTAGAGAAATTTAGTTCGAGGTACATTTAGAATATTGTGTACAGTACTGGTTGCCACACGATGTTGAAGTGTTGGAGAGGGTACGGAAAAGTTTTACCAGGATGTTGTCTGGTTTGGAGGGTATTAGCCAGAAGGAGAAATTGAACACACATGGTTGTTTGCATCTGGGCATCATTGGCTATGGGGCTACCTGATAGATATTTACAAAGTTATCAGAGGCATAGATAGAAGGACAGTAAGGGGCTTTTTTTCCCCCAGAGTAGAATTATCAATTACTCAGGACCGTAGATTTTATGTAAAATGGAGAAAGTTCAGGAGATGTGATAGGTAAAGTTTTTTTGCTGTTCCAGACAGATATGAAAGTGTCTGGAATGCACTGATAGAGGGGAAGAAGCCAATATAGCAAGGTTTAAAAGAGATCTTGGCACAAGTATGAGGAAGTAGGGAATAGAATGACATAGAAGGTATTGGAGCAAATACTTTTGTTTTAACTTTGGAATGACATCATGTGTCAGTGCGGGCTTGCTGGGCTGAAGAGCCTGTCCCTGTGTTGGACTGTTCCTTATGTCAAGATTTGAGCGCAGGAGTGGCGAAATGCTGACTAAACGATTACTGATGATCAACAACCGCATTGTTGTGGATCCCCGCCCATCAACTTGCAGCTTCTTATCCTCCCCCAATGTGGGGAAACTCAATATAGAGAATTTGACATGAAAGTCAGACCTGGTACCTGGTGACTCCATCTCGCTGCTCGCTCCTGCAGACTTCTATCCTGGACATCAACGTCTCGGGGGACACAGCATGAACAGAAGCTGCATGTACTCCACACCCAAGAATGCTGGCATCTGTTACATGCCAGCCTCAACATGCAATCCCAGCACATCTACGACGAACTGACGGTACGCTTCTGTACTTCAATGCTGCAGCGCAGGGTGCACTGACAACTCTCAGTGCAATGCTGCTACAAGGACACTGTACTCAGGGATACACGCCCACCTCATGGACTGTCCCTCGGGGCTGCTCACTCTGTGTTTGCACACACTAATGCTGCGGCAAGTATACTGTGCTCAGGTACACACCCAGGTCATGGACTGTCTCTCTGGGCTTCTCACTCATTTTTTGTAAATACTCAATACCGCTGCAGGGACACTGTGCTCAGGGACACACCCAGCTCATGGACTGTCCCTCTGGGCTGCTCAATCCGTTTCTGTACACACTCACTTTGAGCGGACGTGAATGCTCACAGAATTATTGCCTTGTCTTACCCTGCCCTCAACAGTGTTTCCCCTCAGCTCGAGCTACTAGGCTCACCCGCCTGCTGTATTGCCTTGGTGTTTAGCACAGACACAAAACCAGAAAGCTGAATATCATTGTCCACAGACAGTCACGGTGCCCAACACACTCAGTCAAGGGGAGTCTCAGATCCCAGTGCGGTATTTTGGACACAGTCAGTCAGCCACTCGTGGTTGTTAGGGTCAAATCCTTCCCCTGTGAGGGGGTGAGGAGCTGAATGTTGGGCTGTCTCATACCGCTCTTGGCTCTTTCTGCCCTATTGTGGGATAATTCCTCCTGGAATGAAAGAATTATCAAGAGGTATTAGGGAGATGGAAGTGGGTGGTACAGCTGTTAGTGCTGGGACAGCTGAGAGAAAGAATGGGAGGTGTTCTGAGTGATTGAGCGGGCAGCACAGACACCAGGCAGAGCTGGCAAGCGGGACAGAGAAGAGGTTAGAGAGAAACCGAGAGAAGGTGCTGCATTCAGTGAGAGTAGGAGAACATGGGTCTTGGTGGGAGGTGGGTGCAGTAACAGAGAGAGAGAGAGAGAGAGAGAGAGAGAGAGGGCAAGGTCACAAAGTGCAGATGATGGCACTTACCCTGGTCACTGACGTCGTTCCTACACTGTTGGGCACTCACCCAGAAGGCTGGCACCTCAGTGGCCCAGGGGTCAATCTCAGACAATCTCGCAGGTCTCGTGTCATAGCTTTCCCTTCCAGTCATAGAGATATTCAGCATGGAAACAGACCCTTCGGTCCAACCCGTCCATGCCAACCAGGTATCCCAACCCAATCCAGTCCCACCTGCCAGCAGCCAGCTCTTATCCCTCCAAACTCGTCCTATTCATATACCCATCCAAATGCCTCTTTAATTTTGCAATTGTACCAGCCTCCACCACATCCTCTGGCAGCTCATTCCATACACGCACCGCCTTCTGTGTGAAAAGGTTGCCCCTTAGGTTTCTTTCATATCTTTCCCCTCTCACCCTAAACATATGCCTACTGGTTCTGGACTCCCCGACCCCAGGGAAAAGACTTTGTCTATTTATCCAGGAGGAAGATAATGTCCCTGTCCTGCACCATGCCATCCAGCAGAACCTCAGGGGCTCAGCCACAAAGTAGGACCCTCAGTTTAGTACCTTTCCCAATCCCTCACCCCCCCCCCCTCCCCCGCCCAGGGCAGTTTCGGACGGTCAATCCAAGACTGTAATGACGTTTTTAAAATAGTATTCTAGCAGGGAATCTGGTGCATTCTGGGATATCTGGGCAGTGGGCAGGTTTTATACCTATATCAAAGCGGAAAATACTCATTGGGCTCGTACCAGATGAAAGAAGGGACGTAGGGGCAGGGCAGGTAGTTAATGAGGCAGATTCAGGATGTTGTTATTATGAGAACATTTATTTAGACTTGCGGAGGCAAACCCTCCATGAAACTGACAGAAATAAAATTGGCCAAGTCAAAAGATTCAGGCCCTTGTCCTGTGCAGATTTTGTCGTGCAAACTATTGGAAGTTATAAACTTAAATAGAGCGAGGACTTATAAAGGAGATTCACACCCTTAAAAGAAGCTGGGGAGAAAAATCCCCTGCCATGTTTGTTTATTGTTCATCATTTTCGGTTCCTCACTGAATAGAGGCAAAGTATCATAGACCTGCTGATATTGTAGCTTAGTTTATTACGAAACAAGGGGCGGACTTAATACTTATAGATCGGAATTCAACGAGTCACGAAGAATGAACCCTTAGAAAATCGCAAAGAAATCCAGGACTGTCAGCCTCAATTTCTGCAGAGAAAGCTGTATGTAATTAATCTGGCTGTTTGGTTTTCATGCAGAGACTCGTACATTTAATGTGACTTACTTGATTTGAATGAGGGAGCACCAAGCAGTCTGCTTAAAAATGGAGCTTTGAGCTCCAGTTGAATGTACCAAGCAACTGGAGAAGTGCAAGTCAAGTCATTTAGGGACAGCAATCAAAGTGTGTGATGTGGGAAAAGCACAGCAGGTCAGGTAGCATCAGAGTGCCAGGAGAAATGACATTTCGAGCATGTTGCTCTCTTGGAGGTGGTACAGAAGAGATTTGTTATCCTGGAAAAGTGATAATGCAGTTATGAGGAAAGGTCGAAGTGGAGGATGCTGAGAGCAGATTTGATTAACCTGCACATGTTGTCAAGTGCCTGGATAGAGAGGGAGAGGCTGTCTTGTTCTTATTGGAGAGCTCAGTTACCAGCAGAAAATATTTAATGTAATTGGTTGAAAAATTAGAGAAGTGGTGAGGAAAGTTGTTACTTCACCCAGAGTAAGAAAGGGATCTGGGAGTCATGCATGGAAGCAGAGTCGAGTCAGAAACTCTGAAAAAATTTAATAACGTGCCTAGATCTGAACCTGAAGTCCTACGGTCTCTGTGAAATCATAATTTTATTTTTGAAAGGATGAAGCTGGGTGGCACCTTCTTTTTAATCAGGGCATACAATTTTGAGAGTAATCGATGTTGTAGAAATTTCTGATATTTGGACAATATCTAGAGAATCAATGCAAAGGGATCAGGGAGAGGACAGAGAGGAGTAGTGTGTAAATTGATTAGCATCACAAAAATACTGATCCCAGCCTTTATATACAATGATGCGTCACTGTGGTGGCCTTTTTCTTCTTCTTGTATAAATGCTGAAAGCCTTTGATTGTTCGGTTCTCAGTCTTGGTCACACTGCAGCCATATCTGTCTTGTTTCATTCTATTTGTTAGACTGTTCCATTGACCTTGTTGAACAAAAACAGGAAGGAATTTGGAGATGATACCAAGTACCAGAAACCATGATGAATGTAAATTTGGGAAACGTTTACTGAGATAGGAAGGCGTGCGAAGACAGTGAGATATTACAGAGATATGGATTGTTCTAGGGGCTGAAGGACATTACAAGGACAAAGATAGTTTTAGGTTTTGGTTGAAGTGAAAAGTGAGCTGGAACAGCCAGATCAATATTTTGTCTACCGTAAACTTACAAAGAGAAACTCTCCACAAAAACGTGATGAAAATTATATCCGTGTCTGTCTGTATCAGAAAAAAAATACAACGGATGTGGGAGATGGTGAGAGAGCTGGGTGGTATTGTGAGAAGTGGTTAAGGCACACAAGGCCTACAGATAGAGCCCACACTGTGACAGATAAACTGATCTGTCCTACCATAGAGATTCGGGTCAATGATGCAGACTGAATTCACACCAGATGAAACACGTTTTGTTCTCATAAAATTATTTACAATTGCAACATTTCAGGAAGTGAGAATTTAGTCTTATCTGAGGCTCTGTTGAGTTGATCCTGGTCAAGGATTCCTACCTGGCAATTGTTGTCTTTCAGCAGTCATTCTGTTGTAACAATGTCAGTTCGGAATCACATGCAGATATGGATACAGAATAGCTAAATACATTCAGCACTGAACAAGCCCAGCGCATTAGGCATTTATAGCTCCTCGCATCCATTCTGAAAAGGAGTCGCATAATCAGATCAGGAAAATCCCATGCTTCCTGCCTTGCCTGAATATTGACAGCTGATCTCACCTATCCTGGAACTGGTCTCCCAAATACGATTTGGAAGTTTACAGACTTTGTAGGGTCAGCTGCTCGCTCCTATTACAGTATAGTATCCCACAGTTAGAACAGGCAGATCCCAAACTCAATAATAGGCCCATACATTTTCAGTTTAATAGCATGTTTCTTCTTCAAACTATAGCCAAACAGGCAAACCACAGATTATTTTCTCTGTGCCTACAAACACAGTCTCTTTGATATCCCTCATGTTCTGTCACCCTTCCCATCTCTGTAAATCCTCTGATTTCTACAAACAGTCATATGTTTATGACATTCTCCAAACACAAAATCTACCCTACTCCCGAAAAACCATTCCTCATCCTGCAGAAGATCACAGACATACAGGCAGATTAAGTTTGTGAATTAGAGATAGTAAGGACGTTATAGGTAAAGGGTTTAAGATAGAGAGCTTGCAGAAGACAAAAGAAAACCTTATCTGGCACTGCAGGAGATTAATAAGATGAGATTCTCCTGAAAAGAATGTGACTTTTATTGAAAGATTTCATAGAGAGGAGTTGGAGGAATTTCAGAGACAGTGAGATTTGAAGGTGCTAATGAAGATTCGAGATACACAGAGGGTTCTTCTGATTTGGTGGAGATTAAGGAGATAAGGAGAGCTGGAGGGGTTTCCAAAGATAGGGTGGGAATTAGAATGTGGACGCTGCAGAGATAGGGAGCTGTGTCGGGACAGACGGTGGTTACAGAATCGGGAGTGCTGTAGGGACTACAGGATTTTACACAGCAGATTACACATTGGAGCATGTTAGACAACAGGGAAAATTGTAGGGACTTGAGGAAGTTTAACAGATGGGCAGAGTTGTAAGAGACGGAGAAAGGTGCACTGAATAATGAACAGTATATTGGCCGGTGGAGATTATGGCGATCATGAGATTTGTCAGGCGGGAGGGAATTAGTAACATTGATAGACATTGATTGCGTGAGCTGGAGGAGATTGTAAAGATTACGAGCTTTCTATGTATCGGAGTAATTACAGACAAAGGGAAAGCTGTCAGGCCTTGAGATTTATTAGATAGGGAGAGAGCATTTAGAGGAGATTGCAGAGAAGGGAGGTTTATAAAATGGCCTGTATGAGTTACAGAGATAAGGAGAGGTGCTTTGACTGACAGAGGTTTCAGAGGTAAAAAATCATTGCACGGGATCAATGAAGTTATGGAGACACAGTATTATTAGAATTGGAGAACTCTGGAGACATTGCACCCATCCACACAGAAATCTTAAGGCAAGAAGGGTGTCATTTGACCCATGATGTTTGCACGAACTCTTCATCTGAGTTCATTACAGAATAGTGATCTCCTGCTTTCCCCCATACCATAACACATTTTTTTACTCGCAATAATCATCTAATCCCCTCTTGAACATTTCCATTGAACATCCATTTACAACACATCCAAGTGTATCCTAACTACTCGCCAAGTGAAAAGGTTCTTACTTCTGTCATAGTTCTCCTGTTGTACGTATCCTGAAATCTGTGTCCTTTCGTTTTGTAAGTGGGTACATTTTTATCCAATCTAATCTATTCAGTCTGCCTATGAGTTTGAAAAAATGCATCCGATCTCCTCTTAGCCACCTTCACTTCAGTGAGAACAGTTGCAACAGTCTGACTTCATAACTGGTCTTACTCATTCCTGGAAATATTATTTTCGATCAGTACTTCATCCTTTCCAATGTGTTCATATCCGTCCGATCATGTGACACAGTTGAAGTCGAATGTGTTTGATGCAAGTTCAACATCACCTCGTTACTCTTGAACTGTCAGTATTTATAAAGAAAGGAACACTGTATGCTTTGCCTATGTTTAATGTCCTACAAACTTCAATGGTCTTTGCACATCCTGTGCGTCTGTATTCCTGCCTATTTTATGTTGTCTTTTAATATTCGTGCTGGAAATTTGCATTGTCTCATGTTTTAATGTGCCAAACCTCATCAATCACCTCTCTACTGTTTCTAAGAAGTTGGTAATGTAAGTTTAGAGTTCTATAATGTTTTCTTCACAGTTTACAATTTCTTTAAGTGCTGTGTCAACTGTAAACTTTGAATGGGTCCCTGCACACCAGATGTACATCGTTCATACATATCAAAATGAATGAGGTCCCCAAAACTGAATCCTGCAGAACTTTACAGAAAATCTTTCTCCAGCCTGAATTAAAAATCTAGTGACCATTCCTCTCGATTTCCTACCAATCAGTCAATTTTGTATCAAGATTGATACAGTCCCTTTTATTCCATGAATGAATGAATGAGTTAATGTCACATATATCGAGGGAAAAACAGTGAAAGACGTTTGTTGCCTGTGCCACAAAGATATTCCTCATCAATTTTGTACCTTTCTAGTGACAGTGTTTCCTCCTCTGTCACCATGGCCTGGGTGGATTCGGCCACTTTGGTAAAGACAGAGATGAAGTATTCATCTCACACCCAGCCATTCCCCTTCTTCTCAGTATAAATTCTCTTTCAAGTGTTGAACCAGCCTTACTCCACCTTTTCGCACGCTCCCCTAAATGTGTGACAACTTTATGTTGGCTCTCCGTTTCCTCATAAATCCCTCCCTCTACCATCTCCACCCTAAACCTTCAGTATTTCTCCTGGTTCACAATTCTTTTCTCTATATGTCATCTATTCAATTGTTCTTCTTCACCTTAACCTTTTGCTCCACTGTCACCGAGGCAGCATTGGATTTGTTTACCCTCCCTCTCCTGTGTGAGGAACTCTTTCTCCAACGGAGCCAAGCCATTGAAGGGAGCCCATTGTTCAATTTTTCTTTTTCTGACAAACTTGGTGTTCCGGTCATACCTTCCCAGATTCATTATTGCCCCAGTGAAGGCAGCTCCCAGTCCATTGATTTTTCTCAAACTCAGACAATGCATAGTATTCTCTACCATCATTCTGGACGTTACAATAAAATGATCATCATGCCTGAAAATGTTCCCGCCTGATACTGGATCCAATTTCCCCACCTCTTTTCCAAGGTTCAACAGTACATGGTGTTTTGGGGTGGACACATACTCCTGCAGTAAGCTCTCCTCCATGCAATCCGTCACAGCCCAGACACGGTCAGTATCCCAGTCTGTATCTGTATAATGCAAGTTTCTCAACACTATCACGTTGCCATCTCGGTACACCTTTCACTAGTTGGTGGACTACAGACGGTCCCTCACAGCGTAACTTAATAATTTTTGTTCAATAGCTCCAGACAAATTCATTCTGAACTTGGAAGTATCCACTTTCTCATACACTTATTTACTAACAATATATTGAACCAGTGCTTCTACACTTCATAGAACATAGAACAGTATAGCACAGAACAGGCCCTTCAGCCTAAAATATTGTGCCGACCATTTATCCTCATGTAAGGTAAACCTAATGTAGGAACCTTCAAATTTCTGTGGCCAAATGCATGTCCAGCAGTCTCTTAAATATCCCCAATGACCTCGCTTCCACAACTGCTGCTGGCAACGCATTCCATGCTCTCACAACTCTCTGCATAAAGAACCCGCCTCTGACATCCCCTCTATACTTTCCACCAAACAGCTCAAAACTATGACCCCAGGTATTAACAATTTCTGTCCTGGGAAACAATCTCTGGCTATCAACTCTATCTATGCCTCTCATTATCTTATACATCTCAATTAGGTCCCCTCTCTTCCTTCTTGTTTCGATTGAAAAAAGTCCGAGCTCAGTCAACCTCTCTTTGTTAGATAAGCCCTCCATTCCAGGCAGCATCCTGGTAAACCTCTTCTGAACCCTCTCCAAAGCATCCACATCTTTCATATAATACAGCGACCAGAATCGGACACAGTATTCCAAGTGCGGTCTAACCAAAGTTTTCTCGAGCTGCAACAAGATCTCATGGCTCTTAAAATCAATCCCCCTGTTAATGAAAGCCAAAGCACCATCTGCTTTCTTAACAACCCTGTCCACCTGGGTGGCGATTTGAAGGAAGAATGTGTCAGGTTACAGCAGGATATAGATAAGCTGCAGAAAGGTGGCAAATGGAGTTCAATGTAGGCAAGTGTGAGGTGATTCACTTTGGTAAGAGTAACAAAAAGATGGGGTACTGGGCTAATGGTCGGATACTTGGTAGTGTGGATGAGCAGAGGGATCTTGGTGTCCATGTATACAGATCTCTGAAAGTTGCCACCCAGGTAAATAGTGCTGTGAAGAAGGCATATGGCGTACTGGATTTTATTGGTTGAGGAATTGAGTTCCGTAGCCCTGAGGTCATGTTGCAGTTGTATAAGACTCTGGTGCGGCCGCATCTGGAGTATTGTGTGCAGTTTTGGTCGCCATACTATAGGAAGGATATGGAGGCACTGGAACGGGTGCAGAGGAGTTTTACCAGGATGTTGCCTGGTATGGTAGGAAGATTGTATGAGGAAAGTCTGAGGCACTTGGGGCTGTTTTCATTGGAAAAAAGAAGGCTTAGGGGTGACTTTATAGAGGTGTACAAGATGATTAGGGGTTTAGATAGGGTTGACCATGAGAACCTTTTTCCCACGTATGGAGTCAGCTATTACGAGAGGGCATAGCTTTAAATTAAGGGGAGGTAGGTATAGGACAGATGTTAGGGGCAGATTCTTAACTCAGCGAGTCGTGAGTTCATGGAATGCCCTGCCAGTAGCAGTGGTGGACTTTCCCTCCTTATGGGCATTTAAACGGGCATTGGATAGGCATATGGAGGATCGTGGGCTAGTGTAGGTTAGGTGAGCTTGGATCGGCGCAACATCGAGGGCCAGAGGGCCTGTACTGCGCTGTATTTTTCTATGTTCTATGTTCTATGTACCTACACACCAAGATCCCGCTGTTCCTCCACACTGCCAAGAATCCTGTCTTTAATCCTATACTCAAATTTCAAGTTCGACCTTCCAAAATGCATCACCTCGCATTTATCGAGGTTAAACTCCTTCTGCCACCTTTTAGCCCAACTCTGCATTCTGTCAATGTCACACTGCAGCCTACAATAGCCCTCGATACTGTCAAAGACACCTCCAATCTTTGTGTCGTCTGCAAACTTGCTAACCCATCCTTCAATCTCCCCATCCAAATCATTATTAAAAATTACAAAGATTAGAGGCCGAAGAACAGAGCCCTGTGGAACACCACTCACCACTGACTTCCAGGCAGAATGCTTTCCTTCAACAACCACTCGCTGTCTTTTGTCGACCAGCCAATTCTGTATCAGACAGCTAAATTTCCCTGTATCCCATTCCTCCTGACCTTCTGAACGAGCCGACCATAAGGAACCTTATCAAATGCCTTGCTGAAGTCCACATACACCACATCCACAGCTCTACCCTCAACAACGTGTCTAGTAACATCCTCAAAGAGCTCAATAAGTTTGAGCCGTGCTGACTGCATTTCATCAAGCCATGCTCTTCCATATAGTCATAAATCCTATCCATCAGAGTCCTTTCTAACACCTTTCAGACGACAGACGCAAGACTGACTGGTCTGTAATTGTCGGGGATTTCCCTATTTCCGTTCTTGAAGAGAAGAATTACATTTGCCTCCCTCCAGTCTTCAGGTATGACTCCGGTGGAGAGCGAGGATGCAAAGATCTTTACAAGCGGCGAAGCAATCACATTTCTCGCTTCCCAAAGCAGCCGAGGACAAATCTGGTCTGGCCCTGGCGACTAGACAATCTTAATATTTCTCAAAATTATCAGCACATCAGCTTCCTCAATCTTTATCCGTTGCAGCATGCTTACCTTCTCCTCAATGGTTTCATTTACTACAAAGTCCTTTTCATTAGTAAAGACAGAAGCAAAAAACACATCTAGGGCTTCCCCTACCTCCTCAGACTCGATACACAAGTTCCCTATGCTATCTCTGATCGGCCCTACTCTTTCTTTGATCATTCTCGTATTCCTCACATACGTGTAAAATGCCCTTGGATTCTCCCTAATCCTTCCTGCCAAGCTTTTTTTGTGTCCCCTCCTGGCTCTCCTCAGACCATTTTGAACTCCTTCCTCGCCTGATTGTAATCCTCTAGAGCTGAGCAAGACCCTTGCTTCCTCCACCTTACGTAAGCTGCCTTCTTTCTTTTGATGAGAAGCTCCTCCGTTCTCGTCATCCAGGGTTCCTTTATCTAACCCCTTCTTGCCTGTCTCATTTATGCATCACTCGCAATAACTGTTCTTAAACAGATTCCACATGTCTATCGTGCCCTTTCCATGGAGCAATTGCTCCCAGTCCATGCTTCCCAACTCTCGGCTGATAGCATCATAGTTTCCTTTTCCCCAATTAAATATCCTCCCATTGTGCCTGCTTCTCTCCTTCTCCATAGCTATGTAGAATGTTAGGCACTTGTGGTCACTATCATCTAAATGCTCTCCCACTGCAAGATCTGACAGCTGCGCCGGTCATTGCGGAGCACCAAATCCAAAATGGCCTCTCCACTCGTCGGCCTTTCAACGTACTGAGTTAGGAAACCCTCCTGAACACACCTTACAAAAACAGCTCCTTCCAAACCATCTGCTCGAAGGAGTTTCCAATCAATTTTGGGAAAGTTAAAGTCACCCATTATAACTACACTACTCCATTCAACTCTTTTCCAAAATCTGCTGACCAATGCTTTCTTCAATCTTCGTGCTGTTTTTTTGCGGGGGGGGGGGGGGGGGAGGGGGGGAAGGGTGTTGTCGTAAACCCCTAATGAGGTGACTGCTCCCTTACTGTTTCTAATTTCCACCCATACTGACTCAGTAGGCAGACCGTCCTCGACAATGGTAACTTCTGTAGCTCTGATACCCTCTCTGATTTCCTTTCTGAATTCCTTGTATGTGGTGTCCCTCAAGGGTTGGCCAGCACGGTGGCTCAGTGGTGAGCACTGCTGCTTCACGGCACCAGGGTGCTAGTGTCTGCGTGGGTTTTCTCGGGGTGCTCCGGTTTCTTCCCACAGTCCAAAGATGTGCAGGTTAGGTGAAATGACCATCCTAAATTGCCCGTAGTGTTAGATGCATTAATCAGGGGTAAATGTATGGGAATGGGTCTGGGTGGGTTCCTCTTCGGAGGGTCAGTGTGGACTTGTTGGTCCGAAGGGCCTGTTTCCACACTGCAGGGAATCTAAGGATCTATCCTTGGCCCATCCTGTATCTCACCTGCATACTGTCAGGAGATGACACCATCGAAAAATACTGTGTTGGGTTTCACATGTACACTGACAATGCCCAGTACTCTCTGGCCTTCATCCCTCACCACTGCTCCACTGTTACGCAGTTATCAAACTGCTAACCATGCTCCCACTACTCGATTAGCTGCAATTTCCTCCAATGAAACATTGTAATTGTTAAACCCATTGCCTTCAGTTGCTATTACAAATACCTTTCCCTTACTGCTGAGCCCCACCATCTCACTGAGAAATGCCTGAGGAAGCACTACACTCTTCACAATATTGCTGTCATATCTGACGCCAAGGTGACCTTCTGATCAGACATCTACACAATCACAAGCACCAGGAATTCCAATCTCTAAATTGTTGCTTATTTCTCCCTCACCCCAGCGCCATTGCTACTGAAACGCCTTGCCCGTGCTGGTGTTGCCTTAAACTTGATGAATCTGAAGCAGAACCCTTGATTCCGTGACTGACTCAGAATATGCTAGCTTTCTGTGTTTCCTGCACAATTACCCACAGTCCCTTTGTGGCGCAGCTTTCTACAGTTTCCACCATTTTAAATAGTAACTCTGTTCTTTTACTATCACCTCAAAAACTACCAACGTCCCATTTTCCCAACTTATACTCCATCTGGCAACTTGGTGCCCCCTTCTCCTGTGCATCTCTCTCTATTCACAATCCTCTTCGAACTTTACAGTTATGCCTTTTCTGGCAGATTTACGCCCCCCCACCCACCCCTTCCCCAATTCTTCTAAATGTTTACTAGGAGTCCTCGGCAGTGGGAAGCATGCACAGTTGCTCTCCTTTTAGGGATACTCTTTTGAATGACTGGGAGAAGCTTGTTCCCCATTGGTCAGACTGGAGACTATTTACCCCTGAAGTGCGTGAGCCTTTCACACCCCATTGCTTATTGATGAGGCACAGCGGCAGCACGGAAGGAAAGAAAAGGAAGCAAATCCTGCTCTCCACATCTCACTGAATCTTGGAACATTCCGTCTCATGTGTAAAAGATCTGCTATGTTCAGTCACATGAAGTCCCAAGGTGGAAACTCTTCGAAACCCACGTAGATTTCCCCCTGAATTGATTGCTGACCTCCACAAGGGGTAATGTGTACAGTCATCCTGGGCCAGGAGGAAAGGATAGTGAGAGTTTCTAACCTGAACTGACAGTGACGGATTTTATACACTTGTATTACAGGATACTACAGGTGGACATTCAGATGGTAATCTCAGTAATTGTAATGCCAAACTCTGATTGAATTACTCAATTCATCAGGACCTGGATACTTGAATTGTCTGTGAGTGTTGTGTTCCAGCTCAATCCCATTTGTTGCATAAAAGTTCTCCTTTGAATC
Organism: Chiloscyllium plagiosum; assembly: GCF_037043375.1. Lineage (NCBI taxonomy): Eukaryota > Metazoa > Chordata > Chondrichthyes > Orectolobiformes > Hemiscylliidae > Chiloscyllium > Chiloscyllium plagiosum. The sequence continues at coordinate 107,443,256 of NW_028270156.1, forward strand.
AGACCATTTTCTCAATAGATCTCCCCTAAATCTTCAACGTGTCATGTAATCCTTTAATAATGAGCTGATGGGTGTAAGGTTAATTATTATAACGTGTAACTTTTGTAAACCCCTCTCTCACAGGGTACCCTCAATTTCCTTTGCTACAAGGAGAACAATCTCAGTTTCTCCAAACCCCTGATTCTCCAATGTCTGTTTGCTTTCTATAAGATACACATCAGGATTGTGTTGGAACATTCTCCACTTGCCTCCATCAGTGCAACTTCCAACAATATTAAAGAAAGTGAACACCGTCCAGGACAAGACACTGTGTCTGAGTGGTGTCCCATCCACCACCTTTAACATTCCCTCTCCCCACCCCTGAGATACAGTGGCATCACTGTGTAAAAGGTAAAGTCAGCATTGTCCGACCAGACCATAGGGATGATCTCTCATCAGGGAGAGATGTGTGGTGGTGGTTTAACCTGAAGGTTACCGCAGACCAGGAAACGGGGGAGGTTGGGAAGGAGAGTCTATCTATTGTTGATCGATATTCTGTATGTATCAGCAACACCGATATCATACCAATGAATAATGTAAAAAAATCCAAAACACACTACTAAAATCCCCCATTCTTGAACCATCCTAGTAAATCTCCTGTGCCCCCTCTCAGGGTCCCTGCCATCCTTCCCAATGTGTGGGCGATCTCTGGTTTGTACAGAGCCAGCTGCTCTGTGTTCCTGTGGGTGATGTCATCATCGAAAAACAGTTGCACTAACCTCACTCTCTGTCAGGGTGCGAGACACAGAAATCCCAATAGCATTGAATACATATTTAGGTGCACGCTTGCGATACCAAGACAGATTATGCGATGGACTGTGTATTGGAAAATGCATTACGATAGTTAGGTGGTAGTTTTCTTTACTGGCACAGACTCAATGGACCACAGAGCCTTTTTTTGTCTGTGCTGTAAACCTCTCGACACTTAATATAGGGATATGACAGGCCACATTTGCAACCAGGTCAGAAAAAGTGACATTAGAATAAATGACACATGAATGGTCAATGTGTTTGGGAGGAAAGTGAGCTGGAGAGTTTTAGGAGGAAATTCTGGAGCTTGGCGCAGGAATCTGAAATGGCCATCGTCAAATGAGGAATAAAAATGGGGAATCCTCAAGGCTGCAATCAAAGAAAGGTACATATAGCCGTCCAATACCGCCCCGAGCCAGACCCTCACCACCCTGCACACACCGCCGACAGTCTGACCCACACTGCTGTTCCCACACTACCCTCTGCCTGACCATCACTGCTGCCCACACGCCGCTCCCAGTCTGACCCTCTCTGCCATCCATACACCTCCGCCAGCCTGACCCTCAACGCCATCCAACACTGCCCCCAGTCTGACCCTAACTGCCGTCCACACACCACCCCTAGCCTGTCACTCACTACCATCCACATTGCCCCCGGATGACACTCACGGCCGTCCACACACCGCCGCCAGCCTGACCCTCAAAGCCATCCAACACTATCCCCAGCCTGACTACGACCACCGCCCACACATCGTCCCCAGTCTGACCCTCACCACTGTCCACACATTGTCCCCAGCCGGACCCTCACTGCCCCCACACACCGCACCCAGCTTGACACTCTCTGCCCCCACACTCTGCCCAACCTGACCCTCACCGCCGTCCAAAACTACCTGCAGTCTGACCCTCACTGCCCCCACACACCGCCCCCACCTGACTCTCACCATTGTCCACACACCGCATCCAGCCTGACCCTCACCGCCGTCCACACACCGCTCCAATCTGAACTCACTGCCGTCCATACACCACCCCCAGACTAACCCACACCGCCGCCCACACACCGCCTCCAGCCTGGCCCTCACTGCCGTCCACACACCGCCACAACCTGACCTCACTGCCGTCCACACACTGCCCCCAGCCTGGCCCTCACCGCTGTCCACACACCACCCCCAACCTGACTTCACTCCCGTCCACACACCCCCCCCAGAGTGACCTTCACTGCCGTCCACACACCGCCTCCAGCCTGACCCTCACCGCCGTCCACACACTGCCTCCAGCCTGACCTCACCACCGTCCACACACCGCCCACAGCATGCCCGTCACCGCCGTCAACACATGACCCCCCCAGCCTGTCCCTCACCGCCGTCCACACGCAGTCCCCAGCCTGACCCTCACCGCTGTCCACATTGTAATGCAGTCCACACCACACCCACCACACTGTAATGCAGTCACAAACTACACGACTTTACTGACTCCACACGGTCCTAATTTGAAGACTATCCTCTTTGGTTTTCCCCTTTCACTGAAGATATTTCTATACCTTTTATACTTCACTGCCATTCGGGTTACAGTGCTGCCTATCTCTCCATGTCTCATTTATCTTCATTCCTTTTTAAAGATACTTCAACCAACAGACACACAAAGTTCCAGAAAAATCTTTATTTAATTGCAGATGCATTATTTTATTTTATTTGTGCACAACACACAATTTGAACGCACAGAGGTTCAGTGTGGGATTTTAGAAACCCTTCATTTTGGGATGAGGCCTAGCCAGGCAGGATTCTGATCCAACGCTGCAAATCTACTATTCAGTGACTGAGCTCTTTCAGGTTTTGTATATTATGATCCTCTCATATATTAGGCAGACCTTACTGGAATGTCACATTATCTCTCCACATTCGCTGCAAATTCGGTGGATTTGCATTTTAATCACCTTCGAAGAGCTGTCTCCATTTCCTATCTTTGCTAGCATCAATGAATGGATGATTCATTGCCCCCTCCCTTCCTGAAACTAATCAGTCAGGCAGACACCTTAGATTTGCCCACAGCCACCATTTTATATCAGGACAGCGATGACATTGAGTTTATAAATAAGGAAAAGCAAGAGAAGCTGGCAACATCAATGCAGTTTGAAAATATTTAACATTGAACACGCACACAGAATCACACACAAACAGACATATACAGACACAGAATCACACACACAGAGATACAGACACCTTCAAAGAGCTGTCTCCATTTCCTATCTTGCAAGGGAATTCATGTTTTGATGATGCATTCATGCAGGACAGTAAACAGCTTTTGAGACTTTCCTCATTGTGACAGAAATTCAACCCCAGTCTGAAACTTGGAGATATGGAACAGAATAGAAATGAAACAGCAGTTTTCTGTGTTCCTTTTCCCAATGTAACATTTGACCAAACAGTTTATCTTGTCTTCAGTCTAACATTCAACTAGGATCATTTCAAAGATCCAATAACAAATACCCAGGAGTGAGGGACAGACTGGAATCAAATCGAGATGTTCAGGGATTAGAGACAGCATACAAGATACCGAGGAGTGATGGACAGACTGGAATCTAATCGAGGGGATTATGGTTTATATACAGCATATCAGATCCCAAGGGGTGAGGGACAGACTGGAATGTAATCGAGGAGTTAATGGTTTATAGACTTTGTCTATTTATCCTATCCATGCCCCTCATGATTTTATAAACCTCGATAAAGTCACCCCTCAGCCTCTGATTATCCAGGAAAACAGCCCCAGCCTATTCAGCCTCTCCCTGTAGCTCAAATCCTCCAACCCTGGCAGCCTCCTTGTAAATCTTTTCTGAACCCTTTCAAGTTTCACAACAGCGTCCCGTTAGGAAGGAGATCAGAATTGCACGCAATATTCTAACAGTGGCCTAACCAATGTCCTGTCCAGCCGCAATATGACCTCTCAATGCCTATACTCAGAACTCTGACCAATAAAGGAAAGCATACCAAACGCTGCCTTCAATGAGCTGAGCCAGACAGGATTCAACTGCTGTATGTGGAGGTTTCCATGTGTTCTGAAAGATGGGAGAGAAACAGGCAGATACCCACATTTTCTATGATGTTGCAGTCAAATATCTGAAGGACAGGGAATCCCTAAGCAGAGACGCAGAGTTAAACTCAGTTTAAACTCTCTCCATCACACCCACACCCACACATAGAAACTGAATATAATGTGGAGAAATGTCCATGTGCAGCACAGATTTCCAAACTAACTCAGTGACAGACGAAAACCCCGTTCTCTGCCCAGTCCCCTCTTCCAGACCCAGGGAGGTTTTGTCCCTGACCCAGGGCAGGTTTCTGACTGGATATTATTACATTGCAACATGAAGGTACTGAGTGTAGCAGTTTGCTACATCCCATCATGTCATCTACTTTGCTATCAGTGTTTTGTGGATTATATTGAAAACATTGGCAGGTGCAAGAGAATATTCTGGAACGCGATTTACAGTAAGAATAGAAAAAACACAATGTTTCTTTGCAAAATGGTAAGAAATACTGAAACAGTAATGTTCAGAGACTACGGCTGGTCTTGTACATAAACATCAGAAAGTTAACATGATCGTACAGCCAGCAGATAGGAGGACCCGTGATACATTGATCATTATTGAGATTAGATTGTGCTGGGAACATGAGCTTAACATGACAGGAGGTGGAATCAAATCGAGGGGTTCAGGGTGGTTTATATAAAGAATAACATTTACCCCAGAGTGAGATGCAGACTGGAATGTAATCGAGAGGTTCAGGGTGGTTTATGTACAGAATACCAGATAGCCCGGAGAGAGTAAAGGCCTGGAATGTAATCAAGGTTTTCAGGGTAGTTAATATACAGAATAACAGATAACCCGGAGTGAGTTACAGGCTGGAATCTAATCGAGACGTTCACAGAGGTTAATACACAGAATAACAGATAGCCTGGAGTGAGTTCCAGACTGGAATCGAAACATCGGGTTCAGGGTGGTTTATCCACAGAATAACAGGTACCTCGGACTGACTTTCAGCTTGGAATCTAATCGAGGTGTTCAGGGTGTCTTATGTACAGATTAACAGATACCCCGGAGTAAGTTACAGCCTGGAATCTAAACGAGCGGTTTAGGGTGTCCTATGTACAAAATAACAGATAGCCTGGAGTGAGTTACAGCCTGGAATATCATGGAGGGATATGTGAAGCTTTTTATGTGGAATGACTTGTAACTGGGAATGAGTCACAAAGTGGACTAGAGGCCAAGTGGTTTCAAATCTTGACTCACACAAACGTAATGCAGTCACAAACTATACGATTTTACTGACTCCCAACGGTCCTAGTTTGAGGACTATCCTCCTCTGTTTTTTCCCGTTCACTGAAGATATCAATATACCTTTTATAATGCACTGCCATTCTGGTTACACTGCTGCCTATCTCTCACTGTCTCACTTATCTTCATTCCTTTTGAAAGATACTTAAACCAACCGATACACAAATTTCCAGAAGGAGCTTTGTTTAATAGCAGGTGCTTTATTTTCATTTATTTGTAGACAACACACAAGTTGAACCCACAGAAGGTCAGTGTGGGATTTGAGAAACCCTTGAATTTGGGATGAGGCCGAGCCAGGCAGGATTCTTATCCAATGCTGCGAAACTACAATTCAGTGGCTGAGCTATTTCAGGTTTTGTATATGATGTTTCTCTCATATATTAGGAGCTTGGAAAGTATTGCAGACCTTACTGGAATGTCACATTGTCTCTCCGCATTCACTGCAAACAGGTTCGGGGATTTGCATTTTAATCACCTTCAAAGAGCTGTCTCCATTTCCTATCTCTGCTAGTATCAATGAATGGAAATGGCTTTTGACACAATGCCCCCTCTCCCTTGCTGAAATTATTCCTGACACAAATCAGTCAGCAGACATCTTAGATTTGTCGACAGCCAACATTTTATATCAGCACAGCGATGGCATTGACTTTATAAATAAGGAAAAGCAAGAGAGACTGGCAACATCAATACAGTTTGAAAACGTTTAACATTGAACACGCACACAGAATCACACACAAACAGACATACACAGAGACACAGAATCACACACACAGAGATACAGACACCTTCCAGGAGCTGTCTCCATTTCCTATCTTGCAAGGGAATTCATGTTTTGATGATGCATTCATGCAGAACAGTAAACAGCTTTTGAGACTTTCCCCATTGTGACTGAAATTCAGCCCCAGTCTGAAACGTGGAGATATGGAACAGAATAGAAATGAAACAGCAGCTTTCTGTGTTCCTGCTCCCAATGTAACATTTTACAATTTAGTTTATCTTATCTTCTATCTAACATCCAACAAGGATCACTTCACAGATCCAAAAAAAGATCCCCAGGAGCGAGGGACAGACTGCAATCAAATCGAGTGGTTTAGGATTTATATACAGAATAACAGATACACAGGAATGAGGGACAGACTGGAATCTAATCGAGGGGTTCCAGGTGGTGTATATACAGCATCCCAGATACCCAGGAGTGAGTTACAGACTGGAATCTAATCCAGGGGTTTGTGGTGGTTTACATACAGAATAACAGATATCCGAGAGTGAGTCACAAAATCGCGGAGTCATACAGTCATAGAGATGTGCAGCACGGAAATAGACGCTTTGGTGCAACCCGTCCATCCCGACCAGATATCCTAACCTACTCTCGTCTTTTTTTCAAGCACTTGGCCCATATCCCTCCAAACCTTCCCATTAATATACCAATCGAGCTGCATTTTAAATGTTGCAATTGTACCTGCCTCCACCACTTCCTCTGACAGCTCATTCCATTCATGTACCACACTCTGAGTGAACACGTTACCCCTGAGGTCTCTTTCATATCTTTCCCCCTCACACTAAACCTATGCGATCTAGTTCTGGACCACGTGTGCGAGAGTGTGTGTGGATGCAAGAAGAGTGAGTCTGTGTGTGTGCGTAAGAGAAAGATATTGCATGTGTGCGAGAGTGTGCTTGGGTGCAAGAAAGAGTGTGTGTGTGTGTAAGAGCTAGAAAGCGCATGTGGGTGCAAGAAAGAGTGTGTGTGTGTGCATAAGAGAACGAGAGTGCATGTGATTGAGAGTGTGCATGGGTACAAGAAGTTGTGAGAGTGTGTGTGTAAGAGAGAGTGCATGCGTGTGAGAGTGTGTGTGGGTGCAAGAAAGAGTGAGTGCGTGCGTAAGAGAAACAGAGTGGATGTATGCAAGCGTGTGTGTCGGTGCAAGAAAGAGTGAATGCGTGTGTGACAGAGACAATGTGTGCAAGAGAGAGAGAATGCGAGTGCGTGAGAGAGAATGCGTGTGCGCGAGAGAGAATGCGTGTGCGTGAGAGACAGAATGCGTGTATGCGAGAAAGATAATGTGTGTGCGAGAGTGAGAATGCGTGTGTGCTTGAGAGAGAATGCGTGTGAGCATGAGAGAGAGAATGCGTGTGTGCGTGAGAGAGATAATGAGTGTGCAAGAGAGAGAGAATGCGAGTGCATGAGAGATAGAACGCGTGTGTGCAAGAGAGAGAACGTGTGCATGCGTGAGAGAGAGAATCCGTGCGACAGGGAGAATGCATGAGTGCAAGAAAGAGAGAGAATGCGTGTGAGAGAGAGAGAGAGAATACATGTGAAAGCGAGAGAGAATGTGCATGAAAGAGAGAATGCGTGTGTGAGAGAGAGGATGCGTGTGAGAGAGAGAAAATGCATATGTGCGTGAGAGAAAGTGTGTGACAGAGGGAATGCGCGTGTGCGAGAGAGAGAATGCATTTGTGTGAAGGAGAAGTTGCATGTGTATGTGAGAGAGAATGCAAGTGTCCGAGAGAGAGAATGCGTGTGTGCGTGAGAGAGTGAGTGCGTGAAAGAGAGAATGCGTGTGAGAGAGAGATAATGTGCGTGTGAGAGAGGGAGAATGCGTGTGAGTGTGAGAGAGAATGTGTGTGTGCATGAGAGAGAGAATATGTGGTTGCATGAGAGAGAGAATGCATGTGACAGAGAGAATGCGTGTGTGCATGAGAGAGGCAATGCGTGGGTGAGAGAGAGAGAATGTGTACAAGACAGAGAGAATGTGTGCAAGACAGAGAGAATGCGAGTGCATGACAGAGTGAAGGCGCGTGCGCGAGAGAGATAATGTGTATGTGCGTGAGAGAGAGAATACTTGTGTGAGAGAGAGAATGCGTGTGTGTGAGAGAGAGAATGCATGTGTGCGTGAGAGAGAGAATGCATGTGTGAGAGATAGAATGCGTGTGTGAGAGAAAGAGAATGCGTGCGAGTGAGAGAGAGAATGTGTGAGTGTGAGAGAGAGAGAATGTGTGTGTGTGAGAGAGAGAATGCATGTGCGCGTGAGAGAGAGAATTCGTGTGCGCGTGAGGGAGTGAAAGCATGTGAGAGGGAGATACAGAATGCGTGTGAGAGAGAGAGAATGCGTGTGTGTGAGAGAGAGAATGTATGTGTCCCTGAGACAGAGAATGCGTGTGTCGCTGAGAGAGAGAATGAATGTGTGAGAGACAATGCATGTGTGTGAGAGAGAGAATGCGTGTGTGTGTGAGAGAGAATGCGTGCGAGATGGAGAGAGAATGCGTGTGAGAGAGAGAGAGAATGCATGTGTCCCTGAGACAGAGAATGCGTGTGTTGCTGAGAGAGTTAATGAGCGTGTAGTGAGAGAGACAATGCGTGCATGAGAGAGAGAGAATGCGTGTGTACGAGAGAGAGAATGCGTGTGTGCGAGAGAAAGAGAATGAGCGTGTGTGAGAGAGAATGCGTGTGCGTGCGAGAGAAAATGCGTGCTTGCGAGAGAGAATGCATGTGTGCGTGACAGAGAGAATGCGTGAGTGCGAGAGAGAGAGAATGCGTGTATGGGAGAGAGAGAGAGAGAGGATGAGTGTGTGAATGAGAGAATGCGTGCGTGTGTGAGAGAGAATTCGTGTGTGCGAGAAAATGATTGCGTGCGTGAGAGAATGATTGTGTGCGTGAGAGAGAGAATGCATGATTGAGAGAGAGAGAGAGAATGCATGTGTGCGGGAGAGAGAGAATGCATGTGTGTGAGAGAGAGAATGCCTGTGTGCAAAAGACAGAGTGCGTGCATGAGATAGTGTGCGTGCATGAGAGAGAGAAAAGTGTGTGTGTGTGTGTAAGAAAGTGAGTGTGTGTGCAACAGAAAGAGAGTGCATGCGTGTGAGAGTGTGTGTGCGTGCAAGAAAGTGTGAAGGTGTGTGTAAGAGAAAGAGAGTGCATGTGTGCGAGTGTGTGTGGGTGCAAGAAAGACTGAGTGTGTGTGTAAGAGAAAGAGAATACGTGCGTGCAAGAGAGAGAGAATGCATTTGTGCATGAGAGAGAGAATGCGTGTGTGCAGGAGAGAGAATGCGTGCATGAGAGAGAGAGAATAAGTGTGTGCGTGAGAGAGAGAATGCGTGTGTGCGTGAGAGAGAGAACGTGTGTTAGAGAGAGAATGGGTGCGCATGTATGTGAGAGAGAGAATGCGTGAGACACAGAATTTGTGTGAGAGAGAGAGAATGTGTATGAGAGAGAGAATGAGGGGGTGCTTGAGCGAGAGAATGCGTGAGAGGGAGAGGGAATACGTGTGTGAGAGAGAGACTGTGCGTGTGCGTGTGAGAGAGAGAATGTGTGTGAGAGAGAGATAATGCGTGTGTGAGTGAGAGAGAATGCGGGTGTGCAACAGGGATAGAATGCATGTGTGCATGAGGGAGAGAATGCGTGTGAGCGTGAGACAGAGAATACATGTGTGCGGGAGAGAGAATGCATGTGTGCGAGATCGAGAATGTGTGTGCGCGTGAGAGAGGGAATGAGTGTGTGCGAGAGAGAGAGAATGCGTGTGTGAGAGAGATAATGCATGTGTGCATGAGAGAGAGAATGCATGTGCGTGAGAGAGAGAATGCGTGTGTGAGAGAGATAATGTGTGTGTTCATGAGAAAGAGAATGCGTGTGTGCATGAGAGAGAGAATGTGTGTGAGCATGAGAGAGATAATGAGTGTGTGTGAGAGAGAATACGTGAGTGCGAGAGAGAAAATGTGTGTGCAAGAGAGAGAATCCGTGTGTGCGTGAGAGAGAAAGCGTGAATGCGAGAGAGAGAACATGTACAAGAGAGAGAGAATGCATGTGTGCGAGAGAGATTGAATGTGTGTGTGCGTGAGTGAGAGAATACGTGTGAGCCTGAGAGAGATAATGAGTGTGCGTGAGAGAGAGAATACGTGAGTGCAAGAGAGAAAATGTGTGTGCGAGAGAGAGAATGCGTGTGTGAGAGAGAATGCAAGAATGCAAGAGAGAGAACATGTGTGTGAGAGAGAGAATGCGTGTGCGCGTGAGAGAGAGAATGCATGTGTGAGAGAGATAATGTGTGTGTACATGAGAGAGAGAATGCGTGTGCGTGAGAGAGAGAATGCATGTGTGGGAGAGGTAATGTGTGTGTACATGAGAGAGAGAATGCATGTGTGCGAGAGAGAGACAATGTGTGTGTGTGTGAGAAAGAGAATGAGTGTGTGGGGACATAGAGAGAACGCGTGTGCGCGAGAGAGATAATGCGTTTGTGAGAGAGAGAGAATGCATGTGTTCGTGAGAGAGTGAATGCACATGTGCATGTGAGAGGCAATGCGTGGGTGAGAGAGAGAATACGTGAGTGCAAGAGAGAAAATGTGTGTGCGAGAGAGAGAATGCGTGTGTGAGAGAGAATGCAAGAATGCAAGAGAGAGAACATGTGTGTGAGAGAGAGAATGCGTGTGCGCGTGAGAGAGAGAATGCATGTGTGAGAGAGATAATGTGTGTGTACATGAGAGAGAGAATGCGTGTGCGTGAGAGAGAGAATGCATGTGTGGGAGAGGTAATGTGTGTGTACATGAGAGAGAGAATGCATGTGTGCGAGAGAGAGACAATGTGTGTGTGTGTGAGAAAGAGAATGAGTGTGTGGGGACATAGAGAGAACGCGTGTGCGCGAGAGAGATAATGCGTTTGTGAGAGAGAGAGAATGCATGTGTTCGTGAGAGAGTGAATGCACATGTGCATGTGAGAGGCAATGCGTGGGTGAGAGAGAGAGAATGTGTGCAAAACAGAGAGAATGTGTGCAAGAGAGACAGAATGCGAGTGCATGAGAGAGTGAAGGCGCGTGCGCAAGAGAGATAATGTGTATGTGCGTGAGAGAGAGAATACTTGTGAGAGAGAATGCGTGTGTGCGAGAGAGAGAATGCATGTGTGCGTGAGAGAGAGAATGCATGTGTGAGAGATAGAATGCGTGTGTGAGAGAGAGAGAATTCGTGTGTGAGAGAACGAGAATGCGTGCGCGTGAGAGAGAGAATGCGTGAGTGCAAGAGAGAGAGAATGTGTGTGTGTGAGAGAGAGAATGCATGTGCACGTGAGGGAGTGAATGCATGTGAGAGGGAGATAGAGAATGCGTGTGAGAGAGAGAGAATGCATGTGTCCCTGAGACAGAGAATGCGTGTGTTGCTGAGAGAGTTCATGAGCGTGTAGTGAGAGAGACAATGCGTGCATGAGAGAGAGAGAGAATGCACGTGTGCGAGAGAGAGACTGCGTCTGTGCGAGAGAAAGAGAATGAGTGTGTGTGTGAGAGAGAATGCGTGTGCGTGCGAGAGAAAATGCGTGTGTGGGAGACAGAATGCATGTGTGCATGAGAGAGAATGCATGAGTGCGAGAGAGAGAGAATGCGTGTATGCGAGTGAGAGAGAATGCGTGTGTGAATGAGAGAATGCGTGCGTGTGCGAAAGAGAATTCGTGTGTGCGAGAGAATGATTGCGTGCGTGAGAGAATTAGTGTGTGCGTGAGAGAGAGAATGCATGATTGAGAGAGAGAGAATGCCTGTGTGCAAAAGACAGAGTGCGTGCATGAGATAGTGTGCACGCATGAGAGAGAGAAAAGTGTGTGTGTGTGTAAGAAATTGAGTGTGTGTACAACAGAAAGAGAGTGCATGTGTGTGAGAGTGTGTGTGCGTGCAAGAAAGTGTGAATGTGTATGTAAGAGAAATAGAGTGCATGTGTGCGAGAGTATGTGTGGGTGCAAGAAAGACTGGTGTGTGTGTGTAAGAGAAAGAGAATGCGTGCGAGCAAGAGAGAGAGAATGCGTGTTGCAGGAGAGAGAATGCGTGCATGAGAGAGAGAGAATAAGTGTGTGCGCAAGAGAGAGAATGCGTGTGTGCGTGAGAGAGAGAACATGTGTGAGAGAGAGAATGGATGCACATGTGCGTGAGAGAGAATGCGTGAGACACAGAATGTGTGTGTGAGAGAGAGAATGTGTGAGAGAGAGAGAGAATGCGGGCGTGAGGAGAGAGACTGTGTGTGTGCGTGAGAGAGAGAATGTATGTGAGAGAGAGATAATGTGTGTGTGAGTGAGCAAGAATGCGTGTGAGTATGACAGAGAGAATGCGTGTGAGCATGAGAGAGATAATGAGTGTGTGTGTGGGAGAGAGAATACGTGAGTGCGAGAGAGAAAATGTGTGTGCGAGAGAGAGAATGCGTGTGTGCGTGAGAGAAAGCGTGAATGCAAGTGAGAGAACGTGTTCGAGAGAGAGAGAATGCGTGTGTGCGAGAGAGATTGAATGCGTGTGTGCGTGAAAGAGAGAATACGTGTGAGCGTGAGAGAGAGAATGCATGTGTGCATGAGAGAGAGAATGCGTTTGTGCGTGAGAGAGGGAATGAGTGTGTGGGGAGAGAGAGAATGCGTGTGTGAGAGAGATGATGTGTGTGTGCATGAGAGAGAATGCGTGTGTGCAAGAGAGAGAGAATGCATGCGGGCATGAGAGAGAGAATGCGTATGTGCGTGAGAGAGATAGAGAGTGTGCGGGAAAGAGGGAATACGTGAGTGCAAGAGAAAATGTGTGTGCAAGAGAGAATGCGTGTGTGAGAGAGAATGCATGAATGCAAGAGAGAGAACATGTGTGAAACAGAGTGAATGCGTGTGAGCGTGAGAGAGATAATGCGTGTGTGCGTGAGAGAGAGAATGCCATGTGTAAGAGAGATAATGTGTGTGCATGAGAGGGAGAATGCGTGTGTGCACGAGAGAGAGAATGCGTGTGCGTGAGAGAGAGAATGCGTGTGTGAGAGACATAATGTGTGTGTGCATGAGAAAGAGAATGCGTGAGTGCATGAGAGAGAGAATGCGTGTGAGCATGAGAGAGATAATGAGTGTGTGTGAGAGAGAGAATACGCGAGTGTGAGAGAGAAAATGTGTGTGCGAGAGAGAATGCTTGTGTGTTTGAGAGAGAAAGCGTGAATGCGAGAGAGAGAACGTGTGCGAGAGAGAGAATGCATGTTTGTGAGATAGAATGCGTTTGTGCGTGAGAGAGATGATGTGTGTGTACATGAGAGAGAGAATGCATGTGCGTGAGAGAGAGAATGCGTGTGTGAGAGAGATAATGGGTGCGTGCATGAGAGGGAGAATACGTTTGTGCAGAGAGAGAGAATGCGTGTGATCATGAGAGAGAGAATGTGTGTGTGCGTGAGAGACATAATGAGTGTGCGTGAGAGAGAGAATACGTGAGTGCGAGAGAGAAAATGTGTGTGCGAGAGAGAGAATGCGTGTGTGCGTGAGAGAGACAATGCGTGAATGCGAGAGAGAGAAAACGTGTGTGAGAGAATGCGTATGTTCATGAGAGAGAGAATGTGTGAGTGTGAGCGAGAGAATGCATGTGTGCATGAGAGAGATAATGCGTGTGTGTGCGAGAGAAAATGCATGTGTGCGAGAGAGAATACGTGTCTGTGTGAGAGATAGAATGCGTGTGTGTGAGAGAGAGAATTCGTGTGTGACAGAAAGAGAATGAATGCACGTGAGAGAGAGAATGCGTGTGTGTGAGAGAGAATGCGTGTGAGAGGGAGAATGTGTGTGTGCGTGAGGGAGAGAATGCGTGTGAGCGTGAGAGAGAGAATGCGTGTGTGCGTGAGACAGAGAATGCATGTGTGAGAGAGATAATGTTTGTGTGCATGAGAGAGAGAATGCGTGTGCGTGAGAGAGAGAATGCGTGTGTGAGAGAGATAATGTGTGTGTGCATGAGAGGGAGAATGTGTGTGTGCGTGAGAGACATAATGAGTGTGCGTGAGAGAGAGAATATGTGAGTGCGAGAGAGAAAAGGTGTGTGCAAGAGAGAGAATGCGTGTGTGCGTGAGAGAGAAAGCGTGAATGCGAGAGAGAGAAAACGTGTGTGAGAGAATGCGCATGTTCATGAGAGAGAGAATATGTGAGTGCGAGTGAGAGAATGCATGTGAGCATGAGAGAGATAATGCGTGTGTGGTTGAGAGAGAGAATACGTGTGTGCGTGAGAGAGAGAATGAGTGTATGGGAGAAATAATGTGTGTGTGCAGGAGAGAGAATGCGTGCGTGCGAGAGAGAGAGAATGTGTGTTTGCGTGAGAGAGTGAATGAGTTTGTGTGAGAGAGAGAAAGCGTGCGTGAGAGAGGTAATGTGTGCGAGAGAGAATACGTGTCTGCGTGAGAGATAGAATGCGTGTGTGTGAGAGAGAGAATTTGTGTGTGAGAGAAAGAGAATGAGTGCACGTGAGAGAGAGAATGCGCGCGTGTGTGAGAGAGAGAATGTGTGTGTGCGTGAGGGAGAGAATGCATGAGAGCGTGAGGCAGAGAATGCATGTGTGTGGGAGAGAGATGCATGTGTGCGAGATCGAGAATGTGTGTGTGTGTGAGAGAGGGAATGAGTGTGCGCGCAAGAGAGAAAATGCGTGTGTGAGAGAGATAATGCGTGCGTGCATGACAGAGAGAATGCGTGTGTGTGAGAGAGAGAATGCGTGTGTGAGAGAGATAATGTGTGTGTGCATGAGAAAGAGAATGCGTGTGTGCATGAGAGAGAGAATGCGTGTGAGAGAGATTGCGTGTGTGTGTGAGAGAGAGAATGGTTGTGTGAGAGAGGGAATACATGTGAAAGCGAGAGAGAATGTGCGTGAAAGAGAGAATGCGTGTGTGAGAGAGAGAATGCTTGTGTGTGAGAGAGAATGCGTGTGAGAGAGAGAAAATGCATATGTGCATGAGAGAGAAAAAGTGTGTGACAGAGAGAATGCGTGTGTGTGAGAGAGAATGCATGTGTGTGAGGGAGAAATTGCGTGTCTGCGTGAAAGACAATGCAAGTGTCCGAGAGAGAGAATGCTTGTGTGCGTGAGAGAGTGAGTGCGTGTGTGCGTGAAAGAGAGAATGCGTGTGAGAGAGAGATAATGTGCGTGTGAGAGAGGGAGAATGCGTGTGTGTTAGAGAGAGAATGTGTGTGAGCATGAGAGAGAGAATACGTGTTTGCATGAGAGAGAGAATGCATGTGAGAGAGAGAATGCGTGTGTGCATGAGAGAGAGAATGCATGTGTGAGAGAGAGATCATGCACGAGTGAGAGAGGCAGAATGCGTGTGTACGTGAGAGAGAAAATGCGTGTGTGCATGAGAGAAAGAACGCATGCGTGCATGAGAGATGGAAAGCGTGTGTGTGTGAGAGAGAATGCATGTGTGCGAGAGAGAGAGACAATGCGTGTGTGTGAGAGAGAGAATGAGTGAGTGGAGAGAGAGAGAGAGAACGCGTGTGCGCGAGAGAGAGAATGCGTTTGCGAGAGAGAGAGAATGAGTGTGTGCATGAGAGAGTGAATGCGTATGTGCGTGAGAGAGGCAATGCGTGGGTGAGAGAGAGAGAATGTGTACAAGACAGAGAGAATGTGTGCAAGAGAGAGAGAATGCGAGTGCATGAGAGAGTAAGGGCACGCGCGTGAGAGAGATAATGTGTATGTGCATGAGAGAGAGAATACTTGTGAGAGAGAGAGAATGCATGTGTGCGAGAGAGAGAGAATGCATGTGTGAGAGATAGAATGCGTGTGTGAGAGAGAGAGAATTCGTGTGTGAGAGAAAGAGAATGAGTGTGTGTGAGAGAGAGAATGCGTGAGTGCGAGAGAGGGAAGTGTGTGTGTGCGTGAGAGAGAGAATGCATGTGAGAGGGAGAAGAGAATGCGTGTGAGAGAGAGAATGCGTGTGTGTGAGAGAGAGAATGTGTATGTGCCTGAGACATGAGAATGCATGTGTTGCTTAGAGAGAGAGAATGAATGTGGGAGAGACAATGCATGTGTGTGAGAGAGAGAGAATGCGTATGTGTGTGAGAGAATGCGTGCGAGATGGAGAGAGAATGCGTGTGAGAGAGAGAGAATGCATGTGTCCCTGAGACAGAGAATGCGTGTGTTGCTGAGAGAGTTAATGAGCATGTAGTGAGAGAGACAATGCGTGCATGAGAGAGAGAGAGAATGCGTGTGTGCGAGAGAGAAAATGCGTGTGTGTGAGAGAAAGGGAATGAGTGTGTGTGACAGAGAATGCATGTGCGTGCGAGAGAAAATGCGTGTGTGCGAGAGAGAATGCGTGTATGCAAGAGAGAGAGAATGAGTGTGTGAATAAGGATATGCGTGCGTGTGCAAGAGAGAATTCGTGTGTGCGAGAGAATGATTGCGTGCGTGAGAGAATTAGTGTGTGCGTGAGAGAGAGAATGCATGATTGAGAGAGAGAGAATGCGTGTGTGCGTGAGAGAGAATGCGTGTGAGCATGAGAGAGAGAATATGTGTGTACGAGAGAGAGAATGCGTGTGCGCATGAGACAGAGAATGCGTGTGTGCGAGATAGAAAATGCGTGTGTACGAGAGAAAGAATGCGTGTGTCTGTGAGAGAGAGAATGCGTGAATGCGAGAGAGAGAACATGTGTGTGAGAGAGAGAATGCGTGTATTCATGAGAGAGCGAATGTGTGAGTGCGTGTGAGAGAATGCATGTGTGCATGAGAGAGAGAATGCGTGTGTGCGAGAGAGAGAGAATGCATGTGTGAGAGAGATAATGCCTGTGTGCACGAGAGAGAAAATGCATGTGCACGAGAGAGAGAATGTGTGTGTGATAGAGATAATGTCTGTGTGCATGAGAGAGAGAATGCGTGTGTGTGAGAGAGAGAATACGTGTGTGCGTGAGAGAGAGAATGAGTGTATGGGAGAGATAATGTGTGTGTGCAGGAGAGAGAATGCGTGTGTGCGAGAGAGAGAGAATGTGTGTTTGCGTGAGAGAGTGAATGAGTTTGTGTGTGAGAGAGAAAGCATGCGTGAGAGAGGTAATGTCTGCGAGAGAGAGAACGTGTGAGTGCGAGAGAGAGAGAATGCATGTGGGCGAGAGGGAGAGAATGCGTGTGAGAGAGAGAGATTGCATGTGTGCATGACAGAGAGAATGGGTGTGTGAGAACGAGAGAATGCGTGTGAGCGAGAGAGGGAATGCATGTGCATGAGAGAGATAATGTCTGTGTGCGAGAGAGAGAATGCATGTGAGAGAGGGAGAATGCGTGCATGCGTGAGAGAGAGAATGCGTGCGAGAGAGACAGAATGTGTGAGTGCGAGAGATAGAATATATGTGCGTGTGAGAGATTGAAAAAGTGTGTGAGAGAGAGAATGCGTCTGTGCGAGAGAGAGAATGCGTGTGTGCATGAGAGAGAGAATGAGTGTGTACGTGAGAGAGAATGCATGTGTCTGAGAGAAAGAATGTGTGTGTGTGAGAGAGACAGAATGCGCGTGAGAGAGAGAGATAATACGCGCGTGAGAGAGAGGGAGAATGCATGTGTGCCTGAGAGATAGAATGCGTGTTTGCGAGAGAGAGAGAATGCGTATGTGTGTGAGAGAGAGAAGGTGTGTGCGTAAGAGAGAGAATGCGTGAGTGCGAGAGAGAGAATGAGTGTGTGGCGAGGGAGAGAGAATGCCTGTGAGCGTGAGAGAATGAATGGATATGTGCGTGAGAGAGAGAATGCGTGTATGCATGAGAGAGACAATGTGTGGGTGAGAGAGTGAGAATGCGTGTGTGTGAGAGAGAGAATGAGTGTGTGGCGAGAGACAGAGAATGCGTGTGAGCGTGAGATAGAGAATGCATGTGCGAGAGAGAGTGAATGCGTGTGTGCGAGAGAGAGTGATTGCGTGTCTACGTGAGAGATAGAATGTGTGTGTGAGAGAGAGAGAATTCGTGTGTGAGAGAAAGAGAATGAGTGCCTGTGAGAGAGAGAATGCGGGAGTGCGAGAGAGAGAGAATTTGTGTGTGTGAGAGAGAGAATTCGTGTGCGCGTGAGGGAGTGAATGCATGTGAGAGGGAGATAGAGAATGCGTGTGAGAGAAACAGAATGCGTGTGGGTGAGAGAGAGAATGTATGTGTCCCTGAGACAGAGAATGCGTGTGTCGCTGAGAGAGAGAATGAATGTGTGTGTGAGAGAGAGAATGCATGTGTACGTGAGAGAGAATGCGTGTGTGAGAGACAATGCATGTGTGAGAGAGAGGGAATGCGTATGTGAGAGAGAGAATGCGTGCGAGAGGGAGAGCGAATGCGTGTGAGAGAGAGAGAATGCATGTGTCTTTGAGACAGAGAATGCGTGTGTTCCTGAGAGAGTTAATGAGCGTGTAGTGAGAGAGACAATGCGTGCATGAGAGAGAGAATGCATGTGTGCGAGAGAAAGAGAATGAGTGTGTGTGTGAGAGAATGCGTGTGTGTGCGAGAGAAAATGCGTGTGTGCGAGAGAGAATGCGTGTATGCGTGAGAGAGAATGCGTGAGTGTGAGAGAGAGAGAATGCGTGTGTGCGAGAGAGAATGCGTGTATGCGTGAGAGAGAATGCGTGAGTGTGAGAGAGAGAGAATGAATGATTGAGAGTGAGAATGCATGTGTGCGGGAGAGAGCGAGTGCATGTGTGTGAGAGTGTGTGTGCGTGCAAGAAAGTGTGAGTGTGCATGTAAGAGAAAGAGAATGCGTGTGTGAGAGACAATGCATGTGTGTGAGAGAGAGAATGGGTGTGTGTGTGAGAGAGAATGCGTGAGAGATGGAGATAGAATGCATGTGAGAGAGAGAGAATGCATTTGTCTCTGAGACAGAGAATTCGTGTGTTGCAGAGAGAGTTAATGAGCGTGTATATAGAGAGACAATGCGTGCATGAGAGAGAGAGAATGCATGTGCGCGAGAGAGAGAATGTGCGTGTGCGAGAGAAAGAGAATGAGTGTGTGTGTGAGAGAAAATGCGTGTGTGCGAGAGAGAATGCATGTGTGCGTGACAGAGAATGGGTGAGTGTGAGAGAGAGAGAATGAATGATTGAGAGTGAGAATGCATGTGTGCGGGAGAGAGAAAATGCGTGTGTGTGAGAGACAGAATGCTTGTGTGCAAAAGACAGTGCGTGCATGAGATAGTGTGCGTGCATGAGAGAGAGAAAAGTGTGTGTGCGTGTAAGAAAGTGAGTGTGTGTGCAAGAGAAAGCGAGTGCATGTGTGTGAGAGTGTGTGCGTGCAGGAAAGTGTGAGTGTGTGTGTAAGAGAAAGAGAGTGCATGTGTGCGAGAGTGTGTGGCGGTGTAAGAAAGACTGAGTGTGTGTGTGTAAGGAAAAGAGAATGTGTGCGTGCAAGACAGAGAGAATGCGTTTGTGCGTGAGAGAGAGAATGAGTGTGTGCATGAAAGAGAGAATGTGTGTGTGCATGAGAGAGAGAATGCATGTGTGCAGGAGAGAGAATGCGTGAATGAGAGAGAGAACAAGTATGTGCGTGAGAGAGAGAATAAGTGAGTGCGTGAGAGAGAGAATGCATGTGTGCGGGAGCGAGAATGCGTGCATGAGAGAGAGAGAATGCGTGTGTGCGTGAGAGAGAGAATAAGTGTGAGCGAGAGAGAGAGAGAATAAGTGTGTGTAAGGGAGAGAATTCGTGTCAGCGTGAATGAGAGAATGTGTGTGTGTGAGAGTGAATGTGTGTGTGCAAGATCGAGAATGTGTGTGTGTGCGTGAGAAAGGGAATGCGTGTCTGAGAGAGATAATGCGTGTGTGCATGAGAGAGAGAATGCGTGTGCGTGAGAGAGAGAATATGTATGTACGAGAGAGAGAATGCGTGTGCGTATGAGACAGAGAATGCGTGTGTGCGAGATAGAAAATGCGTGTGTACGAGAGAGAGAATGCGTGTGTCCGTGAGAGAGAGAATGCGTGAATGCGAGAGAGAGAACATGTGTGTGTGAGAGAGAATGTGTGTATTCATGAGAGAGCGAATGTGTGAGTGCGTGTGAGAGAATGCATGTGTGCATGAGAGAGAGAATGCGTGTGTGCGAGAGAGAGAGAATGCATGTGTGAGAGAGATAATGCCTGTGTGCACGAGAGAGAAAATGCATGTGCACGAGAGAGAGAATGTGTGTGTGATAGAGATAATGTCTGTGTGCATGAGAGAGAGAATGCGTGTGTGTGAGAGAGAGAATACGTGTGTGCGTGAGAGAGAGAATGAGTGTATGGGAGAGATAATGTGTGTGTGCAGGAGAGAGAATGCGTGTGTGCGAGAGAGAGAGAATGTGTGTTTGCGTGAGAGAGTGAATGAGTTTGTGTGAGAGAGAAAGCATGCGTGAGAGAGGTAATGTCTGCGAGAGAGAGAATGTGTGAGTGCGAGAGAGAGAGAATGCATGTGGGCGAGAGGGAGAGAATGCGTGTGAGAGAGAGAGATTGCATGTGTGCATGACAGAGAGAATGGGTGTGTGAGAACGAGAGAATGCGTGTGAGCGAGAGAGGGAATGCATGTGCATGAGAGAGATAATGTCTGTGTGCGAGAGAGAGAATGCATGTGAGAGAGGGAGAATGCGTGCATGCGTGAGAGAGAGAATGCGTGCGAGAGAGACAGAATGTGTGAGTGCAAGAGAGAGAATATATGTGCGTGTGAGAGATTGAAAAAGTGTGTGAGAGAGAGAATGCGTCTGTGCGAGAGAGAGAATGCGTGTGTGCATGAGAGAGAGAATGAGTGTGTACGTGAGAGAGAATGCATGTGTCTGAGAGAAAGAATGTGTGTGTGTGAGAGAGACAGAATGCGCGTGAGAGAGAGAGATAATACGCGCGTGAGAGAGAGGGAGAATGCATGTGTGCCTGAGAGATAGAATGCGTGTTTGCGAGAGAGAGAGAATGCGTATGTGTGTGTGAGAGAGAAGGTGTGTGCGTAAGAGAGAGAATGCGTGAGTGCGAGAGAGAGAATGAGTGTGTGGCGAGGGAGAGAGAATGCCTGTGAGCGTGAGAGAATGAATGGATATGTGCGTGAGAGAGAGAATGCGTGTATGCATGAGAGAGACAATGTGTGGGTGAGAGAGTGAGAATGCGTGTGTGTGAGAGAGAGAATGAGTGTGTGGTGAGAGACAGAGAATGCGTGTGAGCGTGAGATAGAGAATGCATGTGCGAGAGAGAGTGAATGCGTGTGTGCGAGAGAGAGTGATTGCGTGTCTACGTGAGAGATAGAATGTGTGTGTGAGAGAGAGAGAATTCGTGTGTGAGAGAAAGAGAATGAGTGCCTGTGAGAGAGAGAATGCGGGAGTGCGAGAGAGAGAGAGAGAATCTGTGTGTGTGAGAGAGAGAATTCGTGTGCGCGTGAGGGAGTGAATGCATGTGAGAGGGAGATAGAGAATGCGTGTGAGAGAAACAGAATGCGTGTGGGTGAGAGAGAGAATGTATGTGTCCCTGAGACAGAGAATGCGTGTGTCGCTGAGAGAGAGAATGAATGTGTGTGTGAGAGAGAGAATGCATGTGTACGTGAGAGAGAATGCGTGTGTGAGAGACAATGCATGTGTGAGAGAGAGGGAATGCGTATGTGAGAGAGAGAATGCGTGTGAGAGGGAGAGCGAATGCGTGTGTGAGAGAGAGAATGCATGTGTCTTTGAGACAGAGAATGCGTGTGTTCCTGAGAGAGTTAATGAGCGTGTAGTGAGAGAGACAATGCGTGCATGAGAGAGAGAATGCATGTGTGCGAGAGAGAGAATGCGTGTGTGCGAGAGAAAGAGAATGAGTGTGTGTGTGAGAGAATGCGTGTGTGTGCGAGAGAAAATGCGTGTGTGCGAGAGAGAATGCGTGTATGCGTGAGAGAGAATGCGTGAGTGTGAGAGAGAGAGAATGCGTGTATGCGAGAGAGAGAAAATGAGTGTGTGCATGAGAGAATGCGTGCGTGTGCGATGAGAATTCGTGTGCGCGAGAGTGAATGCGTGTGTGAGCGAGAGAATGATTGCGTGCGTGAGAGAACTAGTGTGTGTGTGAAAGAGAGAATGAATGATTGAGAGTGAGAATGCATGTGTGCCGGAGAGAGAGAATGCGTGTGTGTGAGAGAGAGAATGCCTGTGTGCAAAAGACAAAGTGCGTGCATGAGATAGTGTGCGTGCATGAGAGAGAGAAAAGTGTCTGTGCGTGTAAGAAAGTGAGTGTGTGTGCAAGAGAAAGCGAGTGCATGTGTGTGAGAGTGTGTGTGCGTGCAAGAAAGTGTGAGTGTGCGTGTAAGAGAAAGAGAATGCGTGTTTGAGAGACAATGCATGTGTGTGAGAGAGAGAATGGGTGTGTGTGTGAGAGAGAATGCGTGAGAGATGGAGATAGAATGCATGTGAGAGAGAGAGAATGCATTTGTCTCTGAGACAGAGAATTCGTGTGTTGCAGAGAGAGTTAATGAGCGTGTATATAGAGAGACAATGCGTGCATGAGAGAGAGAGAATGCATGTGCGCGAGAGAGAGACTGTGCGTGTGCGAGAGAAAGAGAATGAGTGTGTGTGTGAGAGAAAATGCGTGTGTGCGAGAGAGAATGCATGTGTGCGTGACAGAGAATGGGTGAGTGTGTGAGAGAGAGAGAATGCGTGTATGCGAGAGAGAGAAAATGAGTGTGTGCATGAGAGAATACGTGTGTGAGCGAGAGAATGATTGCGTGCGTGAGAGAACTAGTGTGTGCGTGAGAGAGAGAGAATGAATGATTGAGAGTGAGAATGCATGTGTGCGGGAGAGAGAAAATGCGTGTGTGTGAGAGACAGAATGCTTATGTGCAAAAGACAGTGCGTGCATGAGATAGTGTGCGTGCATGAGAGAGAGAAAAGTGTGTGTGCGTGTAAGAAAGTGAGTGTGTGTGCAAGAGAAAGCGAGTGCATGTGTGTGAGAGTGTGTGGCGGTGCAAGAAAGACTGAGTGTGTGTGTGTAAGGAAAAGAGAATGCGTGCGTGCAAGAGAGAGAGAATGCGTTTGTGCGTGAGAGAGAGAATGAGTGTGTGCATGAGAGAGACAATGTGTGGGTGAGAGAGTGAGAATGCGTGTGTGTGAGAGAGAGAATGAGTGTGTGGTGAGAGACAGAGAATGCGTGTGAGCGTGAGATAGAGAATGCATGTGCGAGAGAGAGTGAATGCGTGTGTGCGAGAGAGAGTGATTGCGTGTCTACGTGAGAGATAGAATGTGTGTGTGAGAGAGAGAGAATTCGTGTGTGAGAGAAAGAGAATGAGTGCCTGTGAGAGAGAGAATGCGGGAGTGCGAGAGAGAGAGAGAGAATCTGTGTGTGTGAGAGAGAGAATTCGTGTGCGCGTGAGGGAGTGAATGCATGTGAGAGGGAGATAGAGAATGCGTGTGAGAGAAACAGAATGCGTGTGGGTGAGAGAGAGAATGTATGTGTCCCTGAGACAGAGAATGCGTGTGTCGCTGAGAGAGAGAATGAATGTGTGTGTGAGAGAGAGAATGCATGTGTACGTGAGAGAGAATGCGTGTGTGAGAGACAATGCATGTGTGAGAGAGAGGGAATGCGTATGTGAGAGAGAGAATGCGTGTGAGAGGGAGAGCGAATGCGTGTGAGAGAGAGAGAATGCATGTGTCTTTGAGACAGAGAATGCGTGTGTTCCTGAGAGAGTTAATGAGCGTGTAGTGAGAGAGACAATGCGTGCATGAGAGAGAGAATGCATGTGTGCGAGAGAGAGAATGCGTGTGTGCGAGAGAAAGAGAATGAGTGTGTGTGTGAGAGAATGCGTGTGTGTGCGAGAGAAAATGCGTGTGTGCGAGAGAGAATGCGTGTATGCGTGAGAGAGAATGCGTGAGTGTGAGAGAGAGAGAATGCGTGTATGCGAGAGAGAGAAAATGAGTGTGTGCATGAGAGAATGCGTGCGTGTGCGATGAGAATTCGTGTGCGCGAGAGTGAATGCGTGTGTGAGCGAGAGAATGATTGCGTGCGTGAGAGAACTAGTGTGTGTGTGAAAGAGAGAATGAATGATTGAGAGTGAGAATGCATGTGTGCCGGAGAGAGAGAATGCGTGTGTGTGAGAGAGAGAATGCCTGTGTGCAAAAGACAAAGTGCGTGCATGAGATAGTGTGCGTGCATGAGAGAGAGAAAAGTGTCTGTGCGTGTAAGAAAGTGAGTGTGTGTGCAAGAGAAAGCGAGTGCATGTGTGTGAGAGTGTGTGTGCGTGCAAGAAAGTGTGAGTGTGCGTGTAAGAGAAAGAGAATGCGTGTTTGAGAGACAATGCATGTGTGTGAGAGAGAGAATGGGTGTGTGTGTGAGAGAGAATGCGTGAGAGATGGAGATAGAATGCATGTGAGAGAGAGAGAATGCATTTGTCTCTGAGACAGAGAATTCGTGTGTTGCAGAGAGAGTTAATGAGCGTGTATATAGAGAGACAATGCGTGCATGAGAGAGAGAGAATGCATGTGCGCGAGAGAGAGACTGTGCGTGTGCGAGAGAAAGAGAATGAGTGTGTGTGTGAGAGAAAATGCGTGTGTGCGAGAGAGAATGCATGTGTGCGTGACAGAGAATGGGTGAGTGTGTGAGAGAGAGAGAATGCGTGTATGCGAGAGAGAGAAAATGAGTGTGTGCATGAGAGAATACGTGTGTGAGCGAGAGAATGATTGCGTGCGTGAGAGAACTAGTGTGTGCGTGAGAGAGAGAGAATGAATGATTGAGAGTGAGAATGCATGTGTGCGGGAGAGAGAAAATGCGTGTGTGTGAGAGACAGAATGCTTATGTGCAAAAGACAGTGCGTGCATGAGATAGTGTGCGTGCATGAGAGAGAG
This sequence comes from Chiloscyllium plagiosum, assembly GCF_037043375.1. NCBI lineage: Eukaryota > Metazoa > Chordata > Chondrichthyes > Orectolobiformes > Hemiscylliidae > Chiloscyllium > Chiloscyllium plagiosum. The sequence goes on from NW_028270156.1 coordinate 107,467,833, forward strand.
AAAAGTGTGTGTGCGTGTAAGAAAGTGAGTGTGTGTGCAAGAGAAAGCGAGTGCATGTGTGTGAGAGTGTGTGGCGGTGCAAGAAAGACTGAGTGTGTGTGTGTAAGGAAAAGAGAATGCGTGCGTGCAAGAGAGAGAGAATGCGTTTGTGCGTGAGAGAGAGAATGAGTGTGTGCATGAGAGAGAGAATGTGTGTGTGCATGAGAGAGAGAATGCATGTGTGCAGGAGAGAGAATGCGTGAATGAGAGAGAGAACAAGTATGTGCGTGAGAGAGAGAATAAGTGAGTGCGTGAGAGAGAGAATGCATGTGTGCGGGAGCGAGAATGCGTGCATGAGAGAGAGAGAATGCGTGTGTGCGTGAGAGAGAGAATAAGCGTGAGCGAGAGAGAGAGAGAATAAGTGTGTGTAAGGGAGAGAATTCGTGTGAGCGTGAATGAGAGAATGTGTGTGTGTGAGAGTGAATGTGTGTGTGCGTGAGAAAGGGAATGCATGTCTGAGAGAGATAATGCGTGTGTGCATGAGAGAGAGAAGAAGTGAGTGCGTGAGAGAGAGAATGCATGTGTGCGGGAGCGAGAATGCGTGCATGAGAGAGAGAGAATGCGTGTGTGCGTGAGAGAGAGAATAAGCGTGAGCGAGAGAGAGAGAGAATAAGCGTGTGTAAGGGAGAGAATTCGTGTCAGCGTGAATGAGAGAATGTGTGTGTGTGAGAGTGAATGTGTGTGTGCAAGATCGAGAATGTGTGTGTGTGCGTGAGAAAGGGAATGCGTGTCTGAGAGAGATAATGCGTGTGTGCATGAGAGAGAATGCGTGTGCGTGAGAGAGAGAATATGTGTGTACGAGAGAGAGAATGCGTGTGCGCATGAGACAGAGAATGCGTGTGTGCGAGATAGAAAATGCGTGTGTACGAGAGAGAGAATGCGTGTGTCCGTGAGAGAGAGAATGCGTGAATGCGAGAGAGAGAACATGTGTGTGAGAGAGAGAATGCGTGTGTTCATGAGAGAGCGAATGTGTGAGTGCATGTGAGAGAATGCATGTGTGCATGAGAGAGAGAATGCGTGTGTGCGAGAGAGAGAGAATGCATGTGTGAGAGAGATAATGCCTGTGTGCACGAGAGAGAAAATGCATGTGCACGAGAGAGAGAATGTGTGTGTGATAGAGATATTGTCTGTGTGCATGAGAGAGAGAATGCGTGTGTGTGAGAGAGATAATACGTGTGTGCGTGAGAGAGAGAATGAGTGTATGGGAGAGATAATGTGTGTGTGCAGGAGAGAGAATGCGTGTGTGCGAGAGAGAGAGAGAATCTGTGTGTGTGAGAGAGAGAATTCGTGTGCGCGTGAGGGAGTGAATGCATGTGAGAGGGAGATAGAGAATGCGTGTGAGAGAAACAGAATGCGTGTGGGTGAGAGAGAGAATGTATGTGTCCCTGAGACAGAGAATGCGTGTGTCGCTGAGAGAGAGAATGAATGTGTGTGTGAGAGAGAGAATGCATGTGTACGTGAGAGAGAATGCGTGTGTGAGAGACAATGCATGTGTGAGAGAGAGGGAATGCGTGTGTGAGAGAGAGAATGCGTGCGAGAGGGAGAGCGAATGCGTGTGAGAGAGAGAGAATGCATGTGTCTTTGAGACAGAGAATGCGTGTGTTCCTGAGAGAGTTAATGAGCGTGTAGTGAGAGAGACAATGCGTGCATGAGAGAGAGAGAGAATGCATGTGTGCGAGAGAGAGAATGCGTGTGTGCGAGAGAAAGAGAATGAGTGTGTGTGTGAGAGAATGCGTGTGCGTGCGAGAGAAAATGCGTGTGTGCGAGAGAGAATGCGTGTATGCGTGAGAGAGAATGCGTGAGTGCGAGAGAGAGAGAATGCGTGTATGCGAGAGAGAGAAAATGAGTGTGTGCATGAGAGAATGCGTGCGTGTGCGATGAGAATTCGTGTGTGCGAGAGTGAATGCGTGTGTGAGCGAGAGAATGATTGCGTGCGTGAGAGAACTAGTGTGTGCATGAAAGAGAGAATGAATGATTGAGAGTGAGAATGCATGTGTGCTGGAGAGAGAGAATGCGTGTGTGTGAGAGAGAGAATGCCTGTGTGCAAAAGACAAAGTGCGTGCATGAGATAGTGTGCGTGCATGAGAGAGAGAAAAGTGTCTGTGCGTGTAAGAAAGTGAGTGTGTGTGCAAGAGAAAGCGAGTGCATGTGTGTGAGAGTGTGTGTGCGTGCAAGAAAGTGTGAGTGTGCGTGTAAGAGAAAGAGAATGCGTGTGTGAGAGACAATGCATGTGTGTGAGAGAGAGAATGGGTGTGTGTGTGAGAGAGAAGGCGTGAGAGATGGAGATAGAATGCATGTGAGAGAGAGAATACATTTGTCTCTGAGACAGAGAATTCGTGTGTTGCAGAGAGAGTTAATGAGCGTGTATATAGAGAGACAATGCGTGCATGAGAGAGAGAGAATACATGTGTGCGAGAGAGAGAATGTGTGTGTGCGAGAGAAAGAGAATGAGTGTGTGTGTGAGAGAAAATGCGTGTGTGCGAGAGAGAATGCATGTGTGCGTGACAGAGAATGCGTGAGTGTGAGAGAGAGAGAATGCGTGTATGCGAGAGAGAGAAAATGAGTGTGTGCATGAGAGAATACGTGTGTGAGCGAGAGAATGATTGCGTGCGTGAGAGAACTAGTGTGTGCGTGAGAGAGAGAATGAATGATTGAGAGTGAGAATGCATGTGTGCGGGAGAGAGAAAATGCGTGTGTGTGAGAGACAGAATGCTTGTGTGCAAAAGACAGAGGGCGTGCATGAGATAGTGTGCGTGCATGAGAGAGAGAAGTGGGTGTGCGTGTAAGAAAGTGAGTGTGTGTGCAAGAGAAAGCGAGTGCATGTGTGTGAGAGTGTGTGCGTGCAGGAAAGTGTGAGTGTGTGTGTAAGAGAAAGAGAGTGCATGTGTGCGAGAGTGTGTGGCGGTGCAAGAAAGACTGAGTGTGTGTGTGTAAGAAAAAGAGAATGCGTGCGTGCAAGAGAGAGAGAATGCGTTTGTGCGTGAGAGAGAGAATGAGTGTGTGCATGAGAGAGAGAATGTGTGTGTGCATGAGAGAGAGAATGCATGTGTGCAGGAGAGAGAATGCGTGAATGAGAGAGAGAACAAGTATGTGCGTGAGAGAGAGAATAAGTGAGTGCGTGAGAGAGAGAATGCATGTGTGCGGGAGCGAGAATGCGTTCATGAGAGAGAGAGAATGCGTGTGTGCGTGAGAGAGAGAATAAGTGTGAGCGAGAGAGAGAGAGAATACGTGTGTGTAAGGGAGATAATTCGTGTGAGCGTGAATGAGAGAATGTGTGTGTGTGAGAGTGAATGTGTGTGTGCGTGAGAAAGGGAATGCGTGTCTGAGAGAGATAATGCGTGTGTGCATGAGAGAGAGAATGCGTGTGCGTGAGAGAGAGAATGCGTGTGTGAGACAGACAATGTGTGTGTGCATGACAGAGAGAATGCATGTGTGCATGAGAGAGAGAATGCGTGAGCGCGTGATAGAGATAATGAGCTTGCGTGAGAGAGAGAATACATGAGTGCGAGAGAGAAAATGTGTGCACGAGAGAGAGAATGCATGTGTGCGTGAGAGAGAGAATGCGTGAATGCGAGAGAGAGAACGTGTGTGTGAGAGAGAGAATGTGTGTGTGCGAGAGAGAGTGAATGCGTGTGCGCATGAGAGAGAGAATGCATGTGAGCGTGAGAGAGAGAATGCGTGTGCGTGAGAGAGAATGCATGTGAGCAAGAGAGAGAATGCGTGTGTGCATGTGAGAGAGAATGAGTGTGCGAGAGAGAGAGAATGCGTGTGTGAGAGAGATAATGCGTGTGTGCATGAGAGAGAGAATGCATGTGCGCGAGAGAGAATGCATGTGTGAGAGAGATAATGTGTGTGTGCATGAGACAGAGAATGCGTTGTGTATGAGAGAGAGAATGCATGCGAGCGTGAGAGAGAGAATGTGTGTGTGTGTGAGAGAGATAATGAGTGTGTGTGAGAGAGAGAATGCGTGAGTGCGAGAGAGAACATGTGTGTGCAAGAGAGAGAATGCGTGTGTGTGAGAGAGAATGCATGAATGCAAGAGACAGAACGTGCGTGAGAGAGGAGAATGTGTGTGAGCATGAGAGAGAGAATGCGTGTGTGCGTGAGAGAGAGAATGCATGTGTGAGAGAGATAATGTGTGTGTACATGAGAGAGAATACGTGTGCGTGAGAGATAGAATGCGTGTGTGAGAGAGAATGTGTGTGCGTGAGAGATATAATGAGTGTGTGTGAGAGAGAGAATACGTGAGTGCGGAAGAGAAAATGTGTGTGCTTGAGAGAGGGAATGAGGGTGCGCGAGAGAGAGAGAATGCGTGATTGCAAGAGAGAGAACGTGTGTTAGAGGGAGAGAATGCGTGTGAGCGTCAGAGAGAATGCGTGTGAGCGTGAGAGAGAATGTGTGTGCGCATAGAGACACAATGAGTGTGTGCGAAAGAGAGAGAATGCGTGTGTGAGAGAGATAATGCGTGTGTGAATTAGAGAGAGAATGTGTGTGCATGAGAGAGAATGCATGTATGAGAGAGATAATGTGTGTGTTCATGAGAGGTAGAATGCGTGTGTGAGAGAGATAATGTGTGTGTGCATGAGAGGGAGAATGTGTGTGTGCATGAGAGGGAGAATGTGTGTGTGCATGAGAGAGAGAATGCGTGTGAGCATGAGAGAGAATGTGTGTGCGTGAGAGATATAATGAGTGTATGTGAGAGGGAGAATACGTGAGTGCAAGAGAGAAAATAAGTGTGCGAGAGAGACAATTCGTGTGTGTGAGAGAGAGAGAATGTGTGAATGCGAGAGAGAGAACGTGTGTGAGAGAGAGAGTGCGTGTGTGCGTGAGAGAGAGTATCTGAGTGCGAGTGAGAGAATGCATGTTTACATGAGAGAGAGAATGCGTGTGCACGCGAGAGAGAATGCGTGTGTGCATGAGACAGAGAATGTGTGTGTGCGTGAGAGAGAGAATGAGTGTGAGTGAGAGAGATAATGCATGTGTGCGTGAGAGAGAGAATAAGAGTGTGTTTGAGAGAGTGAATGCATGAGTGCGAGAGAGAGAGAATGCGAGAGTGCGAGAGACAGAGAATGCGTGAGTGTGTGAGAGAGAGAATGCGTGTGTGCGTGAGAGAGTGAATGAGTTTCTGTGAGAGAGAGAATGCGTATCAGAGAGAGAATGCATGAGTGTGTGAGAGAGAGAATGCATGTATACATGAGGGATAAAATACGTGCGTGCATGAGAGAGAATGCGTGTGAGTGAGAGAGAGAATGCATGCGTGAGAAAGAGTCAATGCATGTGTGCGAGAGAGATAATGCGTGTGAGAGAGGGAGAGTGTGTGAGTGAGAGAGAGAGAATGTGTGTGTGAGAGAGAGAGAAAAAGCGTGTGAGAGAGAGAATGCGTGTGTGTGAGAGAGACAATGCATGTGTGTGTGAGAGAGAGAATGGGTATGTACGTGAGAGAGAATGCACGTGTGTGAGAGAGAGAATGCGTATGTGCGTGAGAGAGAGAATGTGTGAGTGCAGGAGAGAGTGCGTGCATGAGAGAGAGAGAGAGAATAAGTGTGTGCGTGAGAGAACGAATGCGTGTGTGCTTGAGAGAGGGAGTGTGTGTGTCAGAGAGAGAATGGGTTCGCGTGTGCGAGAGGGAGAGAATGCAGGAGACACAGAATGCGCATGAGAGAGAGATAATGTATGTGAGAGAGAATGCGTGTGTGCGTGAGAGAGAGAATAAGTGTGTGCGTTGGTGAAAGAATGCGTGTATGCGTGAGAGAAGGAATGTGTGTGTCAGAGAGAGAATGGGTGTGCGTGTGCGAGAGAGAGAGAATACGTGAGACACAGAGTGCGTGTGAGAGAGAGAGAGAAACTGTGTGTGTGTGAGAGAGAATGCGTTTGTGCGTGAGAGAGAGAATGAGGGGTTTCTGAGAGAGAGAATGCATGAGAATGAGAGAGAATGCGTGTGTGAGAGCGAGACTGTGCGTGGGCATGAGAGAGAATATGTGTGTGAGAGAGATAATGCGTGTGTGAGTGAGCGAAAATGCGTGTGTGCATGAGAGAGAGAATGCGTGTGTGCGTGAGGGAGAAAATGCGTGTGAGCATGAGAGAGAGAATGCATGTGTGTGGGTGAGAGAATTAATGTGTGCAAGATCGAGAATGTGTGTGTGAGTGAGAGAGAGAATGCGTGTGTGCGTGAGGGAGAAAATGCGTGTGAGCATGAGAGAGAGAATGCATGTGTGTGGGTGAGAGAATTAATGTGTGCAAGATCGAGAATGTGTGTGTGAGTGAGAGAGGGAATGCGTGTGTGCGTGAGAGAGAGAATCAGTGTCTGCATGAGAGAGAGAATGTGTGTGTGCGGGAGAGAGAATGTGTGCATGAGAGAGAGAGAGAATAAGTGTGTGCGTGAGAGAAGAAATGCGTGTGTGCGTGAGAGAGGGAATGTGTGTGTCAGAGAGAGAGAATGGGTGCGCGTGTGTGAGAGAGAGAGAATACGTGAGACACAGAGTGCGTGTGAGAGAGAGAATGTGTGAGAGAGAGAATGCCTTTGTGCGTGAGAGAGAGAATGAGTGGTTGCTAAGAGAGAATGCATGAGAATGAGAGAGAATGCGTGTGTGAGAGAGAGACTGTGCTTGTGCATGCGAGAAAGAATGTGTGTGAGAGAGAGATAATGCGTGTGTGAGTGAGAGAGAATGCGTGTGTGCATGAGAGAGAGAATGCGTGTGTGCGTGAGGGAGGGAATGCGCATGAGCGTGAGAGAGAAAATGCATGTGTGCGGGTGAGAGAATCAATGTGTGCGAGATCGACAATGTGTCTGTGCGTTAGAGAGAGAATGCATGTGTACATTAGGGAGAGAATGTGTTTGTGCGTGCGAGAGAGAATGAGTGTTTGCGGGAGAGAGGATGCATGCATGAGAGAGAGAGATTAACTGTGTGCGTGAGAGAAGGAATGCGTGTGTGCGTGAGAGGGGGAATGTGTGTGTAAGAGAGAGAATGGGTGCGCATGTGCGAGAGAGAGAACATGCGTGAGACACAGAGTGAGTGTGAGAGAGAGAATGCTTGAGAGAGGGAGAGAAAGCCTGTGTGCGTGAGAGAGAGAATGAGTGGGTGCTTCAGAGAGAAAAAAGCGTGAGAATGAGAGAGAATGCGTGTGTGAGAGAGAGACTGCGCATGTGTGAGTGAGAGAGAATATGTGTGTGCATGAGACAGAGAATGCGAGTGTGCGAGAGAGAGAGAATGCGTGTGTGCGTTAGGGAGAGAATGCGTGTGTGCATGAGAGAGAGAATGAGTGGGTGTTTGAGAGAGAGAATGCGTGAGAATGAGAGAGAATGCGTTTGTGAGATGGAGACTGTGCGTTTGTGAGTGAGAGAGAATGCGTGTGTACATGAGAGAGAGAATGCGAGTATGCGAGAGAGAGAGAATGCGTGTGTGCGTGAGGGAGAGAATGCTTGAGAGAGGGAGAGAATGCGTGTGTGCGTGAGAGAGAGAATGAGTGGGTGTTTGAGAGAGAGAATGCGTAAGAATGAGAGAGAATGCGTGTGTGAGATGGAGACTGTGCGTTTGTGAGTGAGAGAGAATGCGTGTGTGCATAAGAGAGAGAATGCGAGTGTGCGAGAGAGAGAGAATGCGTGTGTGCGTGAGGGAGAGAATGCGTGTGTGCATGAGAGAGAGAATGTATGCGTGCGTGAGAGAGAGAATTTATGTATGCATGAGAGAGAGAATGTGTGTGTGTCGGATAGAGAATGAGTGCAGGAGAGAGAGAATAAGTGTGTGCGTTGGTGAAAGAATGCGTGTATGCGTGAGAGAGGGAATGTGTGTGTCAGAGAGAGAATGGGTGCGCGTGTGCAAGAGAGAGAGAATACGTGAGACACAGAGTGCGTGTGAGAGAGAGAGAGAGAATGTGTGAGAGAGAGAGAATGCGTTTGTGCGTGAGAGAGAGAATGAGTGGTTGCTGAGAGAGAGAATGCATGAGAATGAGAGAGAATGCGTGTGTGAGAGCGAGACTGCGTGTGCATGAGAGAGAATGTGTGTGTGAGAGAAAATGCGTGTGTGCGAGAGAGAATGCATGTGTGCGTGACAGAGAATGCGTGAGTGTGAGAGAGAGAGAATGCGTGTATGCGAGAGAGAGAAAATGAGTGTGTGCATGAGAGAATACGTGTGTGAGCGAGAGAATGATTGCGTGCGTGAGAGAACCAGTGTGTGCGTGAGAGAGAGAATGAATGATTGAGAGTGAGAATGCATGTGTGCGGGAGAGAGAAAATGCGTGTGTGTGAGAGACAGAATGCTTGTGTGCAAAAGACAGAGTGTGTGCATGAGATTGTGTGCGTGCATGAGAGAGAGAAAAGTGTGTGTGCGTGTAAGAAAGTGAGTGTGTGTGCAAGAGAAAGCGAGTGCATGTGCGTGAGAGTGTGTGCGTGCAGGAAAGTGTGAGTGTGTGTGTAAGAGAAAGAGTGTGCATGTGTGCGAGAGTGTGTGGCGGTGCAAGAAAGACTGAGTGTGTGTGTGTAAGGAAAAGAGAATGCGTGCGTGCAAGAGAGAGAGAATGCGTTTGTGCGTGAGAGAGAGAATGAGTGTGTGCATGAGAGAGAGAATGTGTGTGTGCATGAGAGAGAGAATGCATGTGTGCAGGAGAGAGAATGCGTGAATGAGAGAGAGAACAAATATGTGCGTGAGAGAGAGAATAAGTGAGTGCGTGAGAGAGAGAATGCATGTGTGCGGGAGCGGGAATGCGTGCATGAGAGAGAGAGAATGCATGTGTGCGTGAGAGAGAGAAGAAGTGTGAGCGAGAGAGAGAGAGAATACGTGTGTGTAAGGGAGAGAATTCGTGTGAGCGTGAATGAGAGAATGTGTGTGTGTGAGAGTGAATGTGTGTGTGCAAGATCGAGAATGGGTGTGTGTGCGTGAGAAGGGGAATGCGTGTCTGAGAGAGATAATGCGTGTGTGCATGAGAGAGAGAATGCGTGTGAGTGAGAGAGAGAATGCGTGTGTGAGACAGACAATGTGTGTGTGCATGACAGAGAGAATGCATGTGTGCATGAGAGAGAGCATGCGTGAGCGCGTGAGAGAAAATGAGCTTGCGTGAGAGAGAGAATACATGAGTGCGAGAGAGAAAATGTGTGCACGAGAGAGAGAATGCATGTGTGCGTGAGAGAGAATGCGTGAATGCGAGAGAGAGAACGTGTGTGTGAGAGAGAGAATGTGTGTGTGCGAGAGAGAGTGAATGCATGTGCGCATGAGAGAGAGAATGCGTGTGAGCGTGAGAGAGAGAATGCGTGTGCGTGAGAGAGAATGCATGTGAGCAAGAGAGAGAATGCGTGTGTGCATGAGAGAGAGAATGAGTGTGCGAGAGTGAGAGAATGCGAGTGTGCGAGAGAGAGAGAATGCGTGTGTGCGTGAGGGAGAGAATGCTTCAGAGAGGGAGAGAATGCGTGTGTGCGTGAGAGAGAGAATGAGTGGTGTTCGAGAGAGAGAATGCGTAAGAATGAGAGAGAATGCGTGTGTGAGATGGAGACTGTACGTTTGTGAGTGAGAGAGAATGCGTGTGTGCATAAGAGAGAGAATGCGAGTGTGCAAGAGAGAGAGAATGCGTGTGTGCGTGAGGGAGAGAATGTATGCGTGCGTGAGAGAGAGAATTTATGTATGCATGAGAGAGAGAATGTGTGTGTGCGAGAGAGAGAATGTGTACGTGCGTGAGAGAGAGAATGCATGTGTGCAAGAGAGAGAGAATGCGTGTGTCCGTAAGAGAGAGAATGTGTGTGCGTAAGAGAGACAATGCGTGAGTGTGTGAGAGAGAATGCGTGTGCACATGAGAGAGAATGCAAGTGTGCATGAGACAGAATAAGCGTGTGTGAGAGAGAGAATGCGTGTTTGCATGAGAGAGAGCATGAGTGTGTGCATGAGAGAGAGGATGCATGTGTGCGGGCGAGAGAATGCGTGCATGAGAGAGAGCGAGAGAATAATCGTGTGTGTGAGAGAAAGAATGTGTGTTAGGGAGAGAATGGGTGCGTATGCGAGAGAGAGAGAGAGAATGCGTGGGAAACAGAATGCGTGTGAGAGAGAGAGATGAGTGGGTGCTTGAGAGAGAATACATGAGAATGAGGGAGAATGCGTGTGCGAGAGAAATAGTGCGTGAGTGTGTGAGAGAGAATGCATGTGAGAGAGAAATAATGCGTGTGTGCATGAGAGAGAATGCGTGTGTGCGTGAGAGAGAATGCGACTGTGCGAGAGAGAGAATGCGTGAGTGCGTGAGAGAGAGAATGCGTGTGAGCATGAGAGAGGGAATGTGTGTGTACGAGAGAGAGAATGCGGGTGCGCATGAGACAGAGAATGCGTGTTTGCGAGATAGAAAATGCGTGTGTACGAGAAAGAGAATGCGTGTGTCCGTGAGAGAGAGAATGTGTGAATGCGAGAGCGAGAACATGTGTGAGAGTGAGAGAATGCGTGTGTCATGAGAGAGAGAATGTGTGGTGTTTGAGAGAGAGAATGCGTGAGAATGAGAGAGAATGCGTTTGTGAGATGGAGACTGTGCGTTTGTGAGTGAGAGAGAATGCGTGTGTACATGAGAGAGAGAATGCGAGTGTGCGAGAGAGAGAGAATGCGTGTGTGCGTGAGGGAGAGAATGCTTGAGAGAGGGAGAGAATGCGTGTGTACGAGAGAGAGAATGCGTGTGTCCGTGAGAGAGAGAATGTGTGAATGCGAGAGAGAGAACATGTGTGAGAGTGAGAGAATGCATGTGTCATGAGAGAGAGAATGAGTGGGTGTTTGAGAGAGAGAATGCGTAAGAATGAGAGAGAATGCGTGTGTGAGATGGAGACTGTGCGTTTGTGAGTGAGAGAGAATGCGTGTGTGCATAAGAGAGAGAACGCGAGTGTGCGAGAGAGAGAGAATGCGTGTGTGCGTGAGGGAGAGAATGCGTGTGTGCATGAGAGAGAGAATGTATGCGTGCGTGAGAGAGAGAATTTATGTATGCATGAGAGAGAGAATGTGTGTGTGTCGGATAGAGAATGAGTGCAGGAGAGAGAGAATAAGTGTGTGCGTTGGTGAAAGAATGCGTGTATGCGTGAGAGAGGGAATGTGTGTGTCAGAGAGAGAATGGGTGCGCGTGTGCGAGAGAGAGAGAATACGTGAGACACAGAGTGCGTGTGAGAGAGAGAGAATGTGTGAGAGAGAGAGAATGCGTTTGTGCGTGAGAGAGAGAATGAGTGGTTGCTGAGAGAGAGAATGCATGAGAATGATAGAGAATACGTCTGAGAGAGAGAGAGACTGTGCGTGTGCATGAGAGAGAGAATGTGTGCATGAGAGAGATAATGCATGTGTGAGTGAGAGAGAATGTGTGTGTGCATGAGAGAGAGAATGCGTGTGTGCGTGAGGGAGGGAATGCGTGTGTGCGTGAGAGAGAGAATGCATGTGTGCGGGTGAGAGAATACATGTGTGCGAGATCGAGAATGTGTGTGTGCGTGAGAGAGGGAATGCGTGTGTGCGTGAGAGAGAGAATGCATGTGTGCGGGTGAGAGAATCAATGTGTGCGAGATCGAGAATGTGTGTGTGCGTGAGAGAGGGAATGCGTGTGTGCGAGAGAGAGAGAATGCGTGTGTACATGAGGGAGAGAATGCATTTGTGCGTGAGAGAGAGAATGAGTGTGTGCATGAGAGATAGAATGTGTGTGCGCGGGAGAGAGAATGCATGCATGAGAGAGAGAGAGAATTAGTGTGTGCGTGAGAGAAGGAATGCGTGTGTGCGTGAGAGAGGGAATGTGCGTGTAAGAGAGAGAATGGGTGCGCATGTGCGAGAGAGAGAAATTGCGTGACACACAGAGTGAGTGTGAGAGAGAGAATGCTTGAGAGAGGGAGAGAATGCGTGTGTGCGTGAGAGAGAGAATGAGTGGGTGTTTGAGAGAGAGAATGCGTGAGAATGAGAGAGAATGCGTGTGTGAGATGGAGACTGTGCGTTTGTGAGTGAGAGAGAATGCGTGTGTGCATGAGAGAGAGAATGCGTGTGTGCGAGAGAGAGAGAATGTGTGTGTGCGTGAGGGAGAGAATCGGTGTGTGCATGAGAGAGAGAATGCATGTGTGCATGAGAGAGAGACTGTGTGTGTGCAGGAGAGAGAATGTGTGCATGAGAGAGAGAGAATAAGTGAGTGCATGAGAGAAGGAATGCCTGTGTGCGTGAGAGAGGGGATGTGTGTGTTCGAGAGAGAATGGGTACGCATGTGCGATAGAGAAAGAATATGTGAGAGTCAGAATACGTGTGAGAGAGAGACAATGTGTGTGAGAGAGACAATGTGTGTGTGCGTGAGAGAGAGAATGCGTGTGAGCATGAGAGAGAGAATGTGTAAATGCGAGAGAGAGCACATGTGTGAGAGAGAGACTGCGTATGTTCATCAGAGAGAGAATATGTGAGTGCGACTGAGAGAATGCATGTGTGCATGAGAGAGAGAATGCGTGTGTGCGAGAGCGAGAGAATGAATGTGTGAGAGAGATAATGCCTGTGTGCACGAGTGGGAGAATGCGTGTGCGTGAGAGAGAGAGAGAGAGAATGCGTGTGTGCGTGAGAGAGTGAATGAGTTTGTGTGAGGGAGAGAATGCGTGTGAGAGAGCGAATGCGTGAGTGCGAGGGACAGAGAATGCATGTGTAAATGAGAGAGAGAATGTTTGCGTGCGTGAGAGAGGGAATGCGTGTGAGAGAGAGAATACGTGCACGCGTGGGAGAGAGAATGCGTGTGGGTGAGAGAGAGAGAATGCGTGTGAGAGAGAGTGAGAATGTGTGTGTGAGAGAGAGTGAATTCATGTGTGCGAGAGAGAGAATGCGTGTGAGAGAGGGAGAGTGCATGCATGCGTGAGAGAGAGCATGCGTGTGAGAGAGAGATAATCTGTGAGTGCCAGAGAGAGAGAGAATGCGTGTGTGAGAGAGAGAAAAAGTGTGTGAGAGAGAGGATGCATGTGTGCGAGAGAGGGAATGCGTGTGCGCGTGAGAGAGAGAATGAGTGTGTACGTGAGATAGAATGCACATGTCTGAGAGAAAGAGTGCGTGTGTGCGTGAGAGAGTGAATGCGTGTGAGAGAGAATTCGTGTGTGCGTGAGAGAGAATGCGTGTGTACATGAGAGAGAGAATGCGTGTGTGCGAGAGAGAGAATGTGTACGTGCGTGAGAGAGAGAATGCATGTGTGCAAGAGAGAGAGAATGCGTGTGTCCGTAAGAGAGAGAATGTGTGTGCGTAAGAGAGACAATGCGTGAGTGTGTGAGAGAGAATGCGTGTGCACATGAGAGAGAATGCATGTGTGCATGAGACAGAATAAGCGTGTGTGAGAGAGGGAATGCGTGTTTGCATGAGAGAGAGCATGAGTGTGTGCATGAGAGAGAGGATGCATGTGTGCGGGCGAGAGAATGCGTGCATGAGAGAGAGCGAGAGAATAATCCTGTGTGTGAGAGAAAGAATGTGTGTTAGGGAGAGAATGGGTGCGTATGCGAGAGAGAGAGAGAGAATGCGTGGGAAACAGAATGCGTGTGAGGGAGAGAGATGAGTGGGTGCTTGAGAGAGAATACATGAGAATGAGGGAGAATGCGTGTGTGAGAGAAATAGTGCGTGAGTGTGTGAGAGAGAATGCATGTGAGAGAGAAATAATGCGTGTGTGCATGAGAGAGAATGCGTGTGTGCGTGAGAGAGAATGCGACTGTGCGAGAGAGAGAATGCGTGAGTGCGTGAGAGAGAGAATGCGTGTGAGCATGAGAGAGGGAATGTGTGTGTACGAGAGAGAGAATGCGGGTGCGCATGAGACAGAGAATGCGTGTTTGCGAGATAGAAAATGCGTGTGTACGAGAGAGAGAATGCGTGTGTCCGTGAGAGAGAGAATGTGTGAATGCGAGAGAGAGAACATGTGTGAGAGTGAGAGAATGCGTGTGTCATGAGAGAGAGAATGTGTGGGAGTTTGAGAGAGAGAATGCGTGAGAATGAGAGAGAATGCGTTTGTGAGATGGAGACTGTGCGTTTGTGAGTGAGAGAGAATGCGTGTGTACATGAGAGAGAGAATGCGAGTGTGCGAGAGAGAGAGAATGCGTGTGTGCGTGAGGGAGAGAATGCGTATGTGCATGAGAGAGAGAATGTATGCGTGCGTGAGAGAGAGAATTTATGTATGCATGAGAGAGAGAATGTGTGTGTGTCGGATAGAGAATGAGTGCAGGAGAGAGAGAATAAGTGTGTGCGTTGGTGAAAGAATGCGTGTATGCGTGAGAGAGGGAATGTGTGTATCAGAGAGAGAATGGGTGCGCGTGTGCGAGAGAGAGAGAATACGTGAGACACAGAGTGCGTGTGAGAGAGAGAGAATGCGTGAGAGAGAGAGAATGCGTTTGTGCGTGAGAGAGAGAATGAGTGGTTGCTAAGAGAGAGAATGCATGAGATTGAGAGAAAATACGTCTGAGAGAGAGAGAGACTGTGCGTGTGCATGAGAGAGAGAATGTGTGCATGAGAGAGATAATGCGTGTGTGAGTGAGAGAGAATGTGTGTGTGCATGAGAGAGAGAATGCGTGTGTGCGTGAGGGAGGGAATGCGTGTGTGCGTGAGAGAGAGAATGCATGTGTGCGGGTGAGAGAATACATGTGTGCGAGATCGAGAATGTGTGTGTGCGTGAGAGAGGGAATGCGTGTGTGCGTGAGAGAGTAAATGAGTTTGTGTGCATGAGAGAGAGAATGTGAGAGAGCGAATGCGTGAGTGCGAGGGACAGAGAATGCATGTGTAAATGAGAGAGAGAATGTTTGCGTGCGTGAGAGAGGGAATGCGTGTGAGAGAGAATACGTGCACGCGAGGGAGAGAGAATGCATGTGGGTGAGAGAGAGAGAATGCGTGTGAGAGAGAGTGAGAATGTGTGTGTGAGAGAGAGTGAATTCATGTGTGCGAGAGAGAGAATGCGTGTGAGAGAGGGAGAGTGCATGCATGCGTGAGAGAGAGCATGCGTGTGAGAGAGAGATAATCTGTGAGTGCCAGAGAGAGAGAGAATGCGTGTCTGAGAGAGAGAAAAAGTGTGTGAGAGAGAGGATGCATGTGTGCGAGAGAGGGAATGCGTGTGCGCGTGAGAGAGAGAATGAGTGTGTACGTGAGATAGAATGCACATGTCTGAGAGAAAGAGTGCGTGTGTGCGTGAGAGAGTGAATGCGTGTGAGAGAGAATTCGTGTGTGCGTGAGAGAGAATGCGTGTGTACATGAGAGAGAGAATGCGTGTGCGTGAGAGAGAGAGAATGCGTGTGTCTGTAAGAGAGAGAATGTGTGTGCGTAAGAGAGACAATGCGTGAGTGTGTGAGAGAGAATGCGTGTGCACATGAGAGAGAATGCATGTGTGCATGAGACAGAATAAGCGTGTGTGAGAGAGGGAATGCGTGTTTGCATGAGAGAGAGCATGAGTGTGTGCATGAGAGAGAGGATGCATGTGTGCGGGCGAGAGAATGCGTGCATGAGAGAGAGCGAGAGAATAATCGTGTGTGTGAGAGAAAGAATGTGTGTTAGGGAGAGAATGGGTGCGTATGCGAGAGAGAGAGAGAGAATGCGTGGGAAACAGAATGCGTGTGAGAGAGAGAGATGAGTGGGTGCTTGAGAGAGAATACATGAGAATGAGGGAGAATGCGTGTGTGAGAGAAATAGTGCGTGAGTGTGTGAGAGAGAATGCATGTGAGAGAGAAATAATGCGTGTGTGCATGAGAGAGAATGTGTGTGTGCGTGAGAGAGAATGCGACTGTGCGATAGAGAGAATGCGTGAGAGAGAGAATGCGTGTGAGCATGAGAGAGGGAATGTGTGTGTACGAGAGAGAGAATGCGGGTGAGCATGAGACAGAGAATGCGTGTTTGCGAGATAGAAAATGCGTGTGTACGAGAGAGAGAATGCGTGTGTCCGTGAGAGAGAGAATGTGTGAATGCGAGAGAGAGAACATGTGTGAGAGTGAGAGAATGCGTGTGTCATGAGAGAGAGAATGTGTGGTGTTTGAGAGAGAGAATGCGTGAGAATGAGAGAGAATGCGTTTGTGAGATGGAGACTGTGCGTTTGTGAGTGAGAGAGAATGCGTGTGTACATGAGAGAGAGAATGCGAGTGTGCGAGAGAGAGAGAATGCGTGTGTGCGTGAGGGAGAGAATGCTTGAGAGAGGGAGAGAATGCGTGTGTACGAGAGAGAGAATGCGTGTGTCCGTGAGAGAGAGAATGTGTGAATGCGAGAGAGAGAACATGTGTGAGAGTGAGAGAATGCGTGTGTCATGAGAGAGAGAATGAGTGGGTATTTGAGAGAGAGAATGCGTAAGAATGAGAGAGAATGCTTGTGTGAGATGGAGACTGTGCGTTTGTGAGTGAGAGAGAATGCGTGTGTGCATAAGAGAGAGAATGTGAGTGTGCGAGAGAGAGAGAATGCGTGTGTGCATGAGGGAGAGAATGCGTGTGTGCATGAGAGAGAGAATGTATGCGTGCGTGAGAGAGAGAATTTATGAATGCATGAGAGAGAGAATGTGTGTGTGTCGGATAGAGAATGAGTGCAGGAGAGAGAGAATAAGTGTGTGCGTTGGTGAAAGAATGCGTGTATGCGTGAGAGAGGGAATGTGTGTGTCAGAGAGAGAATGGGTGCGCGTGTGCGAGAGAGAGAGAATACGTGAGACACAGAGTGCGTGTGAGAGAGAGAGAATGTGTGAGAGAGAGAGAATGCGTTTGTGCGTGAGAGAGAGAATGAGTGGTTGCTGAGAGAGAGAATGCATGAGAATGAGAGAGAATACGTCTGAGAGAGAGAGAGACTGTACGTGTGCATGAGAGAGAGAATGTGTGCATGAGAGAGATAATGCGTGTGTGAGTGAGAGAGAATGTGTGTGTGCATGAGAGAGAGAATGCGTGTGTGCGTGAGGGAGGGAATGCGTGTGTGCGTGAGAGAGAGAATGCATGTGTGCGGGTGAGAGAATACATGTGTGCGAGATCGAGATGTGTGTGTGCGTGAGAGAGGGAATGCGTGTGTGCGTGAGAGAGAGAATGCATGTGTGCGGGTGAGAGAATCAATGTGTGCGAGATCGAGAATGTGTGTGTGCGTGAGAGAGGGAATGCGTGTGTGCGAGAGAGAGAATGCGAGTGTGCGAGAGAGAGAGAATGCGTGTGTGCGTGAGGGAGAGAATGCTTGAGAGAGGGAGAGAATGCGTGTGTACGAGAGAGAGAATGCGTGTGTCCGTGAGAGAGAGAATGTGTGAATGCGAGAGAGAGAACATGTGTGAGAGTGAGAGAATGCGTGTGTCATGAGAGAGAGAATGAGTGGGTATTTGAGAGAGAGAATGCGTAAGAATGAGAGAGAATGCTTGTGTGAGATGGAGACTGTGCGTTTGTGAGTGAGAGAGAATGCGTGTGTGCATAAGAGAGAGAATGTGAGTGTGCGAGAGAGAGAGAATGCGTGTGTGCATGAGGGAGAGAATGCGTGTGTGCATGAGAGAGAGAATGTATGCGTGCGTGAGAGAGAGAATTTATGTATGCATGAGAGAGAGAATGTGTGTGTGTCGGATAGAGAATGAGTGCAGGAGAGAGAGAATAAGTGTGTGCGTTGGTGAAAGAATGCGTGTATGCGTGAGAGAGGGAATGTGTGTGTCAGAGAGAGAATGGGTGCGCGTGTGCGAGAGAGAGAGAATACGTGAGACACAGAGTGCGTGTGAGAGAGAGAGAATGTGTGAGAGAGAGAGAATGCGTTTGTGCGTGAGAGAGAGAATGAGTGGTTGCTGAGAGAGAGAATGCATGAGAATGAGAGAGAATACGTCTGAGAGAGAGAGAGACTGTACGTGTGCATGAGAGAGAGAATGTGTGCATGAGAGAGATAATGCGTGTGTGAGTGAGAGAGAATGTGTGTGTGCATGAGAGAGAGAATGCGTGTGTGCGTGAGGGAGGGAATGCGTGTGTGCGTGAGAGAGAGAATGCATGTGTGCGGGTGAGAGAATACATGTGTGCGAGATCGAGATGTGTGTGTGCGTGAGAGAGGGAATGCGTGTGTGCGTGAGAGAGAGAATGCATGTGTGCGGGTGAGAGAATCAATGTGTGCGAGATCGAGAATGTGTGTGTGCGTGAGAGAGGGAATGCGTGTGTGCGAGAGAGAGAATGCGTGTGTACATGAGGGAGAGAATGCGTTTGTGCGTGAGAGAGAGAATGAGTGTGTGCATGAGAGATAGAATGTGTGTCCGCGGGAGAGAGAATGCATGCATGAGAGAGAGAGAGAATAAGTGTGTGCGTGAGAGAAGGAATGCGTGTGTGCGTGAGAGAGGGAATGTGCGTGTAAGAGAGAGAATGGGTGCGCATGTGCGAGAGAGAGAAAATGCGTGAGACACAGAGTGAGTGTGAGAGAGAGAATGCTTGAGAGAGGGAGAGAATGCGTGTGTGCGTGAGAGAGAGAATGCGTGGGTGTTTGAGAGAGAGAATGCGTGAGAATGAAAGAGAATGCGTGTGTGAGATGGAGACTGTGCGTTTGTGAGTGAGAGAGAATGCGTGTGTGCATGAGAGAGAATGCGTGTGTGCGAGAGAGAGAGAATGTGTGTGCGCGTGAGGGATAGAATCGGTGTGTGCATGAGAGAGAGAATGCATGTGTGCATGAGAGAGAGACTGTGTGTGTGCAGGAGAGAGAATGTGTGCATGAGAGTGAGAGAATAAGTGAGTGCATGAGAGAAGTAATGCCTGTGTGCGTGAGAGAGGGAATGTGTGTGTTCGAGAGAGAATGGGTACGCATGTGCGAGTGAGAAAGAATATGTGAGAGTCAGAATACGTGTGAGAGAGAGACAATGTTGTGAGAGAGACAATGTGTGTGTGCGTGAGAGAGAGAATGCGTGTGAGCATGAGAGAGAGAATGTGTAAATGCGAGAGAGAGCACATGTGTGAGAGAGAGACTGCGTATGTTCATCAGAGAGAGAATATGTGAGTGCGACTGAGAGAATGCATGTGTGCATGAGAGAGAGAATGCGTGTGTGCGAGAGCGAGAGAATGAATGTGTGAGAGAGATAATGCCTGTGTGCACGAGTGGGAGAATGCGTGTGCGTGAGAGAGAGAGAGAATGCGTGTGTGCGTGATAGAGTGAATGAGTTTGTGTGAGGGAGAGAATGCGTGTGAGAGAGCGAATGCGTGAGTGCGAGGGACAGAGAATGCTTGTGTAAATGAGAGAGAGAATGTTTGCGTGCGTGAGAGAGGGAATGCGTGTGAGAGCGAGAATACGTGCACGCGAGGGAGAAAGAATGCGTGTGGGTGAGAGAGAGAGAATGCGTGTGAGAGAGAGTGAGAATGTGCGTGTGAGAGAGAGTGAATTCATGTGTGCGAGAGAGAGAATGCGTGTGAGAGAGGGAGAGTGCATGCATGCGTGAGAGAGAGCATGCGTGTGAGAGAGAGATAATCTGTGAGTGCCAGAGAGAGAGAGAATGCGTGTGTGAGAGAGAGAAAAAGTGTGTGAGAGAGAGGATGCATGTGTGCGAGAGAGGGAATGCGTGTGCGCGTGAGAGAGAGAATGAGTGTGTACGTGAGATAGAATGCACATGTCTGAGAGAAAGAGTGCGTGTGTGCGTGAGAGAGTGAATGCGTGTGAGAGAGAATTCGTGTGTGCGTGAGAGAGAATGCGTGTGTACATGAGAGAGAGAATGCATGTGTGCGAGAGAGAGAATGTGTACGTGCGTGAGAGAGAGAATGCATGTATGCAAGAGAGAGAGAATGCGTGTGTCCGTAAGAGAGAGAATGTGTGTGCGTAAGAGAGACAATGCGTGAGTGTGTGCGAGAGAATGCGTGTGCACATGAGAGAGAATGCATGTGTGCATGAGACAGAATAAGCGTGTGTGAGAGAGAGATTGCGTGTTTGCATGAGAGAGAGCATGAGTGTGTGCATGAGAGAGAGGATGCATGTGTACGGGCGAGAGAATGCGTGCATGAGAGAGAGCGAGAGAATAATCGTGTGTGTGAGAGAAAGAATGTGTGTTAGGGAGAGAATGGGTGCGTATGCGAGAGAGAGAGAGAGAATGCGTGGGAAACAGAATGCGTGTGAGAGAGAGAGATGAGTGGGTGCTTGAGAGAGAATACATGAGAATGAGGGAGAATGCGTGTGCGAGAGAAATAGTGCGTGAGTGTGTGAGAGAGAATGCATGTGTGAGAGAGAATGCATGTGAGAGAGAAATAATGCGTGTGTGCATGAGAGAGAATGCGTGTGTGCGTGAGAGAGAATGCGACTGTGCGAGAGAGAGAATGCGTGAGTGCGTGAGAGAAAGAATGCGTGTGAGCATGAGAGAGGGAATGTGTGTGTACGAGAGAGAGAATGCGGGTGCGCATGAGACAGAGAATGCGTGTTTGCGAGATAGAAAATGCGTGTGTACGAGAGAGAGAATGCGTGTGTCCGTGAGAGAGAGAATGTGTGAATGCGAGAGAGAGAACATGTGTGAGAGTGAGAGAATGCGTGTGTCATGAGAGAGAGAATATGTGGGTGTTTGAGAGAGAGAATGCGTGAGAATGAGAGAGAATGCGTTTGTGAGATGGAGACTGTGCGTTTGTGAGTGAGAGAGAATGCGTGTGTACATGAGAGAGAGAATGCGAGTGTGCGAGAGAGAGAGAATGCGTGTGTGCGTGAGGGAGGGAATGCTTGAGAGAGGGAGAGAATGCGTGTGTACGAGAGAGAGAATGCGTGTGTCCGTGAGAGAGAGAATGTGTGAATGCGAGAGAGAGAAAATGTGTGAGAGTGAGAGAATGCGTGTGTCATGAGAGAGAGAATGAGTGGGTATTTGAGAGAGAGAATGCGTAAGAATGAGAGAGAATGCGTGTGTGAGATGGAGACTGTGCGTTTGTGAGTGAGAGAGAATGCGTGTGTGCATAAGAGAGAGAATGCGAGTGTGCGAGAGAGAGAGAATGCGTGTGTGCGTGAGGGAGAGAATGCGTGTGTGCATGAGAGAGAGAATGTATGCGTGCGTGAGAGAGAGAATTTATGAATGCATGAGAGAGAGAATGTGTGTGTGTCGGATAGAGAATGAGTGCAGGAGAGAGAGAATAAGTGTGTGCATTGGTGAAAGAATGCGTGTATGCGTGAGAGTGGGAATGTGTGCATCAGAGAGAGAATGGGTGCGCGTGTGCGAGAGAGAGAGAATACGTGAGACACAGAGTGCGTGTGAGAGAGAGAGAATGCGTGAGAGAGAGAGAATGCGTTTGTGCGTGAGAGAGAGAATGAGTGGTTGCTGAGAGAGAGAATGCATGAGAATGAGAGAGAATACGTCTGACAGAGAGAGACTGTGCGTGTGCATGAGAGAGAGAATGTGTGCATGAGAGAGATAATGCGTGTGTGAGTGAGAGAGAATGTGTGTGTGCATGAGAGAGAGAATGCGAGTGTGCGAGAGAGAGAGAATGCGTGTGTGCGTGAGGGAGGGAATGCTTGAGAGAGGGAGAGAATGCGTGTGTCCGTGAGAGAGAGAATGTGTGAATGCGAGAGAGAGAACATGTGTGAGAGTGAGAGAATGCGTGTGTCATGAGAGAGAGAATGAGTGGGTGTTTGAGAGAGAGAATGCGTAAGAATGAGAGAGAATGCGTGTGTGAGATGGAGACTGTGCGTTTGTGAGTGAGAGAGAATGCGTGTGTGCATAAGAGAGAGAATGCGAGTGTGCGAGAGAGAGAGAATGCGTGTGTGCGTGAGGGAGAGAATGCGTGTGTGCATGAGAGAGAGAATGTATGCGTGCGTGAGAGAGAGAATTTATGTATGCATGAGAGAGAGAATGTGTGTGTGTCGGATAGAGAATGAGTGCAGGAGAGAGAGAATAAGTGTGTGCATTGGTGAAAGAATGCGTGTATGCGTGAGAGAGGGAATGTGTGCATCAGAGAGAGAATGGGTGCGCGTGTGCGAGAGAGAGAGAATACGTGAGACACAGAGTGCGTGTGAGAGAGAGAGAATGCGTGAGAGAGAGAGAATGCGTTTGTGCGCGAGAGAGAGAATGAGTGGTTGCTGAGAGAGAGAATGCATGAGAATGAGAGAGAATACGTCTGACGGAGAGAGACTGTGCGTGTGCATGAGAGAGAGAATGTGTGCATGAGAGAGATAATGCGTGTGTGAGTGAGAGAGAATGTGTGTGTGCATGAGAGAGAGAATGCGTGTGTGCGTGAGGGAGGGAATGCGTGTGTGCGTGAGAGAGAGAATGCATGTGTGCGGTTGAGAGAATACATGTGTGCGAGATCGAGAATGTGTGTGTGCGTGAGAGAGGGAATGCGTGTGTGCGTGAGAGAGAGAATGCATGTGTGCGGGTGAGAGAATCAATGTGTGCGAGATCGAGAATGTGTGTGTGCGTGAGAGAGGGAATGCGTGTGTGCGAGAGAGAGAGAATGCGTGTGTACATGAGGGAGAGAAAGCGTTTGTGCGTGAGAGAGAGAATGAGTGTGTGCATGAGAGATAGAATGTGTGTGCGCGGGAGAGAGAATGCATGCATGAGAGAATAAGTGTGTGCGTGAGAGAAGGAATGCGTGTGTGCATGAGAGAGGGAATGTGCGTGTAAGAGAGAGAATGGGTGCGCATGTGCGAGAGAGAGAAAATGCGTGAAACACAGAGTGAGTGTGAGAGAGAGAATGCTTGAGAGAGGGAGAGAATGCGTGTGTCCGTGAGAGAGAGAATGAGTGGGTGTTTGAGAGAGAGAATGCGTGAGAATGAGAGAGAATGCGTGTGTGAGATGGAGACTGTGCGTTTGTGATTGAGAGAGAATGCGTGTGTGCATGAGAGAGAGAATGTGTGTGTGCGAGAGAGAGAGAATGTGTGTGTGCGTGAGGGAGAGAATCGGTGTGTGCATGAGAGAGAGAGAATGCATGTGTGCATGAGAGAGAGACTGTGTGTGTGCAGGAGAGAGAATGTGTGCATCAGAGAGAGAGAATAAGTGAGTGCATGAGAGAAGAAATGCCTGTGTGCGTGAGAGAGGGAATGTGTGTGTTCGAGAGAGAATGGGTACGCATGTGCGAGAGAGAAAGAATATGTGAGAGTCAGAATACGTGTGAGAGAGAGACAATGTGTGTGAGAGAGACAATGTGTGTGTGCGTGAGAGAGAGAATGCGTGTGAGCATGAGAGAGAGAATGTGTAAATGCGAGAGAGAGCACATGTGTGAGAGAGAGACTGCGTATGTTCATCAGAGAGAGAATATGTGAGTGCGACTGAGAGAATGCATGTGTGCATGAGAGAGAGAATGCGTGTGTGCGAGAGCGAGAGAATGAATGTGTGAGAGAGATAATGCCTGTGTGCACGAGTGGGAGAATGCGTGTGCGTGAGAGAGAGAGAGAATGCGTGTGTGCGTGAGAGAGTGAATGAGTTTGTGTGAGGGAGAGAATACGTGTGAGAGAGCGAATGCGTGAGTGCGAGGGACAGAGAATGCATGTGTAAATGAGAGAGAGAATGTTTGCGTGCGTGAGAGAGGGAATGCGTGTGAGAGAGAGAATACGTGCACGTGAGGGAGAGAGAATGCGTGTGGGTGAGAGAGAGAGAATGCGTGTGAGAGAGAGTGAGAATGTGTGTGTGAGAGAGAGTGAATTCATGTGTGCGAGAGAGAGAGAATGCGTGTGAGAGAGGGAGAGTGCATGCATGCGTGAGAGAGAGCATGCGTGTGAGAGAGAGATAATCTGTGAGTGCCAGAGAGAGAGAGAATGCGTGTGTGAGAGAGAGAAAAAGTGTGTGAGAGAGAGGATGCATGTGTGCGAGAGAGGGAATGCATGTGCGCGTGAGAGAGAGAATGAGTGTGTACGTGAGATAGAATGCACATGTCTGAGAGAAAGAGTGCGTGTGTGCGTGAGAGAGTGAATGCGTGTGAGAGAGAATTCGTGTGTGCGTGAGAGAGAATGCGTGCGTACATGAGAGAGAGAATGCATGTGTGCGAGAGAGAGAATGTGTACGTGCGTGAGAGAGAGAATGCATGTATGCAAGAGAGAGAGAATGCGTGTGTCCGTAAGAGAGAGAATGTGTGTGCGTAAGAGAGACAATGCGTGAGTGTGTGCGAGAGAATGCGTGTGCACATGAGAGAGAATGCATGTGTGCATGAGACAGAATAAGCGTGTGTGAGAGAGAGATTGCGTGTTTGCATGAGAGAGAGCATGAGTGTGTGCATGAGAGAGAGGATGCATGTGTGCGGGCGAGAGAATGCGTGCATGAGAGAGAGCGAGAGAATAATCGTGTGTGTGAGAGAAAGAATGTGTGTTAGGGAGAGAATGGGTGCGTATGCGAGAGAGAGAGAGAGAATGCGTGGGAAACAGAATGCGTGT
This sequence comes from Chiloscyllium plagiosum, assembly GCF_037043375.1. Taxonomy (NCBI): domain Eukaryota; kingdom Metazoa; phylum Chordata; class Chondrichthyes; order Orectolobiformes; family Hemiscylliidae; genus Chiloscyllium; species Chiloscyllium plagiosum. The sequence continues at coordinate 107,492,063 of NW_028270156.1, forward strand.
GAGAGAGAGAGATGAGTGGGTGCTTGAGAGAGAATACATGAGAATGAGGTAGAATGCGTGTGCGAGAGAAATAGTGCGTGAGTGTGTGAGAGAGAATGCATGTGAGAGAGAAATAATGCGTGTGTGAGTGAGAGAGAATGCGTGTGTGCGTGAGAGAGAATGCGACTGTGCGAGAGAGAGAATGCGTGAGTGCGTGAGAGAGAGAATGCGTGTGAGCATGAGAGAGGGAATGTGTGTTTACGAGAGAGAGAATGCGGGTGCGCATGAGACAGAGAATGCGTGTTTGCGAGATAGAAAATGCGTGTGTCCGTGAGAGAGAGAATGTGTGAATGCGAGAGAGAGAACATGTGTGAGAGTGAGAGAATGCGTGTGTCATGAGAGAGAGAATGTGTGAGTGCGTGTTAGAGAATGCAGGTGTGCATGAAAGAGAGAATGTGTGTGTGCGAGAGAGGGAGAATGCATGTGTGAGAGAGATAATGCCTGTGTGCACGAGAGAGAAAATGCATGTACACGAGTGAGAGAATGTGTGTGTGATAGAGATAATGTGTATGTGCATGAGAGAGAAAATGTGTGTGTGCGTGAGAGAGAGAATGAGTGTGTGAAAGAAATAATGTGTGTGTGTGCATGAGAGAGAGAATGCATGTGTGCGAGAGAGAGAGAATGCGTGTGTGCGTGAGAGAGTGAATGAGTTTGTGTGAGAGAGAAATTGTGCGTGAGAGAGGGAATGCGTGCGAGAGAGAGAATGCGTGAGTGTGAGAGAGAGAATGCATGTGGGCGAGAGAGAGAGAATGCGTGTGAAAGAGAGAGATTGCATGTGTGCATGACAGAGTGAATGGGTGTGTGAGTAAGAGAGAATGCGTGTGAGAAAGAGAGAATACATGTGCATGAGAGAGAGAATGTCTGTGCGAGAGAGAGAATGCGTGTGAGAGAGGGAGAATGCGTGCATGCATGAGAGAGAGAATGCGTGCGAGAGAGACAGAATGTGTGAGTGCGAGAGAGAGAATATATGTGTGTATGTGTGAGAGAGAAAAATGTGTGTGAGAGAGAGAATGCATGTGTGTGAGAGAGAGAATGCGTGTGTGCGCGAGAGAGAGAATGAGTATGTACGTGAGAGAGAATGCACGTGTCTGAGATAAAGAATGTGTGTGTGTGAGAGAGACAGAATGCCTGTGAGAGAGAGAGATAATACGCGTGTGAGAGAGAGGGAGAATGCATGTGTGCCTGAGAGATAGAATGCGTGTGTGCGAGAGACAGAGAATGCGTGTGTGTGTGAGAGAGAGAGAAGGTGTGTGTGTGAGAGCGAGAATGCGTGAGTGCGAGATCGAGAATGAGTGTGCGCATGAGAGAGAGAGTGAGTGTGTGTGAGAGAGAGAGAAAGCGTGTGAGAGAGAGAGAGAGAATGCATGTGTGCGTGAGACAGAGAGCGTGTGTGATAGGGTGAATGCGTATGAGGGAGAGAGAATATGTGTGTGCATGAGAGAGAGAATGCGGGTGTGTGTGTGAGAGAAAATGCATGTGAGAGAGAGAATGCGTGTGTGCGTGAGTGACAGAATGCGTGTGAGACAGAGAGATAATGAGCATGTGAGAGAGAAGGAGACTGCATGTGTGCGTGAGAGAGAGAATGAGTGTGTGGCAAGAGAGAGACAATGCGTGTGAGCGTGAGAGAGAGAATGCATGTGTGAGAGAGAATGTGCGTGAGCGTGAGAGAGGGAGAATGCGTGTGTGTATGAGAGACAGAATGCGTATGTGTGAGAGAGACAGAATGCATGGGTGCGTGAGAAAGAATGTGTGTGTGCGTGAGAGAGAATGCATGTGTGCATGAGAGAGAGAGAATGTGTGTATGCATGAGAGAGAATGAGTGTGTGTGAGAGAGACAATGCGTGTGAGAGAGAATGCATGAGTGCGAGAGACAGATTTCGTGTGTGCATGAGAGAGAGAATGGGTGCACATGTGAGAGACAATGCGTGCAAGAGAGAGAGAGAATGCATGTGTGTGTGAGAGAGAATGCGTGTGTGCATGAGAGAGAGAATGCATGTGTGTGAGAGAGAGAATGTGTGTGAGAGAAAGAAGACGTGTGCTCAAGAGGGAATATGCGTGTGTGCGAGAGAATAGGCATCTGTGCATGAGAGTGAATGCGTGAGTGCATGAGAGAAAGAATGCGTGTGAGTGAGAGAGACATAATACATGTGTGCGACAGAGAGAATGCATGTGTGCAAGAGAGAGAATGCATGTGTGCATGAGGGAGAGAATGCGTGTGTGAGAGAGAATGCATGAGTGTGAGAGAGAGAGAGAGAAAATGCGTGTGTGCGTGAGAGAGAGAATGCATGTGTGTGAGAGAGAGAATGGGTGTGAGAGAAAGAAGACGTGTGCTCAAGAGGGAATATGCGTGTGTGCGAGAGAGAAGGCATCTGTGCATGAGAGTGAATGCGTGAGTGCGTGAGAGAAAGAATGTGTGTGAGCGAGAGACATAATACATGTGTGCGACAGAGAGAATGCATGTGTGCAAGAGAGAGAATGCATGTGTGCATGAGGGAGAGAATGCGTGTGTGAGAGAGAATGCATGAGTGTAAGAGAGAGAGAGAGAATGCGTGTGTGCGTGAGAGAGAGAATGCGTGTGTGTGAGAGAGAATGCGTGAGTGCGAGAGAGAGAATGTGTTTGCATGAGATAGAGTGCGCATGTGCGAGAGAGAGAATGCGCGTGTGTGTGAGAGAGAACGCGTGAGTGTGAGAGGGAGAATGTGTGTGTGAGAGAGAAAAAGCGTGTGTGCATGAGAGAGTGTGTGTGTGAGAGAGAGAATGAGTAAGTGAGAGAGAGAGAATGCGTGTGTGAGAGAGAGAGAATGCGTGTGAGAGAGAGAATGCGGGTGACAGTGAGAGAATGCGTGTGTGTGTGAGAGAGAATGCATGTGTGAGAGAGAGAATGCGTTTGTGAGAGAGGGAGAATGCGCGTGAGAGAGAAAGAATGCGTGTGTGCGTGAGAGAGAATGCTAGTGCGCGAGAAAGAGAGAATGCGTGCGTGTATGAAAGAGAAAATGCGTGTGTGTGAGAGAGAGAGAATGCATTTGTGAGACAGAGAAGGCGTGTATGCGTGAGAGAGAGAGAGCGTGTGTGTGCGAGAGAGAGAATGCATGTGAGAGAGAGAATGTGTGTGTGTGTGAGAGAGAGAATGCGTGTCTGTGTAAGAGAGAATGAGTGTGTGCTTGAGGGAGAATGAGTGTGTGCGTTAGAGAATGCGTACGTCCGAGAGAGAATGAGTGTATGTGAGAGAGAATGAGTGTGTGCATGAGAGAGAGAGAATGCATGAGTGAGAGAGAGAGAGAATGCATGTGTGTGAGAGAGAGAATGCGTGTGGGTTAGAGAGAGAGAATACGTGTGGGTGAGAGAGAGAGAATACGTTTGTGCGAGAGAGAGAATGCGTGTGTGCATGAGAGAGAGAATGCGTGTGTGCGAAAGAGAAAGAATACATTTTTTAGAGAGAGAGAATGTGTGCGTGAGAGAATCAGTGTGTGCGCAAGAGAATGAGTGTGTGCCTGAGACAGAGAATGCGTGATTGAGAGAGAGAGAATGCATGTGTGTGTGTGAGAGAGAGAATGCGTGTGTGCAAGAGAGCGAGAGCAAAAGACTGAGTGTGTGTGCGTGTAAGAGAAAGAGAGTGCATGTGTGCGAGAGTGTGTGTGGGTACAAGAAAGAATGAGTGTGAGTGTGCACGAGAAAGAGAGTGAATGTGTGCGTGAGAGAGAATGTGTGCATGCGAGAGAGAGAGAGAATGCATGTGTGCGTGAGAGAGAGAATGAGTGTGTGCATGAGAGAGAATGCGTGAGAAACAGAGCGAATGCGTGTGCTAGACAGAGAGAATGTGTGTGCGAGAGAGAGAGAATGCGTGTGTGTGGGAGAGACTGCGTGCGTGCGAGAGAATGAATACGTGTGCGAGAGAGAATGCATGTGTACCTGAGGGAGAGAATGCATGTGCGCATGAGAGAGAGAATGAGCGTGTGCGTGTGAAATAGAATGCATGAGAGAGAGAATGCGTGTGTGAGAGAGAATGCGTGTTTGAGAGTGAGAGCGAATGAGTGTGTGCGTGAGTGAGGGAATGAGTGTGTGAGAGAGGGAGAATGCCTGTCTGCAAAACACAAAGTGCGTGCATAAAATAGTGTGCACGCATGAGAGAGAAAATGTGCGCATCTGAGTGAGAAAGAGAATGAGCATGTGAGAGATATGATGTGCACATGCATGAGAGTGTGTGTGAGAGAAAGAGAGTGTGAGAGTGAGAGAGCGGAAGTGTGTGTGTGTGAAAGAGTGAGTGCATGCAAGTGTGTGTACAATTGAACGAGAGTGAGTGCGCAGGTTAGAGAGAGTGCATGTGTGAGAAAAAGAGTGTCTGCGTGTGGAAGAGTGTGCACATGTGCATGGGAAAATGTGTGTGTGCAAGAGAAAGCGTGTGCACATGTGAGAAAGAATGTGAGAGCATGTGTGTGTGTGACCGAGAGAGATAGAGAGTTCATTCATGTGACAGAGTGTGTGTGCGTGCGAGCGAGTGTCTGCATGTGAGATGAGGAATTTGTGTCCACAATTTCTGGGTGAGTGTGCCTGAGAGACTGAGAGAGAGAGCGAGAGAGAGAGAGTGAGAGAGAGAGAAAGACAGATAGAGAGAGATTGTGTCCGCGAGAGAGAAAGAGTGTGTGAGAGAGGAGGGGAAGACAGCATGAGCCTGTGTGAGAGAAATACCGATTGTGCGTGTGAGAAAAAAACTGTTTTTCTGTGACAGGATAGTGGGTTAGAGTATGTGAAAGAGACATTGCAAGTGTGTGTGAGAGAGACAGAGTTTTGGAGAGTGAGAGAGTGAGTGTGTGAAATTGAGAATATATGAGATGGTGAATGGGAGTCTGTGGGTGTGCGTGTGTCAGAAATTGTGTATGAGTGTGTGTGTGTAAGAGTGTGTGTAACTGAGAGAGTATGTGGAAGCGAGAGTGTATGTGAGAGGGAGTGTAGAGAGAGAGAAGGAGTGAGTGAAAGTGTGTGTATGTGAGTGAAAGAGAGAGTGTGTGTGCATGTTTGTGTGAGTGTGAGAGAGAGATTGTGATAGTGCGTGTGAAAATGATTGAGTGTGCATTTGTGAGTGACTGTGTGTGTAAGTGTGTGCATGTCAGGGTGGATGTCTGCAAGTGTGTGAAAGGGCATGTATGTGAGGGACTGAATATGTTGGGTGAGGGAGTGTGTGTGTACACGTGTGAGAGAGTGAGTGAATGAGAGTGAGGGACAGTGTATGATTCGTGTGTCATTACTGGGATAAGGACAGAAAAACGTGGTTTATACACAGTTACATTATGGAGGGACAACATTGACACGGAAACTGGGCACTCAGATGGAAACACACGCACACACACACACACAGCGGCATGGTCTCACTTTCTCTCTCACACACACATGATCTCACTCTCTCACACACAGAGGGATGGTCTCACTCTCTCACAAACACAAACACACGGTCTCACTCTCTCACACACACACAGGCATGGTCTCACTCTCTCTCTCTCACACACACACAGGCATGGTCTCACACACACAGAAAGGCATGGTCTCACTCACACACACACACAGAGGCATGGTCTCACTCACACACACAGAGGCATGGACTCACTCTCACACACACAGAGGGAGGGCATCACTGTCTCTCACACATACACACAGGCATGGTCTCACTCACACACAAACACAGGCATGGTCTCACTCTCACTCACACACACACAAAGGCATGGTCTCACTCTCTCTCACACACACAGGTATGGTTTCACTCTCTCCCTTACACACACACAGAGGCATGGTCTCACTATCTCATGCACACACACAGAGGCATGGTCTCACTCTCTCTCTCACATACACAGAGGCACGGTCTCACTCTCTCACACACAGGCATGGTATCACTCTCTCTCTCACACACAGAGGCATCGTCTCACTCTCTCTCTCACATACACAGAGGCACGGTCTCACTCATTCTCTCCCACACAGAAAGGCATGGTCTCACTGACTCGCTCACACACAGGGGCATGGTCTCACTATCTCTCGCACACACACAACGGCATGGTCTCACCATCTCACAAACACACAGAGAGACATGGTCTCACTATCTCTCTCTCACACACAGAGACATGGTCTCACTATCTCACACACACACACAGACATGGTCTCACTATGTCACACACACAGAGAGGCATTTCTCACTATCTCACACACACAGAGGCATGATCTCACTATCTCACACACTGAGACATTTCTGTGATGATACTTGAGCTCAGAACCTCACTGACTCTCGCCCAGACGAAACCTGTTACCAGTGCCCATGTTGCGTGTTGGGGTGTGTCGGTGTGGGTGTCGGTGTGTGTGTGTGTCGGTATATGTGTGTGTGTTTCGGTGTGTGTACATGTCGGGGTGTGTGTGTGTGTGTGTGTGTGTGTGTGTGTGTGTCGGTGTGTGTGTGTATGTATGTATGTGTGTGTGTGTCTGTGTGTGTGTGCATGTGTGTCTCTGTGTCTGTCTCTGTGTGCGTGTCTCTGTTTGTGTGTCTCTGTGTGTGTCTGTGTGGGGGGGGGTGAAGGCAGGGGAGCAGAGAGGGTGAAATGTGTGTGTTGAGGGGCAGGCACGTGATTTATGATTTAAATTCCCAAACTGTGCCAATATTTTTGAGAAAGGGAAAGGAAATAAAGGACTGAAAATCAAGATAGAAATGGCTGGATGTAGAGCAGGGTAGGGAGAGACAGACAGAGACAGGCAGACAGAGAGAGACACACACAATACACGGACAGAAAGAGGGAGACAGAGAGAGACAGAGACAGAGACACAGAAGAGACAGACACAGGGACAGAGAAAGAAGACAGAGAGAGAGAGACAGAGTGGGACACACAGGGACAGAGAGAAAGAGAGAGAGACACACACACAGGGACAGAGAGACAGAGACAGAGAGAGAGAGACAGAGGGAGAGACAGAGAGAGACAGAGAGTGGGACACACAGGGACAGAGAGAAGCGAGAGATACACAGAGAGAGAGACACACACACACATAGGAACAGAGAGAAAGAGACAGAGAGAGACAGAGACAGAGAGAAAGAGAGTGACAGAGAGAGAGACACACAGAGACAGACCGACAGGGACAGAGACAGAGATTAATTATGGGAATCACACATACAGCAGGAAAATCCCAAGAAAACCTCAGCAAATATCCCCCTCTCCATTCCCAGCCCTGTGTGTGTGTGTGTGTCTCAGGAAGCCTACCTACAGTCAGGCTCTGAAACGCCAGTGTGGGAGTAATATTTAATATTTTCAAACTGCACTGACACAAATAATAAGGCTTCAATAAAAAAGAGAGTTGTAGCAACTGGGAAATATGACACTTTTTTGCCCCAGAATTAACATCTCAATGGGCAGCAAGATCCTACAAGGCTCCTGTCCTGGGAATTAACATGTCAATCAGACAGAGCCCTCCCCAGACGATGCAACGTGTCAGAGGGGGCAGGGGTAGGGTCCACTCACCCATCACCCAGAATAAATGTGCGCAAGGAATTGGTCAACTACATTCTGAAACCCTGTTCTCTCTCTGTATGGAGGGTGAGCAGCCCTCCCTGTCTGGTTGTGACTGTGCGTGTGTGTGTGTGTGTGTGTTTAAGAATGTTTCTCGCCTCTGGTTAATTGCTTTCTTATGACTTGTTTGTACTTTGATGTTGCTGTAATGTTATGAAATGCATTGAGGATGGGGGAAGAGAGTAGTGGGATTGTGTTTAAACTGGGATCGTGCTGTGTAATTTTTCATCACACTGCTCTCGCTCTCCCGACCCCCCACCAACTCATCGCTTCTCTCTTTTATCCTGAGGAACTTTTGTTTGGAAAGCAGGAAAGTGAAGATCCAAAATGCCTGGGGGTCAGGACAACAACAGCCTCCAGAGGGGGAGCACAGGCCTGAGGCCTGTTGGCCAGGCTGCAGCCCATGGGGCGCAGGTGAGAGGGTGTCTGTTTATTCCCCCGAGGTTTCGTCTCCTCTGTGGGTGGGGGTTGGATGTGGGAGCCTCGTTTTTCGGGGCCTCTGGTTAACTGGGTCCTATCAGATCATGGCCTTGTCGGTTTTAAAATGGGTTTGAAGCCTGGGGTTAATGTAACCTGAGCATTGTTGACACAAACAGGTTAAACCCCCAGGATCTGGGAGACGGGACTCCCTCGGGAGGAAAATCTAACCCAAAATATCTGACCCTCTGGAAAGAATCGTCACACTATCAGAGGAAAGTGGGTGCTAAAGAGGGCAGGATGATCGAATTTGACATGGAGAGAAAGAAGGCGAGAGAAAGAAATGAAACATGGTGAGAGCAAGAGAAACAGGAGAGAGAGGGGGGGGCCGTGTGAGATTGTGAAATAGCTGCAATGTTTGACTCTGGGGTGACAGGAAATAATTAAACTGGAAATAAAAATGATCAGATTACTGAGCTTCTGCAGCACTGTCACTTTTGGGATCTTCCTGTGCGTCAATTACCGTAATACCATCGTTGCAGGCAGTGAGTGGTTATGTTTGGATGTTGCTGAGAAATTGTCTTGTCTCACTGAGAGGGGAAAGGCTGGGATCTTGCTGTGCTATCTCCCTGTGAAACATTTTCCTGCTCAGCCTTCCCACTAATGCTGCCTCTTTCCTCCCAAAGGGATCTTCCTAGCCACTTGAGGATTTGAAAAGTGTGTGTTTAGGAGCAGGAAACCTTCAAACAAGAGCTTCGTCCAGAGGGGGAATGCAGCCTGAGACCTGTTTGACAGGCTGCAGCCTGTTGGACCCAGGTGAGTTTTGTCTTTGTATTACCCAGAGGTTTAATCTCCTCTCTCTGGGGAGGGGGCTGACTTTCACCGGGACCTCTGGTTAACCGGGTCCTGTCGAATTGCGGCCTTGTCGTTTTTGAACAGGTTTGAAGCCTGGGGCTAAGGAAACTGCAGCCTTGGGATTTGACACAAATACGTCAGCCCTTAACCAGCATCACCCACGATGTGTGTGTGGTTAGATTGCTGCTTGTAGGATCTTGCTGTGCGTGCCTGTTTATTAATGTTTCTAGCCTCTGGTCAACTGTGTATTTCAATGTCGCTGTGATGGTCAGCAATTCATTAATTCTGCAATAATTAAACTGAACCAGTGTCACTGGGTCACGTAGGAGATTGGGGAAGGCAGAGAGTTGTGGACTCTTGCTGTGCTTTTGGTGCCACTGTTGTATTTCATTTTAAATTGATTTGTTTTTATTTCTCAGTGTGTTTCCCCATCCGCCGCTCCCTCTAACCCTGGGGGTGAGGAGGAGATTGGATCCAGGAGCTGAAACTCGGGATGATGCAGAGACAGAGAGAATTAAATCATTTCTGCCGCGAGGAATCGTCAGACACAGAGAGAGAGAATAATCAGAAACTGCCCTGTCTCCTTGTCGTTCGTTTACAGACACACACACACACACACACACACACACACACACACACACACACACACACACACACACACACACACACACACACACACACACACACACACACACACACACACACACACACACACACACACACACTCACAAGAGACAAAGGAGGAAAAAAGATGGAGGGGGAGCTGCTCCACACTCTGATCCAGCATACACCACTGCCTCCCTCTCTCAATCCACCTCCAGGGACAGAGAGAGAGGTAGAGGGAGAATGGTGGTGTGAAGGGGGCGGGAGAGACATAGTGAGAGAGAGAGAGCGGAAATAGTGAAAGAGAATGCTGACTGTCCCAGTAGAAGATTCATTGGTTCAAAATGGATTTGAGGCCTGGGGTAAAAGGAACCGGGGCCTTGGGATTGTGACAGAAGCAGGTTACACCCCCAGGGTCTGGGAGGAAGGACTCCCCGAGGAGGGAATTAATACCTTAACATGAGAAACTCTCTCCAAGCCCCATTCTAATGTCAGAGTCATGCACATAGGCCAGTGGGATAAGATGTGAAAAGTCTGAGAGATAGGGCGAAAGATCTTCGATATGGAGATAGCGAGAGAGGGGGGACACAGAGGAAGAGATTTCAGAGATAGAGGGAGGGAGGGGAGGAACAGAGACATCTCGGAGATGGAGAGAGTAAGGGGGAACAGAGAGAGGGAGGAAAGAGAGATCAGAGATGGAGACAGTAAGGGGGGAACTGAGAGAGAGAAAACAGAGAGAGATCTTAGATGGAGAGAGCACAAGACGGGTATCAGAGAGTGCGGGGCACAGAGAAGGAAGGGGGAAATATTTGGAATTTGTTCAACAGGTGGATTGCTCCCTCTTGTCCAGGAGACAGAATCAAACCCTTAACCAGCATCAGGGACACAGACGATCTGTCTGTGGTTACACTGCTGCTAGTGGGATCTTGCTGTGTGTGTTTAAAGCAAGCATCTGGTTAAAAGCTCGATCGTGATTTTTATATTTCGATGGTGGAGATGCTGGTGTTGGCCTGGGACAACACCAGGTTATAGTGTAACAGGATTCTCCGAAAGCTAGTGTTTCCAGAGAAACCTGTTAGGACAATAATCTGGGCTTGTGTGATGTTTAACATTATATATCGACATATATAGACACAGAGGGAGGGAGGGGAGGAGGGGAATATCTGTTATGGAGGGAAGGTTTATGTGAGGGTCCTGTTGTATTTGGATGGAGAAAGAACTCTGCATTAAAAGATATCCTCTTTTTAATCTATCATTCAATCCCAATGCTGGGGGAATGTCGAGGGGGGAGTCGAGAGCGCGGAAAGTGAGGCGGGAAAGTCGAGGGGGGAAAGTCTGGGGGGAAAGTCGATGGGGGAAAGTCGACGGGGGTAGTCGAGGGGGGTAAATTCGAGGGGGGAATGTCGAGGGGGGGAAATTCGAGGGGGGAGAAGTCGAGGGGGGAAGTCGAGGGGGGAAGTCAAGGTGGTAAGTCGAGTGTGGGAAAGTCGAGGGGGGAAAGTCGAGGGGGGGGGAAGCCGTGGGGGGAAAGTCGTGGGGGGTAGGGTTAGGGCGGGCCTGCCCACTGTGAAAATACCATCCCATATTTCCAATTCCTTTTCCTCCGCCGCATCTGCTCCCAGGAGGACCAATTCCAATACCAAACAACACAGATTGCCTCCTTCTTGAAAGACCGCAATTTCCCCTCAGACGTGGTTGACGAAGCTATCCACCGCATCTCCTCCACTTCCCGATCCTCTGCCCTTGAACCCCACCTCTCCAATCGCCACCATGAAAGAAACTCACTGGTCCTCACCTACCACCCCACCAACCTCCAGATACATCGTATCATCCTTCATCATTTCCGCCACCTCCAAACAGACCCCACCACTAAGGATATATTTTCCTCCCCTCCCCTATCAGCGTTCCAGAAAGACCACTCCTTCAGCGACTCCCTCGTCAGGTCCGCACCCCACACCAACCCAAACTCCACTCCCAGCACCTTCCCATGCAACCGCAAGAAATGCAGAACTTGCACGCACACCTCCCCCCCACTTTCCTCCAAGGCCCCAAGGGATCCTTCCATATCCGTCACAAATTCATCTGCACCTCCACACACGTCATTTACTGCATCCGCTGCATCCGATGTGGCCTCCTCTAATTTGGGGACACAGGCTGCCTACTTGCGGAACGTTTCAGTGAACACCTCTAGGGCACCAACCAACCCAACCGCCCCGTGACTGAACACTTTAACTCCCCCTCCCACTCCACCAAGGACATGCAGGTCCTTGGCCCCCTCTATCGCCAGATCCTGGCCACAGGACGCTTGGCAGAAGAGCGTCTCATCTTCCGCTTAGGAACCCTCCAACCACAAGGGATGAATGCTGATTTCTCCAGCTTTCTCATTTCCCCTTCCCCCACCTTTTTTCAGTCCCAACCCTCAGACTCAGCACCGCCTTCATAACCTGCAATCTTCTTTCCGACCTCTCCGCCCCACCCCACTCCAGCCTATCACCCTCACCTTAACCTCCTTTCACCTATCACATTCCCAATGCCCCTCTCCCAAGTCCCACCTCCCTTACCTTTTATCTTAGCCTGCATGGCACACCCTCCTCATTCCTGAAAAAGGGTTTATGTCCGGAACGTCGATTCTCCTGCTCGATGGGGAGTTTACAATAGTCTGCCCTCTAGTGGGGTCAGAGCACATTGCTGTGAGTCTGTCTGACTGCTCCATGTGCAGTTTACAATAATCTGCCCTCTAGTGGGGTCAGAGCACTTCGCTGCGTGTCTGTCTGACTGCTCCATGGGGAGTTTACAATAGGCTGCCCTCTAGTGGGTTCAGAGCACATTGCTGCGAGTCTGTCTGACTGCTCCATGTGGAGTTTACATTAGTCTGCATCTGGTGGGTTTAGAGCAGACTTCAGAATTTTCACTGAAATTCCAATGAAATTTAAAAAAAGATTCCTTTCTGCTGTTCATTCAATTATTTCTAAACTGCAGTCCCTGTTCCCAGTCCAACCAAATCCATAACAACACTGAAGGGAAACAGGGATTGACATATACACTCCAGATTATTCTATCTTTCTAACTTTGTACAAATGTTTGTTTTATTTGGTTGAACTGTAAATACATGTCGTTTCTTTGATTACTCACTTCTTAATGATATTGAGAAAGGGTTTAAATGAAATGTAACTATTCTCTCTGACACACAAGGCAGATGTGCTGTCGCTGATGTTATCAGGGCCCATCGAATTGAGCAAAAGGTATCAAGGGGGCAGATGTTTTGATGCAGCGAGTTTGTTGTAGTCTGGGATATAATTCACAACAATTCCAATGCACAAAAATACTTCTGAAAACGCATGAACATCTCCAAAACAAAACAGGATTTAAATATAAACATGAACACTTCCCATCCACAACAATATTTGTATTTATGAACAAACAGTTCCCATACAAAGAAAGTTATAAATAAACTGAGATAGTTCGATGCACAGTAATATTTACATGTAAACAGACCAGCTCCAATGCAAAACGATATTTATGCACAGACAAACAGCTCTATAAAACAATGTATATGGTATATTGTATGTACTGTACAATTGTAAACCTGAAATAGCTCAGCCACTGAATTGTTCATTTGCAGCGTTGGATCAGAATCATGCCTGGAAAGGATCAAACAAAATAATTTTGAAAGGTGGGTAAGGGTATTAAAAACAGAGCAAGGCTATGACATACTTAGAGAGATTCCTGTTTTGGAGAAGTTCAACAATTCACTCCATCCAGCATGGGGAGCTGCACAGATCACATTATTCCATTATCTATAAACCACAACGAGATACTCTGATCAGCACAGCGACCTCTGCCGTGATCACCCGTTAATTCATCTGTAAACCAGGAGCAGTTGACCTCCCAGCATGTCGGACTGTGTACCCCAACCCAGTGCATTGATCTGTAAACCAGGAGAAGTTACCCTCCCAGCATGAAGGTCTGTGTACACCAACCCAGTGCATTGATCTGTAAACCAGGAGCAGTTACCCTCCCAGCATGTAGGACTGTGTGCACCTCCCCAGCGCATTGACTTGTAAACCAGGAGCAGTTACCCTCCCAGCATGTCGGTCTGTGTACACCAACCCAGTGCATTGATCTGTAAACCAGGAGTAGTTACTCTCCCAGCATGTAGGGCTGTGTACATCTCCCCAGTGCATAGATCTGTAACACTGTGTTAGGTCCCTGACCAGTGTGGGGACACTTGCAGCCCTCTCTCTCTCTCACTCGACACTCTCACTCTTTCCGCCTCTACCTCACTGTTGTCATCCCAGTTTTTTGTCCCTCCCTCTATCTCTCACCCCACCTCTCTCTCTCTCGCCCCCTCACTCTCTCACCTCCTCATTCACTCTCTCTCTTCCCTCTCCCATCTTCTCTCTCTCTCGCCGACCCATCTCTCTCGTCCACCTTCGCGCTCCTTGTCCCTCTCTCTCTAAGACCTGCCCCTTTTCTCTCTCGCCCCCTCCCTCGCACCTCTCTGTCTCTCTGTCCCGCGCCCCTGTCTCTCATTATCTCCTCCCCTGTCTCTCTCTCTCTCCCTCCCTCACCCTATCTATCCCTTGTTCCCCTCTCTCTCTCCTTGCTCTTTCACTCTCTCTCCGTTCTCTCACTCTCGATCTCCCTCTCTCGGTTTCTCTCTGACTGAATCTCTCTCTCTCCTGTCCCTCCATCCCTCTCTCTCTCTCTGACGCACTCTGTCTCTCTGATCCTTCCCTCTGACTCTGATAAGGAGATTAGGGGTGGTGTGGGTGGTGGTGTTGCATGTGGCGGGGTGGTGGCGGTGAGAGAATTGAGAGATGTGGGAGATAGGAGGAGGGGAAAATCGGGTAGAGACGGAATTGCGGGAGGGAGAGAGAGATGGCAGAGTGCGGGTGAGGGGGAGAGGAAAGAGTGGAGGCGGGTGGAGAAATGAGGGTTGGGGTGTGCGAGAGAGAGAGGGGAGTGAAAGGGCAAGGTGGTGACAAAGAGACAGTGTGCAGAAAGAGAGAGAGGGAGAGAAGTGATTAGAAAGAGTAGGGGAGAGGAAATGGAGAGGCCAGGCTGCAGTGGGGGGACAGAGGGAGTTTAACCCAGCTCATGAGCTCAGGGCCCGGTCCCCTCCCCTCCCCAGAGGACCAGGACTTGTGGCTGAATCTGTCTCTCTCCAGCTCAGCTTCTCCAACACAAAGACACACAACAACATCGGTCACTCTGCTGCTCGGCACGCTTTAATCTACATTTTTATTGTTTGCAAATGGAAGTCATGGATACAGTCAGTGGGATGGTGCCTTTTCTAACTGGCCCCTGAGTTGTGAGAAACATTGAAATATTTCCCTGTAACCCCCACTGTGCGATAAGGATGGACAAACCAGCGCTACCCTCAGTCTGTTACCAAAGCGACAGCTGCTCCGTCACTGAAACACTGAACTGAAATGAGAAAATCCCGGATGGATTGATTAATGAGGGAATTTGATTGATGGATGGATGTGGGTGAAGGGATATTTCAGCACATTCTTCAGCTGCTGCCTGAACTTAGTCTGGGTCACGGTATAAATCGCAGTGTTTGTGCAGCAACTGAGGAGCTGGAGCATGAATCCCAATTCCTAAACAAAACCATGGAGATACCCAATATAATACATCCAGGCCCATCTCGCATACAGCATTAACGTTGACCATAACAGGATGAAATTGGCGAGATCACAAACAGTAAAATGATGGATTTGTTTCGGTTTCTAATTTCTCTGCCCCACACCACCCCACCTTCACGCTCACCACCACACACTCCACTACCAGGACACATACTGCCCCACACCACTCCCACCGTCACGCTCACCTCCACACACTCGACCACCATCACACACACTGCCCAACACCACCGCCACCGTCACGCTCACCCCCACACACTCCACCACCATCACAACCACTGCCCCACACCACTCTCACCGTCACGCTCACCCCCACACACTCTACCACCAGCACAGACTCTGCTCCACACAACACCCACCTTCACGCTCACCTACACACACGCCACCACTATCACACACACTGCCACATCACCCTCACCGTCATGCTGACCCCACACACTCCACCACCCTCACACTCTGCCCCACATCACCCTCACTGTCATGCTCAACCACACACTCTGCCACCCTTACACACACTGTCCCACACCACCCCCACCGTAACGCTCACCGCCACAAACTCCACCACCATCACGCACCCTACCCCACACCACCCCCACCGTAGCGCTCACACCCACACACTCCACCACCATCACACACACTGCCCCACACCACCCTCACTGTCACGCTCAAACCTTCCCCTCTCTCGCCTTCCCCTCTCTCCCAGCCCCTCTCTCGCCCTCTCCCTCCCTCTCGCGCTCCCCTCCTTCCATCCCATCTATTGCCCTCCCCCCTTGCCCTGCCCTCTCTCCCTCACCCTTCCTCTTGCCATCCCCTCCCTCCCCTCTCTCGCCCTCCCCATCTTCCCCTCCCCTCTCTCACCCTCCACTCTCTTGCCCTCCCCCTCCCTCGCCTCCCCTCTCTCCCCTCTCTCACCCTATTCCTCCATTGTTCCCCTCTCTCTCCCTGCTCCTTCACTCTCTCCACCTTCTCTCACTCTCGACCCCCGTCCCTTGGTGTCTCTCTCTCCCCACCTCCCTCCGTTTCTCTCTGAGTGAATATCTCTAGCTCCTGTCCCTCCCTCCCTCTCTCTCCGAAACACTCTGGGTCCCTGGTCCTTCCCTCTCCCTCTGACCCAGAGACTGGGAGGTGGGGGTGTGTGGTTGGTCGTGAGGCTGCGTGTGTGTGTGTGTGGGGGGGGGGGGGGGGGTGAGATGAGGGAGGTAGGATGAGGGGGGAACTAGGGTAAAGATGTAACAGCTGGAGGGAGACAGAGACGGCAGGACAGTGAAAGTGAGGATGAGGTGATGGGAAGGGTGGAGGCAGGTGGACACACCGGGATTGGGAGTGTGTGAATGTGTGAGAGGGGGAATGAGAGAGATTGAAAGGGAGAGATGGTGAGAGAGAGGGAGAGAAGTGAGGAGAAAGAGTATGGGAGAGGAAATGGGGAGGCCAGGCTGCAGTGGGGGGACAGAGGGAGTTAAACCCAGCTCATGAGCTCAGGGCCCGGTCCCGTCCCCTTTCCTGAGGACCAGTACTTGGGGCTGAGTCGGTCTCTCTCTAGCTCAGCTTCTCCAACACAAAGACACACAACAACATCGGTCTATCTGCTGCTTGGCATGCTTTAATGAACATTTTTATTGTTTACAAATGGAAGTGATGGATACAGTCAATGGGATGGTGCCTTTTCTCACTGGCCCCTGAGTTGTGAGAAACATCGAAATGTTTCCCTGTCACCTCCCTGGGGGATAAGGATGGACAAACCAGCGCTACCCTCAGTCTGTTACCATAGCGACAGGCTGCTCTATCGCTGAAACACTGAAGTGAAATGAGAAATTCCCGGATGGATTGATTAATGAGGGAATTTGATTGATTGATATATTTGGGTGAAGGGATATTTCAGCACATTCTTCTGCTGCTGCCTGAATTTATTCTGGGTCACGGCATAAATCGCGGTGTTTGTGCAGCAACTGAGGAGCTGCAGCATGAAGCCCAATTCCTTAACAAAGCGATGGAGGTACACAGGGGTATCCACAATATCATGCATGCGTCTCCATACAGAAAACTGCATTAACATTGACCATAACAGGATGAAATTGGCCGAGATCACAAACAGTAAAATGATGGATTTCTTTCGGTTTCTCATTTCTGTGTCAGACTGAGCTTCCCCATTGGTGTGAGCGCAGAGTCTCCTGCGGGCTCTGCTGGTCACGAAAATGTGTCTGACGGTGAGAACATTGAGCAGCAGAATCAGGAGAAATGGGACACACGGGGTTAGAATGTGGTGGAGGGACGCGATTGTGACCCAGACAATGGAGGATAGAACAGCGTCTGTTACCTCACAAAAGCAGGGGCGGTTCCACAGCTGATACCGAGCCGTGAGCATAAAATACCAGGAAATGTCCTTTAAACAGCTCAGCACAGTCACTGCTCCCAGAACCACAGCCGCCGTTTTCTCACTGCAATATTTACTTTTCAGCTTCTGGCAACAAATGGCCACAAATCGATCAAAGGTGAAAATGACGGTGAACCAGACAGAGCAGTCAGTGGCTGCATAAAGCAGGACGGCGTGGATATTACACACGGGGACGGAGTGCACCAGGAAATAAAACTGTTCCCGAAAAACAATGGGAATGTGTCTCAGGATCAGGTCGAGGATAATGACCAGGAGATCCGCCGCTGCCATGGCCCCCAGGTAACGTCTGACACATGGAGACAATCCCCAATCTTTATAAAGCAGGACGTAGATGGTCACTACGTTAACTGTGAGGAAGGAAAACAAACCCATTATCCATCAGCCTGGAGGCAAGGGGACCGGTTTGATCGGGGACCCAGTGAGATTTTCAAATGTGCCCCTGTCTTCAGGGATTTATTAAAATAATTAGAGCTGGAATAACAAATGGGAAGATCGGAATTACTGACAAAAATGTGACATAAGCCACTAGAAACGCTCCCTCCCCAAACACACAGAGACACATCCATAAGGACAGATGGTTTCGAGAACATTCCCACACACTCGATCACTCGAGAGCAAACACAGGTCACTCCTTCCCAGTTCCTCATTCGGAGGGTGGAAACCTTGCCGTCCTGAAGGATTCTCTCCCAGTCTTCTGAAGACAAACGGAGTTTGGGAATTCCTATATTTTGGTCTAAATTGTGGTCGATCTGTGTAGTGAAGAAATGTAGACGCAGGGAAAACATATTCACCCCTTTAACTGCCTGAGGGGCCTTCGGAACAGTGTCTCCTTCTCCCTGGAACGGGATCTCTTCCCTCGGGATCTTATCATTTGTTCTATTCACTGACGTCCGGCCGTTCACAAACAATGTCAGGGACAGGACGTTCCGGGAAATGTCAGTTATAGAATGTTAAGGACAGAACGTTCCGGGGAATGTCAGTTATAGAATGTTAGGGACAGAACTTTCCAGGGAATGGCAGTTATAGAATATTGGGGACAGAACGTTCCGGGGAACCCCTTGACCTGTCCATCACCTTTCCCCTCGACCCTCCACACCAACATGATGTACTGTGCCTGGGCACACTGTAACATTTGTGGGCGGCACGGTGGCACAGTGGTTAGCACAGTGGCTAGAGACCCGGGTTCAATTCCCGACTCAGGCGACTGACTGTGTGGAGTTTGCACATTCTCCCCGTGTCTGCGTGGGTTTCCTCCGGGTGCTCCGGTTTCCTCCCACAGTCCAAAGATGTGCAGGTCAGTTGAATTGGCCATGCTAAATTGCCCATAGTGCTAGGTAAGAGGTACATGAGGGGGTATGAGTGGGTTGTGCTTCGGCGGGGCGGTGTGGTCTTGTTGAGCCGAAGAGCCTGTTTCCACACTGTAAGTAATCTAATCTAATATAATTAATGGGGTGAGAGACGGAGGGTCCAATCACAGGAATGGAAACTACAGGCATTGCCAGATCAGCTGAAATGGTGAGATATACCACATTCTCAATCCACCTCACACAACCAGCCCAGACACCATCAACCCAGAGGAGATATCTGTTCACCGTGGAACACTGTGTAGACAAGGCCAGTGTCCTGCTCAGTACAACCCAGCAATCTGTCCAGATTCATCCATTACACTGGTCAATGCAATCCAGCGATCTGTCCAGAGTGGAGTACTGTGCAGACTACAGCAGTGCATTGATCTATAAACCCAGACCATATATCTGTCCAGCACTGGGAGCTGTGCAGACCACATCAGTGCATTGATCTATAAACCCGGACGAGATATCTGTCCAGCACTGGGAGCTGTGCAGACCACAACAGGGCACTAATGTGTGAACCTGAAACAAATATCCATCCAACATGGGGAGCTGCACAGACCATATCGTGGCATTATCAAAAACCTCAACCAGATAGTCTGACCATCACAGCGATCTTTGCAGTGATTACCCGTGAATTAATTTGCAACCCAGGAGCAGTTACCCTCCCAGCATGTAGGATGTTATACCCGATCCCAGTGCATTGATCTGTCAACCAGGAACAGTTACACTCCCAGCATGTAGGACTGTGTACATCACACCAGTGCATTGATTTGTAAACCAGGAGCGGTATGCCTCCCAGCATGTAGGACGTTGCACCAACCCCAGTACAATTATCACTAAACCTGGAGCAGTTACCCTCGCAGCATGGAGGACTGTGTACACCACCCCACTGCATTGATCTGTATACTAGGAGCAGTTACCCTCCCAGCATGTAGGACTGTGTACCCCACCCCAGAGCATTGATCTGTAAACTAGGAGCACTTACCCTCCCAGCATGTAGGACTGTGTACCCCACCCCAGTGCATTGATCTGTCAACTAGGAGCAGTTACCCTCCCAGCATTGCACACCAGTGCATTGATCTGTAACCAAGGAGCAGTCACCCTTCTTGCATGCAGGACTGGTTACGCCACCCCAGTGCAATGCTCAGTAACACTGTGTTAGATCACTGCCCAGCGTGGGGAAACGTGCAGCCCGGGCTGGAAGTGACAGGATGTGCAGCTCCTATCCATTTACAGCTCCATCTCTCCATTGTTGCCCTGACAAGGTGGTGCTGTGGGTGTGAACATCACTGCCAGAGAGAGATGGCGGGGGATTCAGTTCAAATATCACCACATGGGAGGGGTTTGGGAAATAGACAGAGACGGGGAGACTGAGAGACAGTGTCTTGGAAGGATGTGATCCCAGGTTTCAGAATGCTGAAATGTAGACACTTCGATAACATCCTGTAACATGAGCCTGTCTTCCCAGGAAAGATGGGAAAAAGTGATATTTGTGTGAGGTCAGGTGATGGAGAGTTTTGGATGAGCATTTGTTCCACAACGTTGCAAATGGAGTCCTTCATGGCTGGAGGTACACACCATCACCCAGATGCCCCTGGATATTCCTTGATCCCTGACACTGATGTCATCTTTAAAAGCCCAATGGGCAACGAATGAGCTTTCTCTGTTTGGAGCTTCCCTGCACAGTTTACCCCGAGCATGGCAGATAAGGGACAATTACACCACGGTTTGTCAACAGGGGCAGGGAGGTCCTGGTGGATGGGCTAGTACAGAGGGGGACCATTCACTTCCCAGAGGGGGCGACACCACCAGACCCACCGAGTATGGTCTGAGCTCCCCACCCAGCTCAGTGCAGTATCTGCAGTCTGACGAAATGCCGCAACAATACAGGACAAGCATTAATAACCTTCCCCACTCTGTCTGGATAAGTGTCACCGTATTCTCTTTGCTCCCTCACAGTCACTGTATATCTGTTATAGCACCAACCCCCGAAGAAGGCTCATGGTCCACCACTCTCACTGCAGCATGCTGCAACTTCTTTCTCTGTCTCTGTCTCTCTGTCTCTCTCTCTCTCTCTCTCTCTCTCTCTCTCTGTTTCTCTCTCTCTCCCCCCTCCCTCCACTTCACCTCCACATTAATAACACGACATGGATACAACACCGTGGACTGACTCCCTCCGGACACCTCACCATGACCCCCTCCCCACCTGCACTAACACTAACAGCAGGACCACCCACTCCCACCCTCCCTCTCTTCCTCCCTTTCTCCCATTTTAGGAGAAACAGCCTGGAATAGGAGAGAACGGGCCAAGCCGGGTGGTGGAATCCCGATATCCGTTCCCTCCCCCCTCTCCCCGCCATGTGGGGAGGACCCTGATACGAGCCGGAGAGGACCAGATCGCCTCGTGTGGAGATTCTGAAACATCCACGTCCCACCGACCGAGTAAGCAGCAATGTTCAGTGAAGGGCAATTCTCACTTTCAACCCACTGGCATCTCCGTTTCCCCCCGGCACAACTTAGAAGTTGTGGCCCTGAGTCCATCTCCCTTTTGTGTTGAGCTGGTACAAATGGAATCCCCACGGGCTCGGTGGGCAGGAGGGTGGGCTCACAACACATTGTCACCCCCACCTCCCAGGAAGGGAGCACCGTGACTCCCTCCTACACCTCCCCCTGAAAACAGCTCAGATACTGAAACTAATATGTGACAGCAACTGCTCTCCTCACTTGTTCTGATAGCTTCTACAATCTGTAATCATATTAACGCAGCACTCTCTGTTCCTGCAGCCCCTTTATATTGTCACAGCCTGCTTTAAACTGTCTTTCATTGTCTTTCCTACCAAAGTGCATCACCTCAAACTGCTCTGCACTGATCCCCAGCTGCCATAAACCTGAACACTACACCAACGTGTGATTGTCCTGTTAGAGTTCCACACTATCCTCCATAGACTTCAGAGTTCTTCCAGGTTTGGTGCCATCTACAAACATTGAGATTGTTCTAGCGTCACAGTCCCCATGAAACAACTGAAATCCTGCCACACACACGAGTGTGAACTAGTGAAATACTGATATATTCCTCTGGACAGAGTTGAATAATGACATGCTGTCAATGGAGCAACAAAAGTCCTGACACACACCAGACGGAGTAAATGAAATATTGACAAACCACAGATCAAAAGAAATCCGGATAGGTCTCACTTATCAATATTCATCAGGGTATAATGTGATGAAGTTGAAAGTGTGTACTATACCTTCAAGAGAGAGGGAATGCTGGTCTGAACTGAGAGCTTACAAGCACCTGTGCATATGAGAGGATGGCAGACCCAGAAACAGAATATTGCTACAGAACAGGAGTCGGGTAATAAACAGTTAAGAGAAAGAGGGTCCCAGAGTTGTGTATAGTTGATGTAAAATGTTCACTTTCAGAGTGAAAAAAATAAATTGATGTTTTATTTAAACAGTGGAATTTGGCAGATCTGTCACTCATATTTTAACAGTTTACAAGGAGAATTGAGTATTTCTTTATGTTTCATTTAAGTTACCAGGTGAGCTTCACGCCGTGGCCTAACCATCCCCGTGTTTGTATCTGTGTGTCTCTGTGTGGGGCAGGCCTGGCTGTCTCTGTGGTTCTTAAAGTGATGCAATGTCACCCTCTGCTGGCCTCCCCACGCCACTGCACAGCCATTGGCAGAGGGTGAAAACCAACAGGGATTCATTCAGAGGGGGAGGAAGAGGGTAGCTGGTCACAGCACCATCCAAACTGATGTCTTATCCATGTACTGATCTAAATGTCCTTTAAACGTTGTAACTGCCCCTGCTTTCACCACTTCCTCTGGAAGTTCATTCCACACACAAGCCAGCTTCTGTCTAACATAATTACCTCTCATGACTTTTGTAAATCATTTCTCCTCGCACCTTAAAATATCCCTCAGTTTTGAATCCTCAACTCTAGAGAAAAGACATCAGCCCTTCAGCTTCTCTGTAACCCTCATTATTTTATAAACCTCTGTGAAGTTACTGCTTAATCTCATATTCTTCAGTGAAAAAAGTCCATGCCTATCTAGCATCTCCTTATAGCTCACTCCCTCCTTTCCCAGTAACATCCAGGTTAATCTCTTCTCAAACCTCTACAGCTTAATAATATAAACGTCAGTAATATCAAAGTGAATAGTCAAGGTATTTTCTGAGGGTACGGGAAGTCCAAAACTAGAGGACATAGGCTTAAGGTGAGAGGGGAAACATTTAAAAGTGACCTAAGGGTCAGCTTTTTCACCCAGAGGGTGGTGTGCCGATGGAATGAGCGGGCAGGATGACCAGACTGGACACAGTATTCCAGAAGAGGCCTCACCAATATCCTGTACAACCACAACATGACATCCCAATTCCGATACTCAAAGGACTTTCCTATGAAGATAAGTGTGTTAAACACCTTCTTAACCACACTATCTATATGAGATGCAAATTTTAAAGAATTAAAACTGACGGCCTAGGTTTCTGTACTACAGCACTGCCAAAGGCTCTACTTTTAATTGTATAGGTCCTGCTGTTGTTTGATTTACCAAACCCAATACCTCGCATTAATCCAAACTAAACTCCATCAGCCACCACTCAGCCCAGTGTCACCTGCCCCTCCCCCTTCAATTTTAAAACGCCCATCCGTCTCCAGGATGCCTGCACACTCCGGCCTTGATTTTCACAAAGACCCTGAGCTTGGTTTGCCTTGTGTGGTTAGGGGGAGGAGGGACAGATTGCAGACACAGTCAGTGGGGAGGAGAGACTGGACATTAATCAGCGGCCAGGTGTCATTTCATGGTTTTAGGAAAAGGGGAGTCGCACGTGAGAGTTGGGTAAGAGTGATCGGTGTTTTGGGGTCAGAAATTAAGCTCTTCCTTCGTCTCTGGTGTTCAGTAATAAATAACTATTTGAGACCCTTCATTGGGCAGAGTGTTTCTGCAGGATTTCTTTACTTAATATGCAGACTACAGATAATAGCAATTAAAGATGTTTATAGTCAATTTCAATGGCGTAGCACGTACACGCAATATCCTACAGTTGAGACAAATATCTTGCATTTGTTTAATAATACAAAATGTTGTTTGTAATTCAGTAATGGTAACCTGATTATAATAAATCCACACCAAGCTGAAAGTGGGCACTAAAATATGACCCGAAATCTGGGTATGGTAGTGTGGTGGGTAGTCTCCCTGTCTCTGAGCCAGAGCTCTGGATTTGTTTCCAATTCCCGAACTTGTGTGTAGTGTTCCTAGCTCTGGGCTAGAAGCCTGGATTCAAGTCCTGCCTGTTGCAGAGGTATGTCCCAGCATGCCAGGACAGTCTGATGAACAAACACACAGGAGAATAA
Source organism: Chiloscyllium plagiosum (assembly GCF_037043375.1). Lineage (NCBI taxonomy): Eukaryota > Metazoa > Chordata > Chondrichthyes > Orectolobiformes > Hemiscylliidae > Chiloscyllium > Chiloscyllium plagiosum. The sequence goes on from NW_028270156.1 coordinate 107,516,260, forward strand.
TGTTACAGCTTTATGGGTATTGCTGAGTGATGCTAGTGTCCCTATCTCCGGGCACAAAGGTCTGGCTGTAAATCCCACAGAAGTGTCTCATGATACATCTGAATAAACCAATTAAAATGGATTTAGAATTGTGACTTGATGGAGAAGGAAGAGGTGTCAGTATTGCATTTCAGAATTTAGGCCCAGTATGACTGAAAGTACAGCCATTCGTGTTGATTGGGGTCACATTTTGCAGAAGTAGCGGTCTATAAAATCAAAATGGCCAAGGATAGGGTGAGTAGTCAGGGTTTTTTTTCACAGGTTAGGGGCGTCCAAAACTAGAGGGCATTGGTGGAAATTGAGAGGGGCAAGCTTTTGAGGAGGCCTAAAGGGCACCATTTCACACAGAGGGTGGTGTGCGTATGGAATGAGCTGCCAGAGAAAGTGGTGGAGACTGGTACAACTACAGCATCTGGGTACTGAGAGACCTGGCGAGCTTTTCCAGCAATTTCTGTATTTCTTTAAAAAGTGCATTCAGTTTAACACAGGTATTCTGAATAAATTAAACATTTATATTTTTTAATGTCTCAGGGACATATAAACATATCTTCAAATTGACGGAGACCATTTTCTGCGAAGGGTATGGCTCTGTGTATGACAGCAGCAATGATGCACCTACATGGAACAGGGAATGTGATGCAGAGATAGTTTGGACAATGTACAAGGAGACCTCACATGGTCCAATTTGGGAGAGGATGACATTACTGTGTGATTCAACTCAGAGAAGGATAAAATGTAATCTGTCCGAGAAGGAATGGCTTATTGCACTCTCTCTCCTTCATTATTCCTGAACACAGCAATGTGTGCGAGCTAAAACAAACCTCTACAGTCATCGTTACCATTCTTATTTTTATGGAATCCCTGCAGTGTTGAAACAGGCCCTTCGACCCAACAAGTCCATACGAACCTTCCCAACTCATTTCCCTATATTTACCCCTAACTATTGCACATAACCTAGAAATCCCTGCACACTACAGATAATGAAACATGACCAATCCACCGGACCTACACAGTTTGTGGTAGGAAACTGGATCACCCATTAGAAGCTCACACAGACAAGGGGAGAATGTGCAAACTCCACACAGACAGTCAACCAAGGCTGGAATCGACCCCAAGTCCTTGGTGCTGTGAGGCAGCAGTGCTAACCACCGTGCTACCCTTTGGATGATCCCAAACGAGAATTCACTGGAATCTACTCACTGCCTAAAGCAAAGGGAATTCAAATAAATACAAACTCTCACAGGATGAAATCCCATTGCTAGCACCTTGTGTGAGTACAATATCTTCAGAAGCAGAATAACGTTTTGGGCAATCTCACAAATATTCTTTGTCATCTGTTCCAATAATATTTGGATCAAGTTCTTTCAAGTTAAAATTGCAGAGATTGTGTGTGTTTGTGTGTGTGTGTGTGTGTGTGTGTGTGTGTGTGTGTGTGTGTGTGTGTGTGTGTGTGTGTGTGTGTGTGTGTGTGTGTGTGTGTGTGTGTGTGTGTGTGTGTGTGTATGCGTTTGTGAAATATTGATTATATAATCGCAATACCCAAATAGTTTGCCATTCATCTTTCGATCACAGTTTGAGTAACATTGCTCTGGATCATAAACGTGTTGTTTTAGCAGATTAAACAAACTAGCCTGACTTATTCCTAAAACTGACCCTGACCCAGTCTGAGACCGATATCATCGGCCATATCACCGACCTGGTTACATTTAACATTTGTTGTGAGCAGTGGAGGAGTGGGACGAGAAAAGGAAACCGAGACCCAAAAAGCCGGAGAACTATGGACCGGTGAGCCTGATGTCAGTGGTGGGTAAGTTGATGGAAGGGATGATGAGGCACACATTTTACATACATTTCGGAAGGCAAGGGCTGATCGGAGTAGACAACGTAGCTTTCTGCATGGGAAATTATGTCTCATTAATTTGGTTGAGTTTTTTGAAGAGGTGACAAAGAAGATCGATGAAGGCAGTTTGGTAGGCAATGTCTATAAGGACTTCAGCAAGGTGTTCATTTAAACAACAAAGACTAAATAAAATTTACAGCCCAGGAACAGGCCCTTTGCCCTCCAAGCCTGAGCCGATCCAAATGTACTGTCTAAATATGTCGGTCAATTCCTAAGCATCTGTCTTCCTCTGCTCCCCACCTACTCATGCATCTGTCCAGACGCATCTTAAATGAATCGATCGTGCCTGCCTCCACCACCTCTGATAGCAACGCGTTCCAAATGCCCACCACCGTCTGTGTGAAGTACTTACCGCGTGTATCCCCCTTAAATATTCCACCTCTCACTTTGAAAGCACGACCTCTCGTTACTGAATCCTTCACCCTGGGAAAAAGCTTGTCTCTATCCACCATGGCAATACCCTTCATGATTTTGTAAATCTCAATCAGGAGCCCCCTCAATCTCCTTTTTTCTTGTGAAAATAAACCTAACTTACTCAAACTCTCTTCATAGCTAGTATTTCATTCTGATTGGTAGACAGATTAGTAAGTTTCAGTCACGTGGGATACAGAAGCAGCTCGTCACAAATGGCTTGAAGGAAGAGTGATATTTTTCAGACTGGAGGCTTGTGTGCAGCAGTGTGCTGCAAGAATCAGTACTGAGTTCACTGCATTTCATCATTTATGTAAAGTATTTAGATGTGAATATCGGGGCCATAGTTAGTAAGTGTACAGATGACATCAGAAAGGTGGTGTAGTAGATTATCTCGGAGTACAACAAGACCGCAATTAGATGGGACAAAGGGGCAAGGAGTAACAGATGAAGATAATTTAGATAAATATGAAGCTTTGCATTTTGGGAAGGCAAATCAGGGCAGAAATTATATCTTCTGCCTGGGAACCCTCCAACAACAAGGGATGAACTCAGATTTCTCCAGTTTCCTCATTTCCCCTCCCCCCACCTTGTCTCAGTCAAATCCCTCGAACTCAGCACCACCTTCCTAACCTGCAATCTTCTTCCTTACCTCTCCGCCCCCACCCCACTCCGGCCTATCACCCTCACCTTGACCTCCCTCCACCTATCGCATTTCCAACGCCCCTCCCCCAAGTCCCACCTCCCTACCTTTTATCTTAGCCTGCTGGACACACTTTCCTCATTCCTGAAGAAGGGCTTATGCCCGAAACGTTGATTCTCCTGTTCCCTGGATGCTGCCTGTCCTGCTGCGCTTTTCCAGCAACACATTTTCAGCTCTGATCTCCAGCATCTGCAGCCCTCACTTTCTCCTTTCTGCTGAAACGACTTACACGGATGTTCCAGGGCTGGAAGTTTGAGATTTCGGGAGAGGTTGATAAGGTTGAGGTGTTTCCCCCTGGAGTGTCAGAGGCTGAAGAGTGACATTAAAGAGGTTTATAAAACCATCAGGGGTGTGGATATTCTGAACAGCCACGTTCTGCTCCCCAGGACAGGGGAGTCCAGAACAAGAGGGCATAGGTTGAAGGCGAGGGGGATTGAGTCAGAAGGGACCAGAAGATAAATGTTTCACACAGAGAGTGGTGTGTGTACAGAAAGTGCTGTCAGAGGAAGTGGTGAAGGCGATTACAATCGCACATTTAAAAAGTATCTGAAAGAGGAGGGATATTTACCAAATGCTGGCAAATGGGACTGGATCAGATTTGATATCTGATCGGAGTGAACAGATGGGACTAACGGGTCTGCTTTCGTTCTGCATGACACTCTGGTTCTAGAAGAGGGATGATGAAAAATTCTGTAAGGTCCTTTCAAGTCGTAATTCTCTTCTCTAGAAGTTTATCGTGACTCGATGTTTACATTGATCGAAAATTGCATTGTTTAAATATTTGACAAAGAAGTGAGTCACGGATAATGGGATACAGACAGGAAAGTGGGGCTGAGACCCCAACCAAATCAGCCACAATCTTACTGTCTGGTGGAGATGGGTCAAAGTATCTAATGACCCACTCCTGCTCCTCAGTCCCATGTTTCTGTTTTCCATTCAGCCCCTCATACCTGCTAGACAGGAACAGTTGGAGGCCACTTACTCCTATAACCTGATGCACAGAAACAGAGGAGACCATTCAGTCCCTCAAGACTGTCACACACGCTTTGAGGTGATTTGGGAAATGTAATTGGAAAATGCAGGTTGGGTATCAAAGAGGCCCCTCATCTCTCTATAAAAAGCTTCCCCTCTCTGCATCTTGTGCTTCATTTGTTGGTCATGTTGTAGACCCAGATTCACTGTGAATACACCCCACATACCTCACCCAGCGATGGCTCACAAAATCATCTGGTCTCCCTGACTGCAATATGCAATACCAGAACATTCATAAAAATAACACCCACTAACTTTCCAATAACAGAATGTGAGAACATCATAAACAGGGGCATGTCGTTCACGCCCCAAACCTGCCTTGCTCTTCACTAAGATCATAACTGATTTGCTCCTGGCCTCAAATCCTCTTTCATACCCAATTCTTCATAGCCCTGAACTCTCTGACAGGTCAATATCCATCTATTTCCTCTTCAAATACTTTCAGTCATCTAGCTCCCTGAACACACTTGAGAAGGGAAATCCTGACATTCAATGCCACCTGTTTGAAGAAAGTACGTGCTGCTCCTATATCATGGCTTATTGATGTGAACAAAAGAAGTTGAGACAAGGGTTCAGGTAAAAATGACTGGCCCTGATATCAAGGCAGTTGTTGCCTTCTGTTGACATCAAGGAGCTGGACTTAATAGGAATCAGAGTAAACTCTCCAGTTTTTGGTGTCAAACATGGCACAAGGGAAGATGTTCATCATCTCTGTCCTGGGTCACCTCAGGTGGGAAATCCTCAGGTAGCTTACGCTTCACAAACATCTTTAGCTGCTTCATCAATGTCTCCCTACCCTCATCCTCCCCACCAAAAGAACAGAAGTGGGGATGGTCACTGAAGATTCCACAATGTTCAGAATGTTTTGTCTCCCGTCAGCTCCTGAACTGGTCTGTGTCCATGTGCAGCAGGACCGAGGCTCCATTCAGGCTTGTGCTGTTAAAGTATCAGAAACTTTCATGTAACTGCACTGCCTGATATTGCGCATTGCCACAGTAAAGTAAGAGTTCATTCAGCACCTAACGCTGGTTTCACAGGAATATGAGGAAGCCATTCAGCCCATTGACATTATTGGAGATGAACAGGGATAGCCCATTCAGTGCCTCCAGCCTATCACTCAGGAAAAGAAGGAGTCTGGTGTGATGAACCACACCAGAGCCCCACGAAAATATTTGAAGGCGGTAGCCTAGACATTTATGGTTTCTTATTTTAAAGGAAATGTAAAGTGTCTGTTCCAGGTGCAATGTGACTGGTCAAACTACTCAATGGTAAGCAAAATACCATCTATTTTAACACGAAAGATGAAATAACACCACAGAAAGAGTAATTTAGAATAACGTAATTCTATTGGACAAGTTGACAGAATACTAGGAACTATTACTAATGAACTGTTCCAATATAGGAAAATCCCATAAACACATCCCTTGGCAAAAAGAAATATTCAGACACAGAATATCACAAATATTTCTCCAATACAGGAATTCAAAACAGCATCAAGAGAAATTTCAGAGAGAGTAGCAGCCAGGAGACATCCACTGAAGCTTCCAACTCTGTGGAGACCCCAACAGTTTCTGATGTTACTGAGAAACCAAAGCCTAGTGATCCTAATCTGTGAGAGCTGGCCACATCCATTCAGGCTGCATTAAAATTAACCGAAGGCCTTGCCAGCTGTCACTCAAGTGGTCTTAACTCGCCAGCTTGGTAACGATCGTTCAATCTCTCTCTGAAAAGAAAGCCGGACAAAATAACCTCTTAAAGCTACAGTACCATCACACTTGCCAGAACATCGAGCTGTCAAACAGGAAGCAAGGGTAACCCAGTCAGGCTCTTGGCCCTAGCCAATTGGACGAGGAAGAAGCCAGTCAGTCCCTTGAGTCACTTGTACAGGAACAGTAGGAGGCCATTCCCACCTCAATGCACTTACACGGGGGAAGAATGAGGTAATTGATGCTGATTCCTGATGAATGTCTTATGCCCAATACGTCGATTGTCCTGCTTCAAGGATGCTGCCTGACCTGCTGTGCTTTTCCAGCAATCGACTCTATACTCTGATCTCCAGCATCGGCAGTCTTAGGTGTCTCCTAAATGATGCTCTAACATGATGAACAAGTGGGGCAGAGGCTGCACAGACAGACTGTTCCACGTTGTTCCTCGTGGCTCCATTGCTCATGATACACACATGGGACTTTAACGTGGTTTTCTAGTGGTGAGCAGGGATGCCATATGTCTTGTGTGAAGTCTCAAGAAGGCATCTTTCATCTCTGAGAAGACAGCCTGGTGTTCTCTATGTAGGGTGGAAGCTGTTGGGAATGGCTACCTGTTTCAGATGGAAGGTATTGTGGCTGCTGTTGGGAATTGTGAATAACCTGACGTTCAGTACAGGGTTCACACGCCGACTGCACAATAACGTGGGGAGAGTTAATTTAGGCATATAAACTATTTGGAAGGCCACGTTACACTGATGAATGGATGCTCTAATTTCAAATAATGCTGATCTTGTTCATGTTGATCTTGTCTTGTGCACGTCCTGTTCAGTGTAACCTGTATGCCTTACTCTGTCCAAGTCTATTTCCACCCTATGATCTGTCTGGCCATGCGAACAATGATCTGCCTCCACTGCTCATAAATAAAATGCTTCCCGTACTGAGATACACGTGACAATAAAGCAAACCAATCAATCCTGGGTAAAGTATGGAATTTCTCTCCCTGTCAATGTCTCTTTTGGAAATAAGAGATACCTGCCACTTCTCGTGTTTCAGCATCACAATTTCTTCGTCTCTCACAGCTCTACAGATTAAACACTCAGCTTATTCACCCTATCCTCATGTTACCATCACCGGTGTCTGTGGTAAGGAGATCATTCCTGACAAAGGAGATCAAATCTGTAGAGAGTGCCGCAAATGCTCTCTCAGCAAGGCTCTACATCAGCTGGAAGCTGGCTTTACTTATGTACTCGAATCATCTTACAATGAAGCACAGCATACCATTGACTGCACCCACTACTTACACAGGGTTTGATTCAGACCGGTCAGCATAAAATTGTGAGTGGGAGATCATGCTTGCCAAATTTCTTAGAGTCCTTTGGTGATGTGACCAAGAATGTTAATGAGGGAAGAGCGGTAAACGCAGTCTCTATGGATTTCAGTAAGGCCTTTGATAAGGTTCCACATGGCAGGCTGATCTGGAAGGTTCCATCACGTAGAATACTGGGGGAACTGGCCAATTGGATGCATAGTTGGCTTGTTGATAGGAAGCAGAGGATTGAGTGGAAGGATGCTTGTCAGACTGGAGGTTGGATCCGTGGCTTTTTGTCATCTATGATTTGGTTGAGAATGTATAAGGCATGATTAGTAAGTTTGCAGATGACACTAAAAAAATTGGGAGCATGATCAGTGAGGAGGTTTATCAGAAATTGCAGCAGGACCTTAATCAGGTGGGCAAGTGGGCTGAGAAATAGCAAATGGAATTTAATATAGATATGTGAGGTTTTGCAGTTTGGAATCTCAAATCAAGGTAGGAGTTTCATGGTGAATGGGAGGGTCTTAAGGGATGTAATGGGCAGAGAGACCTTGGAATTCAGTTGTACGGTTCCCTGAGAGTGGAGTCACAGGTAGGCAGGGCAGTGAAGAAGGCTTTTGGCACATTGGCCTTCATCAGGCAGGACATGAAGTATAGAAGTTGGGAATTTATGTTGCAGTTACACAGGACTTTGGCAAGGCCGCACTTGGACTATTGTGTTCAGTTTTTTCACTTTGTTATGGAGAGGATGTTATTAAATTAGAAAGAGTGCAGAAGAAATTTACAAAGACGTTGCCAGGACCGAATGGTCTGAGTTATAGGGAGACGTTGGACAAGCTAGGACCTTTTCTTTAGAGTGGAGGAGACTGAAGGGGGACCTTATAGAGCTGTATAAGATCATGAGGGATATGGATAGGGTTAATGCTCTCAGTCTTTTCCAAAGTTTAGAGAATCGAGGACGAGAGGGGATCAGTTTAAGGTTAAAGGGGAAGGAATAAAAGGGAACCTGAGGGACCACTTATTTACATAAATGGCTGTTACATGGATGAGCTGCCAGATGATGGGGCTGAGCGGGGTGTATTAACAACATTTCAAAAGCATTTGGATAAAGATGTGGATAGGAAAGGATTAGAAGGATATGGGCCAACTGCAGGGAAATGGGGTTAGTGTGAATGGACATTGACAAGGTGGAGTCGAACCCCTTTGTTAATTAAAAGCAAACACCCAGAAAACTCGCCTCACATCGTAATCTGGAAACATGGAGAGATAAGTTTTCCTCCTCTCTCTACAAGAATCTCAGGGAGTCTCTCTCCCAGTGCAACTCCCAGGTCATTTCCTCTGCCCTGAAGCTCTTCAACCATGTCCGGAAACAAACCCGCTACTACAGCCACATTTGCTTCCTCAGTGCCTGCCTCCGTAACCAACTCATCCCACGCGGACTCCGGACCACCTTTAAACCAGCAGAGTTCGGATCCGAACAGGATTTCAACAGCTTCCTCATTCCTCATTCCCCCACCTCATCCTAGTTTCTAACCTCCAGCAAAACTGTCCCCTTGACTTGTCCGGACTTGTCCGACCTGCCCAGCTCCTTTTCCACCTATCCACTCCACACTCTCCTCCCTGACCAATCACCTTCATCTCCTCCCACACTGACCTATTGTACTCGATGCTACTCTATCCCCACCCCCACCCTCCTCCAGCTTATCTCTCCACGCTTCAGGCTCTCTGCCTTTATTCCTGATGAAGGGCTTTTGCCCGAAACGTCGATTTCGAAGCTCCTCGGATGCTGCCTGAATTGCTGAGCTTTTCCAGCACCACTGATCCAGAATCACATCGTAATCTGTTGACATATGAGTGACACAGATATCCTACATTCCACTATTTAAACAAAAATTAGCAAGTTAGTTTCGAAACTTTAATTGTGAACACTAAGCAAAAACTATTCGCAAATACAAGCCCCTCTTTTCCTAGCTACTTACTATCTGACTCCAACTCTGTAAAAAAATATGCTGTTCCAACAACCCACATATTACATGTTACAATCTCAAGACCACAGTGTCTATCTTCCCCGCTGTGTTCAGTCTTTCAGCTGCTGATCTCCCTGGATCATGTTTTTTTTTAATGCAGGTATGTTTTACATGAACATGTGTCTTTGATAGCGAGTGTTTGAGATGGCCAGTTAGCACTCCTGCTCTACAGCAGTTAATCTGCGGTTGGATGGCAGTTTCTCTCCCTCTATTTTCAAAATGCTGGGTTTATTTACTTCCCATGATACAATAATTCTCATAATTTGATTGATTTCCAGGTGTACGAACAATAATATTCAAATTCCATTGGTTTCTGATATTCTGAGCATTATTTAAAGTCTTTGATTGCATTTGAATTGCAGTCAAAACAGCAACCAAATCTCAGGCTTCCATTTCTCAGCTAATTGTTACATTTGGAACAGTCTGACCTTTTGCTGGCATCTGTGGCTGTACTTTAGATTCAGCAAAACCCATCCTCTCTTAAAGTGAACAGATATTGATTAGATTCCAGGCAGCAACACACCCCGGGCTATCTGTTATTCTGTATACTTACCTCCTTGAACCCCTCTATTAGATTCCAGGCCGTAACTCACTCTGGGCTATCTGCTATTCGGTATATAACCCACCCTGAACACCTCGATTCGATTCCAGGCTGTATCTCACTTCGGGATATCCGTTATTCTGTTTATAAACAACCCTGAACCCCTCGATTACATTCCAGGCTGTAACTCAGTCCAGGGTATCTGTTATTCTGCATATAAAATACCCTGAATCCCTCAATTAGATTCCAAGCTGTAACAAACCCCAGAATCTCTGTTATTCTGTACATAAACCACCCTGAACCCCACGATTAGATTCCAGGCGGTAACTCACTGCAGGCTGTCTATTATTCTGTATATAAACCACCCTGAACCCAGCGATTAGATTCCAGTCAGTAACTTCCTGTCAGGGTTGAAAGGGAAGGCTGGTAGTTATAGGGAATGCTGGCTGACTAAAGAAATTGAGGGTTTCGTTCAGAAAAAGAAGGAAGCATATGTCAGGTATAGACAGAATAGATCGAGCGAATCCTTAGAAGAGTATAAAGGAAGTTGGAGTACACTTAAGAGGGAAATCAGGAAGACAAAACGCGGACATGAGATAGCTTTGGCGAATAGAATTAAGGAGAATCCAAAGTGCTTTTACAAATATATTAAGGACAAAGGGTAAGTAGGGAGAGAATAGAGCCCCTCAAAGACCAGCAAGGCGGCCTTTGTGTGGAGTCACAGAAAATGGGGGAGATATTAAATGAATATTTTGCATCAGTATTTACTGTAGAAAAGGATATGGAAGATAAAAACTGCAGGGAAATCGATGGTGACATCTTGCAAAATGTTGCAGATATACAGATTACGAAGTGCTGGATGCCTTGCAATGTTTAAACGTGGATAAATCCCCAGGACCTGATCAGGTGTACCCGAGAACTCTGTGGGAAGCTCTAGAAGTGATTGCTGGGCCTCTTGCTGAGATATTTGTATCATCGATAGTCATAGGTGAGATGCTGGAAAACTGGAGGTTGGCAAACGTGGTGCCAATGTTTAAGAAGGGCAGTAAAGACAAGCCAGGGAACTATAGATTGGTGAGCCTGACCTCGGCGATGGGCAAGCTGTTGGAGGGAATCCTGAGGGACAGGATGTACATGAAGTTGGAAAGGCAAGGACTGATTCGGGATCGTCAACATGGCTTTGTGTGTGGGAAATCATGTCTCACAAACTTGATTGAGTTTTTTGAAGAAGTAACAAAGAAGATTGATGAGGGTAGAGCAGTAGATGTGATCCATATGAACTTCAGTAAGGCGTTCGACAAGGTTTCCCATGGGAGACTGATTAGCAAGGTTAGATCTCATGGAATACATGGAGAACTAGCCATTTGGATACAGAACAGGCTCAAAGTTAGAAGACAGAGGGTGGTGGTGGAGGGTTGTTTTTCAGACTGGAGGCCTGTGACCAGTGGAGTGCCACAGGATCAGTGTTGGGCCCTCTACTTTTTATCATTTATATAAATTATTTGAATACGAGCATAAGAGGTACAGTTAGTAAGTTTGCAGATGACACCAAAATTGCAGGTGTAATGGACAGCGAAGAGGGTTTCCTCAGATTACAACAGGATATGGATCATATGGGCCAATGGGCTGAGAAGTGGCAGATGGAGTTTAATTCAGATAAATGCGAGGTGCTGCATTTTGGGAAAGCAAATCTTAGCAGGACTTCTAAATTTAATGGTAAGGTCCTAGGGTGTGTTGCTGAACAAAGACGCCTTGGAGCGCAGGTTCATAGCTCCTTGAAAGTGGAGTCGCGGGTAGATAGGATAGTGAAGAAGGCGTTTGGTATGCTTTCCTTTATTGGTCAGAGTACCGAGTACAGGAGTTAAGACGTCATGTTGCGGCTGTACATTGGTTAGGTCACTCTTGGAATATTGCGTGCAGTTCTGGTCTCCTTCCTATCGGAAAGATGTTGTGAAACTTGAAAGGGTTCCGAAAAGATTTACAAGGAAGTTGCCAAGGTTGGAGGATTTGAGCTACACGGAGAGGCTGAACAGTGTGGGGCTGTTTTCCCTGAAGTGTCGGAGGCTGAGGGGTGAAATTATCGAGGTTTACCCTGGGGTAATGGAGTCCAGAACTAGATGGCATAGGTTTAGTTTGAGAGGGGAAAGATATGAAAGAGACCTAAGGGACAACTTTTTCACGCAGATGGTGGTACGTGTATGGAGTAGGCTGCCAGAGGAAGTGGTGGAGGCTGGTACATTTGCAACATTTAAGAGGAAGGGTTTGGAGGGACATGGGCAAGGTGCTGGCAGGTGGAACTAGATTGGGTTGGGATATCTGGTCGGCATGGACAGGTTGGACCGAAGGGTCTGTTTCTATGCTGTGCATCTCTATGATTCTATGACTCTATAACTCACTCCGGGCTACCTGTTATTCTGCATATAAACCACCATGAAACCATCGATTAGATTCCAGTCTGTAACTCACTCTGGGGTATCTGTTATTGTACACATCATCGTCCTGAATCCCCTTGATAAAATTCCAATCTGTAACTGACTTCCAATTTTAAGGGACTCTGTACATTAGCCACTTCAATCCTTTGATTAGATTCCAGTCTGTATCACACTCCTGGGTATTTGTTAGTCTGTGTATTAACCATACAATGCAAACCCTATTAAAATTGTCCACAGTGTTCAGGGATGTTTATGTGAGGTGCATTAGTCAGGGGTAAATGTGGGGAAATGGGTCTGGATGGGTTATTCTTCTGAGGGTCTGTGTGGTCTTGTTAGGCTGAAGGGTTTGTTTCCCCACTGTCGGGATTATATGAATCACCCCGAACCTTCTCGATTAGATTCCAACGTGTAACTCACTTCCATGTATGTGTGACTGGCATGTTTCAAAAACACCCTAAAATCTTCAATTCTATTCCACTTCGATAAACACGAGGTGCTGCATTTTGGGAAAGCAAATTTGAGCAGGACTTATACACTTAATGGTCAGGTCCGAAAGAGAGTTGCTGAACAAAGAGACTTTGAAGTGCAGGTTCAGAGTTCCGTGAAAGTAGAGTGGCAGGTGGATAAGATAATGAAGGCAGCGTTTGGTATGCTTTCCATTATTGGTCAGAGTTTTGAGTATAGGAATTGGGAGGTCATGTTATGGCTGGGCTGGACTTGGATAAGGCCACTGTTGGAATATGGCATGCAATTCTGGTCTCCTTCCTATCGCAAGGATGTTGTGAAACTTGGAATGGTTCAGAAAAGATTTACAACGAGGATGCCAGGGTTAGAGGACTTGAGTTACAGAGAGAGGCTGAATAGCCTGGGGTTGTTTTCCCTGGACCATCAGAGACTGAGGGGTGACCTTATCGAGGTTTATAAAATCATGACGGGCATGGATAGGATAAATAGACAAAGTCTTTTCCTTGGGGTGGGGAGTCCAGAACTAGAGGGCATAGGTTTAGTGTGAGAGGTAATATGAAAGAGACCTAAGGGGCAACTTGTTCACTCAGAGTGTGGTACATGAATGGAATGAACTGTCAGAGGAAGTGGTGGAGGCTTATACAATTGCAACATTTAAAATTCAGCTCAATGGGTATATGAATGGAAAGGTTTGGAGGGAGATGGGCCAAGTGCTTGAAAAAGAGACTAGAGTAGGTTAGGTTATCTGGTCGGCATGGACGGGTTGGACCAAAGGGTCTGTTTCCATGCTGTACATCTCTATGACATTATGACTCCGCGATTTTGAGACTCACTACTTGTTATCTGTTATTCTGTATGTAAACAACCTCAAACTTCTCGATTAGATTCCACTCTATCCTTCACTCCTCTCTTATGCTGTATGTAAACCCTAAACCCCTCGATTAGATTCCAGTCTGGAACTCACTCCTGGGGATGTGTTATTGGATCAGTGAAATGATTCTTGTTGGATGTTAGACAGAAGACAAGATAAACTAAATGGTCAAATGTTACATTGGGAGCAAGAACACAGAAAGCTGCTGGTTCATTTCTGTTCTGTTACATATCTCAAAGTTTCAGATTGGGGCTGAATTTCTGTCACAATGGGGAAAGTCTCAAAAGCTGTTTACTGTCCTGCATGAATGCATCATCACAACATGAATTCCCTTGCAAGATAGGAAATGGAGACAGCTCCTGGAAGGTGTCTGATTCTCTGTGTGTGCGATTCTGTGTGTCTGTGCATGTCTGTTTGTGTGTGATTCTGTGTGCGTGTTCAATGTTTCATATATTTTCGAATTGTATTGATGTTGCCAGTCTCTCTTGCTTTTCCTTATTTATAAACTCTATGTCATCGTTTTGCTGATATAAAATGGTGGCTGTGGACAAATCTAAAATGTCTGCCTGATTGATTTGTGTCAGGAATACTTTCAGCAAGGGAGAGGTGGCAATGTGTCAAAAGCCATTTCCATTCATTGATGCTAGAAGAGATAGGAAATGGAGACAGCTCTTTGAAGGTGCTTAAAGTGCAAATCCCAGAACCTGTTTACAGTGAATGCGGAGAGACAATGTAACATTCCAGTAAAGTCTGCCTTACTTTCCAAGCTCCTAATATATGAGAGAAACATAATATACAAAACCTGACAGAGCTCAGCCACTGAATGGTAGATTTGGATCAGAATCCTGCCTGGCTAGGCCTCATCCAAAATTGAAGGGTTTCTCAAAGCCCACACTGACCTTCTGTGGGTTCAAATTGTGTGTTGTCTACAAATAAAAGAAAATAATGCATCCGCAACTGATAAAAACTCCTCTGGAACTTTGTGCATCTGTTGCTTTAAGTATCTTTCAACAGGATTGAAGATAAATGAGAGAGTCAGAGATAGGTAGCACTGTAACCAGAATGGCAGTGCAGTATAAAACGTATATTAATACTTCCAGTGAAAGCGGAAAACAGAGGAGGATAGTCCTCAAACTAGGAAAGTTGGGAGTCAGTAAAGTTGTGTAGTTTGTGACTGCATTATGTTTATGTGAGTCAAGATTTGAAACCAGGTGGCCAATAGTACACTTTGTGACTCTCTCCCAGTTACAAGTTATTTCTCATAATAAGGTTAACATATCCCTCGATTAAATTCCAGGCTGTTACTCACTCCGGGCTATCTGTTATTGTACATATAAACGACCCTGAACTCCTGGATGAGATTCCAGTTTGTAACTCACTCCGGGCTATCTGTTATTCTGTATCAAAAACTCCCTGAACCCCGCGATTAGATTCCAGGCTGTAACTAACTCCAGGCTTTCTGTTATTTTGTATATTAACCACGGTGAACTCATTGATTTGATTTCACTTCCTGACATGTTAATCTCATGTTGCCAACACAATCTAATGTCAATAATGATCAATGTATCACTGGTCCTCCTATCTGCTGGCACTACCATCATGTTAACTTTCTGATGTTTACGTACATGATTACCTGTAGCAGTGAGTCGCAGGTAGACAGAGTGGTGCAGAACTCATTTGGCACATTTGATTAGATTAGATTTTTAGATTAGATTACATTACAGTGTGGAAACAGGCCCTTCGGCCCAACAAGTCCACACCGACCCCCCGAAGCGAAACCCACCCATACCCCTACATTTACCCCTTACCTAACACTACGGGCAATTTACCATGGCCAATTCACCTGACCCTGCACATTTTTCGACTGTGGGAGGAAACCGGAGCACCCGGAGGAAACCCACGCAGACACGGGGAGAACGTGCAAACTCCACACAGCCAGTCGCCTGAGGCGGGAATTGAACCCTGGTCTCAGGCGCTGTGAGGCAGCAGTGCTAACCGCTGTGCCACCGTGCCGCCCACACTGATTTGCCTTAATCAGTCAGTATATTGAGTACAGGGGTTGTGGTGGCATGTTGTATCTGTACAGGATGTTGGTGAGGCCACTTTAAGAATACTGCGTACAATTCGGTTTTCTGCAGAAATGACTTACCCGGATGATCCAGGACTGGAGGGTTTGAGCATTAGGGAGAGACTGATTACGTTGAGGTGTTTCCCCCTGGAGTGTCAGAGGTTGAGAGGTAACATTATAGAGGTTTATAAAATCATCAGGGGCATGGATATTCTGAACAACCATGTTCTGCTCCCAAGGATAGGGGAGTCCAGAACAAGACAGCATAGGTTGAAGGGGAGAGGGCGAATGATTTAGACGGGACCTGAAGGTAAATATTTCACACAGAGAGTGGTGTGTGTACAGAAATTGCAGTCAGAGGAAGTGGTCAAGGCGGGTGCAATCACAGGAGGAATATTGGCCAAATGCTGGCAAATGGGACTAAATCAGATTTGATATCTGATCGGAGTGAACAGATTGGACTAACGGTTCTGTATCTGTTCTGCATGACTCTCTGATTCTATAAGAGGGATGACGAATAATTCTGAAAGGACCTTTCAAGTCAGAATTCTCTTCAGTGGAAGATTATCGTGTCTCTATGTTCACATTGATTGAAAGCTGCGTTAGTTAAATATTTGTCAAAGAAGTGAGTCATGCAAAATGGGACGCAGACGGGAAAGTGGGGCTGAGCCCACAACTTGATCAGCTACAATTTCAGTGCCTGGCGGAGAAGGCTCAAAGTATCTAATGACCCACTCCTGCTCCTCAGTCCCATGTTCCTGTGTTCCATTCAGCCCCTCAAACCTGCGAGACAGGAGTAGTTGGAGGCTGCTTACTCCTATAACCTTTTGCACAGAAACAGAGGAGACCTTCAAGACTGTCCCACACGCTTTGAGGTGATTTGCGAAATGTAATTGGAAAATACAGGCTGGGTATGAAAGAGGCCCCTCATTTCTCTTTACATAGCTTTCCCTCCCTGCAACTTGTGCTTCATTTGTTGATCATGTTGTAGACCCAGATTCACTGAGAATACAACCCCCATACCTCACCCAGAGATGGCTCACAAAATCCTCTGGTATCCCTGGCTGCAATATTCAATAACAGAACATTCATGAAAATAACACCCACTAACTTTCTAGTAACCGAATGGGAGAACATCAGAAACAGGGGCAGGTCATTCACTCCCCAAGTCTTCCTTGCCCTTCACTAAGATCATGACTGATCTGCTCTTTTTCTCAAATCCTCTTTCATACCCAATTCTTCATAGCCCTCAACTCTCTGTCAGGTCAATATCCATCTATCTCCTCTTCAAATACGTTCAGTCATCAAGCTCCCCAACATTCTTGAGAAGAGAAATCCTGACATTCAAATACCACCTGTTTGAAGAAAACACTTGCTGCTCCTATATTATTGACGTGCTGATATGAACAAAAGAGGTTGTCACAAGGGTTCAGATAAAAATGACTGGCCCCGATAGCAAGGCAGTGGTTGACTTCTGTTGACATAAAGGAGCTGAACAAAACTGGACTTAATGGGAATCAGAGTAAACTCTCCAGTGTTTGGAGTCAAACATGGCACAAAGGAAGATGTTCATCATCTCTGTCCTGGGTCACCTCTGTGGGAGATCCTCAGGGTAGGTTCCACTTCACAAACATCTTCAGCTGCTTCATCAATGTCTCCCCACCCTCACCCTCCCCACCATAAGATCAGAAGTGGGGATGGTCACTGAAGATTCCACAATGTTCAGAACATTTTGTCCCCCGTCAGTTCCTGAACTGGTCTGTGCCCATGTGCAGCAATACCCAGACTCCATTCAGGCTTGTGCTGTTAAAGTGTCTGTAACATTCATGTAACAGCACTGGCGGACACTGCACATTGCCACAGTAAAACAAGAGTTCATTCAGCGCCTGACGCTGGTTTCACAGGAATATGAGGAAGTCGTTCAGCCCATTGACACTATTGGAGAAGAACAGGGACAGCCCATTCCGTGCCTCCAGCCTATTTCACAGGAAGAGAAGGAGTGATGGACCACACCAGAACCCCTCGAAAATATTTGAAGGTGGTAACCTAGACTCTAATGTTTTCTTATTTTAAAGGAAGTGTAAAGTGTCTGTCCCAGATGCAAGGTGACTGGTCAGACTCCTCGGTGTGCAGCAAAACACCATTTATTTAAACATGAAAGATAAAATGAAACCAAATAAAGAGGAATTTAGAATAACGTAATTCCATTGGACACGTTAACAGAATAATAGATCTAGGAATTATTACTAATGAACTGTTCCAATATAGGGAAATCCCATAAACACAGCCCTTGGCAAAAAGAAATATTCAGACACAGATTGTCACAAACATTTCTCCAATCCAGGAATTGAAAACAGCATCAAGAGAAAATTCAGAGTGAGTAGCAGCCAGGAGACATTCACTTAAGCTTCCAACTCTGTGGCGACACCAAGAGTTTCTGATGTTGCCGAGAAACCAAAACCCAGAGATCCTAATCTGTGAGAGCTGGCCACACCCATTCAGGCTGCATTAAAATAAACACAAGGTCTCCCTAGCTGTTACTCAAGTGGTATTAACTAGCCAGCTTGGTAACGATCGTTCAATCTCTCTCTGAAAATAAACCAGGACAAAATAACCTCTTAAAGCTGCAGCATTGTCACTCTAGTCTGTACAATGACTGTCAAACAGGAACCAGGGGCAACCAGTCAGGCCCTTGGCCCTGTCCAATCGGACGAGGTTGAAGCCAGTCAGTCACTTGAGTCACTTACACAGGAACAGCAGGAGGCCATTCCTAACTCAATGCACTTACACGTAGGCAGAATGAGGTAATTGATGCTGATTGCCGTGGAATGTCTTATGCCCAAAATGTCGATTTTCCTGCTTCTCGGATGCTGCCTGACCTGCTGTGCTTTCCCAGCAATCGACGCTCTACTCTGATCTCCAGCATCAGTGTTCCTCACTGTCTCCTAATCGATGCTCTAACATGATGAAGAAGTAGAGCAGAAGCTGCACAGACAGACTGCTCCACGTTGTTCCTCCTGACTCCGTTGCTCATGATACACACGTGGGACTTGAACATGGTTTTTTAGTGGTGAGGAGGGAAGCCATATGTCTTGTGTGATGTCTCAAGAAGGTACCTTCCATCTCTGAGAAGACAGCCTGGTGTTGTCTATGTAGGGTGGAAGCTGGTGGGAATGGCTACCTGTTTTAGATGGAAGGTATTGTGGCTGCTGTTGGGGATTGTAAGCAACATGACGTTCAGTACAGGGTCACACGCCGACTGCACAATAACGTGGGGAGAGTTAATTTAGGCATATAAACTATTAGGAAAGTCACGTTAGACTGTTGAATGGATTCTCTAAGTTCAAATAATGCTGATCTTATTCATGTTGATCTTGTCGAGTGCACGTTCTGTTCAGTGTAACCTGCATGCCTTACTCTGTCCAAGTCTAGTTCCACCCTATGATCGAACTGGCCATGCTTACTATGATCTTCCTCCACTGCTCATGAATAAAGTGTTTCCCTGTACTGAGGTACACGTGACAATAAATCAAACCAATCAATCCTGGGTAAAGTATGGAATTTGTGTCCCTGTCAATGTCTGTTTTGGAAATAAGAGATCGCGGCCACTCCTCGTGTTTCAGCATCACCATTTCTTCGTCTTTCACAGCTCTACAGATTAAACACTCAGCTTCTTCACTCTATCCTCATGTTGCCATCATCCGTGTCTGTGGTAAGGACATCATTCCTTACAAAGGTGATCAAATCTGTACAGTGTCCCAGAATGCTCCCTCAGCAAGGCTGTACAACAGCAGGAAGATGGCTTTACTTATGTACTCGAATCATCTTACAATGAAGAACAGCATGCCATTGTCTGCGCCCATTACTTACACAGGGTTTGATTTGGAGCAGTCAGCATAGACTTGTGATTAGGAGATCATCCTTCCCAAATTTCTTAGCGTTCTTTGATGAAGTGACCAGGAAGGTTGATGAGGGCATAGTGGTAAATGTAGTCTCTATGCATTTCAGTAAGGCCTTTGATAAGATTCCAGATGGCAGGCTGCTCTGGAAGGTTATATCACGTGGAATGCTGGGGGAACTGACCAATTGGATACACAGTTGGCTTGATGATATGAAGCAGAGGGTTTAGTGGAAGGATGCTTGTCAGACTGGAGGATTGGTCCATAGCTGTTTGTTACCTATCATTTGGTTGAGAATGTACAAGGTATGATTTGTAAGTTTGCAGAAGACACTAAAATAAGTGGGAGCATGATCAGTGAGGAAGTTTATCAGAAATTGCAGCAGGGCCTTAATCAGGTGGGGAAGTGGGCTGCGAAATGACAAATGGAATTTAATAAGAAGTGTGTGGTCTTGCATTTTGGAAACTCAAATCAAGGTAGGAGTTTCATGGTGAATGGGAGGGACTTAAGGGGTGTAATGGGCAGAGGGACCTTGCTGTTCAGGTGCATGGTTCTCTAAGAGTGGAGTCACCGGTAGACAGGGCAGTGGAGAAGGCTTTTGGCACATTGGCCTTCATCAGGCAGGACATTGAGTATAGAAGTTAGAAATATATGTTGCAGTTACACAGGACTTTGGTAAGGCCACACTTGGAGTTTTGTCACCTTGTTATAGGGAGAATGGTATTAAATTAGAAAGAGTGCAGAAGAAATTTGCAAAGACGTTGCCAGGACCCAATGGTCTGAGTTATAGGGAGAGTTTGGACAAGCTAGCACATTTTCTTTAGTTTGTAGGAGCCTGAGGGAGTCCTTATAGAACTGTATAAGATCGCGCGTGTATGGATAGGGTTAATACTCTCAGTCTCTTTCCAAGGTGTAGAGAAACGAGGATTAAATGGGATCAGTTTAAGGTTAAAGTTAAAGGAATAAAGGGAACCTGAGGGGCCACGTCTTTATAGAGGCTGGTACGTGGATGAGCTGCGAGGAGATGTGGTTGAGGGGGGTACATTAACAACATTTCAAAAGCATTTGGATAAATATGTGGATGGGAAAGGACTGGAAGGATATGGGCCAAGGAAATGGGGTGAGAGTGGATGGACATTTACAAGGTGGAGTCGAACCTCTCTGTTAATTAAAACCAAACACCCAGAAAAGCTCGCCTCACCGCGTAATCTGTTAAAATATGAACGACACAGATCTCCTACATTCCACTATTTAAACAAAAATTAACAAGTTAGTTTTTTAACCTTAATAGTGAACACTAAACAGCAACTATTCACAAATACAAGCCCCTCTTTTCTTAGCTACGTACTACCTGACTCCAACTCTGTAAAAATATGCTGTTCCAACAACCCACATATTAAATATTACAATCTCAAGACCATGCAGTCGCAATCTTCCCAGCTGTGTTCACAATTCCAGCTGCTAAACTCCCTGGGACATTTTTATTTACTGCAAGTAGCTTTTACATGGACATGTATCTTTGATAGAAAGTGTTTGAGATAGCCAGTTAGCACTATTGCTCTACAGCAGTTACTCTGCTATTGGATGGCAGTGGCTCTCTCTCTAGTGTTCAAAATGCTGAGTTTATATACTTCCCATGATACAATAATTCTCATATTTTGATTGCTTTCAAGGTTTCCAAACAATAATATTCAAATTCTGTTGGCTTCTGTTATCCTGAGCGTTATTTAAACGCTTTGGTTGTATTTGCATTGTTGTCAAAACAGCAACCAATACTCAGGTATCCATTTCCCGGCTGATGGTGACACGTGGAACAGGCTGACCTTTAGCTGGCATCTGTGGCTGTACTTTCTATTCAAGTATCGGCTGTACTTCCGATAGAATCCACTCAGTTCCAAAAATCGAAGCACCTCTTTCTTCGAGGATGGTCGTAGAAATTCCTCAAAGCCCTTCGTCTTTGTGTTCCATGGGGTCAACCTTCCATGTCCAATGTAATGTCCCAAGAACGTCACCTCTGCCTTCGCGAATTCTGCTTTCTTTAAGTTTATTACCAAGTTTGTTTCTTGTTATCGTTCAACATACTAAGCCATCTGTAACATGTGAGCTTTCAATCACTTGCTAAAGAACACTACATCATACAGATAAGCTGTACAATGTGTTCATCTGGTCACAACTCTCTTCCTCTGTCTTCAATATGTCTGGAGCATTATTCATTCACATGACATTCTCCAACATGTTTTGTCATATCCAGTAGCTTTACCAGATAGTTTAACTGTTAGACTCAACATTTTTTTAAATTTGAAAGGGACCACTAAACCTGGCTTGAAGGGCTTTCCTACCACTGCTGACAATATTAATACCTCATCCCCACGGGAAATCGTCAAAGTTTCAGAGTTTTTATCTGTCATCTGCTTCACTCTATACTGTGCCCTCTTCAGGTGCTGTTTAGCTAACTCACCTACTCCATCTAAACTCTCCCTCACCTCAGATACATAATCCAAGTGTGAGATCTCCGACTTCGGTCCTGTCACTTTATATTTAATTAATTTCAAAGGACCTCTCACTTCATGTACCAATATTAACTCAAAGGAAGTAAAGTGAGTAGATTTATCTGGGTCGTTTCTAATGGCAAACAATATAATGAGACGCCTTTATTCCAATCACTCAGGTAATTCTGGCAGTACGCTGTTAATATTGTCTTCAACTTCTGATGCCAACTTTCCAAGGCCCACTGGGATTCGGGATGGGACGCACTTGATTCAAACTGCTGTATGCAGAAGCTATCCATGACGTCCTTAAACAGCTGATCGGTAAAATGAGACCCTGGGTCTGACTGAATCACACTGTGTCGTCCACAGTGAGGAAAGAAAGCTACCAACTCCTCTACCTCCCTTTTTGGCTTTAGACCCTACAATGGAATTATCCCTGGAAATCGGGTACACACATCCATTATAATCATCAGATAATGGTTTCCACTTTTATTTCAGAAAGGGGAGCTCCACAATTAATCATAGCCCACGCGAATGGTTCTTCGAATACAGGAATTGGCAAGAAAGGTGCTTGTTTTATTACTGCCTGTGACTTACCTACCAATTGGCATGTATGACATGTACAACAAAAATTAACCATGTCCTTGTGCATTCCACCCACTAGAAATGCTTTAACCTGAATATTCCGAGAATCAACTCCTTTGGCTTTTTCTTTCGGTTTTCCTTCCTGTCGTAACTTGGGATCTTGTTACTACACAGTCTGGAAAAATCCCTGGGTATTTTTCTTTTAATAGCCCAGTTCCCTGGTCTTACTTTGGCTTCTCCACCACAAGGGGAGCCTCTCCCACTTTGGATCCTGCTAAATCATTCCCGAGAACAAACTGTATTACTGGAACTGACACACTGTCACTCACTCTCACTGTTACTTCCCCAACATTGATTTGGCACTCCAACCAAATGTTACACAAGGGAATGCTTAATTTCTGTCCCCATTCCACAAATTATCACGCTGTTGAGTAACATGTCAGAAAGAGTGAAACTACTTTCATTTCTTACTATTAGAAGCGGATGGAAAGTGAGGACTGCAGATGCTGGAGATCAGAGTTGAAAAGTGTGGGGCTGGAAATGCACAGCAGGTCGGCAGCATCCGAGGGGCAGGAGAGTTGACGTTTCAGGCATACATCCTGCATCAGGAAAGTGGGGGTGGGGTAAGGGAGTGGGAAAGTGGCTGAGAAATAAATAGGAGGGTGGGGATGGAGCGGGTGGAAGGGAGCTTGGAAGGCGATCAGTAGATGCAGTTGATGTCTGATGGTGAAAGGTCGGAAAGGAGGGTGAATGAATAGGTGGTAGGACAGCTGGAAGCCTCAAACTATACAGCAGCAATGTTGACTTCACCAATTTCCAAATCTCCCCTTCCCCAGCCTCAACCCAGATCTAACCGTTCAACTTAGCTCTGCCCTCTTGAACTGTGCTAACTGTCCATCTTCCTTCCCACCTATCCACTCCACCCTCCCCTCCGCCCTGTCACTATCACTCCCACCTACATCTTCCTAACATCCTCCCAGTGACCCTCCTGCCAGCCACCTCGTACCCTCCTATTTATCTTTCAGCCCCCTTGTCCCCCTGCCACATTCCTGACGATGGGTTTATGCCTGATGTGTCGATTGTCCTGCTCTACGAATGCTGCCTGATCTGTTGTGCCTTTCCGGCCCCCTACTTCCCAACTATTAGAGACTGAGCAGATCCCGTATCTTGGAAAATTATAACTACTTGTCCTCCCCCCACACCCCGGTTTTCCTTATTAAGGTTTATCTACGGAGGCGATTTCTTTATACAGATCAGGCACTGACTCCATACACACCACTGCCTCGTCTGTGCACTCTCCTGCAGCTCCTCGACTCTACTTGGGATCTCCTTTTCCAGGTTCACTAATGCCACTGGCTTAAACTCCTTTATAACATCTTTTCCCAAAGTGTCTTCCTTGAATGCCCAGCACTGTGTGTCCCAGCTTACTGCAGGGAAAACATCTTTTGATAGTGCCCTTCTTAAACCGTCGGCACTGTTATTTTTATGTGTTCCACTACGTTATTGTAAGAACACTTGAGGCCTCTCACTTCCTTTCAACTCCTTGGACTTGTTTTTTCACCTGTGGTAAACTATTCGCAGTATGCTTTTCTCTATGTTTTGTAGCGTACGATCTCCACTTCTCCCAATTTCTATCCCTCACAGGATGAAAATCCTTCCAGAAGCTAAATTTCATTTCATGCACCAATGCATACTCACCTGCCATTTCTGCCGTGCTTCTCACTTCTTGAACTGTCTGTTCATTCACGTGAATTCTTACCATCTCTGGAAGTGAGTCTTTAAACTCCTTCAGCAGAATAATCTCCATTCAGGCCTCACAGGTCTTATCCATGTTTAGGGCCTGGACCCATCTATCAAAATGACTTTGTTTAATTCTTTCAAACTTAATATAAGTCTGACCTGGTTCCGTCTCTGTATTTCTGAACCGCTGTCTATATTCTTCAAGTACCAATTCATAAGCACTCAGCATAGCCTGTTTGACATCTGTATAATCTCTTGCTCCCTCATGTGACAGCACTGCACATACATCTCAAGCTGTGCCAACCATCTTAGTCTGAACTAGCATTACTCACAGGTTCACTGGACATGCCATCTGCCGAGCAAATTTCGCAAATAAAATAAAAACGGTTTTGGCATTTTTCGCACCGAAATATGGCAATGTATTAACATAGTTGTATACATCCCTACATTCTCCCTTCATCTGCATGCTGCTAATTTAACTTTCTTATCTAATTACAAACTTCTGAATTTCAAATTCTCCCTCTCTTCCTTTTTCCTCTCTTTCTCTTTCTCTATCTTCTCTCTCTTTTAGTCTCTCTCTTTATCTTCTAACTGTAGTTGTCATATTTGCAATTTAAGTTTTTTCGAACTCGACTGCAGTTGCCTGCTTCTCAGATACATCAAAGTGATTGATCAACTCCATTATGGTGACAGCTTTCCTTTTGTCTCTGGTGAAACCCAATTCTAATCTACATGTTAATTCTAAAAGTATGCCCTTCCTTTGTCTTTCTACACTTTCTTGGCAAATTTGGGTACCATCTTCAAACTTCAGAACCTTTTTAGTAATATTAAAAGCCATTTCTTTTAAATTAACCAACCACAAGGAAACAAACTTAAATGAATTTTGTCACCTGTTTTATTTGAAAATCTATGTCACTAACTGCCAAGTGATGGAATCTGCTGGGATCTTTTGTACCCCAAATCTGTCTAAATCCCATACGACAAGCCCTCAAACCGTTATGATGTCGATGTCGAACCCCCGTGTTAATTAAAATCACACACCCAGAAAAACTCACCTCACCTCGTTATCTGTTAAAACATGAGTGACAAAGTAGTCGCAAATTCCACGATTAAGAGACAAGTAACACTTTATAAGTATGTATGTCAACTCGCTGAGCTTGAATGCTTGTTTTCAGATGTTTCTTCACCATGAGTGGGTAACATCATCAGTGAGAGCCTCTGGTGATGCACTGGTGGTATGTCGTGTCTTTCTATTTCTAGGTCTTGGTTTCTTCAGTTGCGTGATGTCATTTCCAGTTATTTGTTCAAGGGAGGGTAGATAGGATCTAAATTGACGTGTGTATTGATGTACTTCTGGGTAGAATGTCATGCTTCTAAGAACTTTCGTGCGTGGCTTTGTCCAAGGAAGTGTGTGTTGTCACAGTCAACGTGGTGTCTTTCTTTTTCTGTATGTATGGAAACTAGTGAGAGTGGGTCATGTCTTTTGGTGGCCAGTTGGTGTTCATATATCCTGCTAGCATGACAACAGAACAGTCTGAAATGGAGGAAAAATAATTTTTTATACATTGTTTAATCAGTGTGTGTTCAGATAAGGAAGAATGTTCATATGTGTACATCACATTCTGAATGAACAACGGAGACACAGTTAACGAAAAATGATACACACGATGTGTAACATTTATAAAGCATTAAAACATTATTTGATCCTCATCTGAAGTGATACCTTCCCTATCTCTCAACGTTCCCCCTTTCCTGGGATTCCCAACTCTAGTCTCTCATTCTTATCAGGATGTGTGTTATAAATTCTTGTTTCTGGTTTCCCAACTTAACTCAGTTAATCCCCTTTCTACCAGGAATTAATATGTTGGCTTGCTGGGTTCTTTCCAAAGCTAGTGTCTGTCATATTGTTGGAGAACAAAGTTATGGCATCAGACCCAGCATTTGAACATATTGCTCTGTTGTATGTGCACTGTACAAAGGACCACAGCACACAGGAATTGCCAAAATATTGAGATAGTATATCTACTTCTTTCAATAATATAGTTTTCTCATTTTCCACATCTCCATATCTATATCCTCTCTCTCACTCGTTCTCCATTTGTATCTAGTTAAGAAATCCACCAGTCATTCTTCGTGGCCCATCTCTCAAAACTCCTTCTTTCAGTTTGTACGCAATGCTTTCTTCACGATGTAATGTGGTTATAATTAAGCAATGTAACTACAAAGACATGCGAGAGGAGCTGGCCATAGTTAATTGGAAGGGAAGCTGAGCAGGAAAGACCATGGAGCCGCAATAGCAGAAGTTTGTGGGGATAATTCGGAAGATAATACCAGAAATGTAACCCCAAGAAGATGAAACAGACTCATTGGAGGACAAGGCAGCCATGAGTTACAAGACATCAAACCAAAAGAGAAAATATACAATGTGGTGAAGATGATTGGAAAGCCAGAGAATTCATTGGCTCTGAAACTACATAAGGCTAGCATCACTGAAACTACAGAGCTCTTAATCATGATAAGGGAGAGAAACAGAGGAAATACATTCAGTTTAAACACAGAAGATGGCATTTCTCAAGGAAAAAGATTCAGGTGAATTAAATATTTGAATTAAGATCAGTTAAATGCTTTTGCGGAATGGGTCAGATTGGAAGCAAGATCCGGGGAGACAGACCCTCAGCAACTGAGAGTTTGAAAATGGAAGCATTTCCACATCAGAAACCAGGTTTGGTCACTGAGTGCAGGGTTGATGGGTGAATGGGTCTCAGGGAGAATTGGGGAACAGACAGCAGAATTGCATTGCAGATATTGCAGCTCGAAACTGCGTATTGATGTCGTGCTGTAGACCACAGCAGCAGGAGAAGCAGAACAGCATTCAACCACAACCTGTAACTTTTTGCCAGGGTAACACCTCAGTCTGTCATTCCCATCAACACCATCTATGGCTCAGTGACGAGTGTGGGTGAACATGTCAGAGTCAGAATCACATGAAACTTAACCTGATGCTAACTCATTAAAGCTACCAGACTTGACCAACAGATCTGATCGAAGCCCTGCAGTCCTGCCACATTCAGTCATAAATGGTGATGGACGATTAAACAAATGTCTGGAGGAGGGGGCTCCACAAACATCCCCATCCTAAATAATGGAAAAAGACCTGTACATCAATGTAAAAGATGCACCATCCTCTGCCAGAGGTGTTGAGTCGATGATGCATCTCACCCTCATCATGATTCCCACAAAATCACAGATGCCAGTCTTCAACTAATTCGATTTGCTGCATGTGAGAGGAAGAGACAGATGAACACAATAGATACGACAAAGGCAATGGGTCCTGACCCCATTCCTGCATCAGGACTGAAGCCTTGTGCTACACAAAAGCCGTGTCCCTGGGGAAGCTGTTTCAGTCTAACTCCAACTCTAACATCTCCCTGGCAATGTGGATAATTACTCAGCTATGTACAGTCCCCTAAGAGGGGAATAATTACAATCTGACCAATTAACACCCCCTCAGTCCTATCACGACAGTCAAATTGGTGGGAGCTCTTTTTGACAGAACTGTCAAGCAGCACAGAAATACCCGGCGCAGTGTAGTTTCCGACAGGTCCCCCTGAGGAGATAGTGTTGTGGAAATGTCACTGGATTACTAATCTAGACAAGGCAGCGGGTGGAAGTTAAAAACAATTAATTAAATATCGAGATCTAAAATCTGGTGTCAGTAGTAGCGACCTTGAAGCCAATATGGATTGTAAACAGAATTTCCTTCTCCAATGTACTTTTAGGAAGTGAATCTCCCATGATTTCCTGCGATGGCCTAAAAGTGACTCCAAAGATGCTGACATGTGATAAACATTTCAATGGTCTCTGAAATTGCCAAGCAAGGGCACTCATTTTTATCAAACTACTCCGAGGTCTGAAAGGATGAAACCGGCCAGAACACCCGGCTTCAGCATCAGTGTCGGAAAAGGGAATGGGAACACAGTCCTGTCGACCCTGCAGAGACCTCCTTCCTAACATCTGAGAGCTTGTGACAGCATTTACAGAGCTTTCACACAGACTGCACAGAAACAGCGGGAAAGGAGTAGATCATACAACACATTTAGCCTCCCCATTCTAGTTCATGGAAAAAATCTCCCCAATGCACTTACCCCACACGATATACTGAATGCTGCAGCAAAAAACAAAATGAGAAACCCTGATCTGGGAGAGCTGGCCACTGCCCTTCCATCGTTACCACCGTTTCAATGAAACCTAAAATCTCAGTTATTTACTTAAGCTGTTTTCAGACAGAAGTTCTGCACCTCTGCCTTTAAAACCTCTCTTCAAAAAAAAACCCAAGAGAAAATAACAGTGATAGAATTCTCACAACTCCATCTTTAATACAATAATCAATCAATATACAACGGTGGATTCATTTTAGACCTCCTAATCTTCCTCTATTAGTAGACTGAAATGCATATACATTACATTGAATGTGAGCATATAAATGTTCACAACTAGTTTCGATTTCAGGCATTTTATTCCTGCCAAGTCTCCACAACGTGTCAAAACCTAGGTTTTATCGCCCTATCATCTGTATAATTTCAATCTGAATGGCAGCAATAATAAGCTCAATCGAAACAGATTGGTATTTT
Source organism: Chiloscyllium plagiosum (assembly GCF_037043375.1). Classification (NCBI taxonomy): domain Eukaryota; kingdom Metazoa; phylum Chordata; class Chondrichthyes; order Orectolobiformes; family Hemiscylliidae; genus Chiloscyllium; species Chiloscyllium plagiosum. The sequence goes on from NW_028270156.1 coordinate 107,545,111, forward strand.
TCTCCCTAGACTTCTGCAAAAACTTCAGCGGGTCACGATCAGTGATAAAGGTTTGTCTCATGTATGTTATTCGCAATTTAAATGCTGAAATGTTGTAACACCAACACTCAGCTCAAGGCCTCCTTCCCCATTGTGAAATATATCTGTTGATATTTCCACTGGACACTCCAAACACACGTTACATAACGGAGCACTTCTCATCTCTCCAATTGTCCTTCTGAAATACATAGCTCCTCGTGTCTCAGCATAACAGAGTTACATACTTCTGTACGTCTTAATGCTCTAACCTCTTTACCCGCTATTCCTGGCCTATGCCAGTTAATCTTACTCTCCCAGGTATATGATTTAAGAAGATCTCACAAATTTTTCACAACCTCTCAAAGAAACCAATCTTTGATTTCTGAACCCAATCATCATCAGCAGCCATTTCTCAGCTTGCCATTTTAACTCTCTGCTCTTCCACACGACTTCTCACGACTGCAGGAAGTGGATTGTTGAACTTCACCAAAATAAGAATCTCTCTAAGAGTGTCATAGGTTTGCTCTGTTTTTAATACCCTTACCCATCTTTCAAAATTACTTTGTTTGATCCTTTTAAACTCAATGTGCGTTTAACCAGGGACCCTTTTTTAGATTCCTGAAACACTGCCTTTAGGCTTCTGGCCCAAGCTCATATGCACTTCAGATGGCTTTCTTCACCACTCCATACTAGCCAGATACCTCCTCCGATAGGGATGCAAATACCTATCAGCTTTGTTTGGATAAACTAAATCCACATGGTCACTGGTCACTGCATTTGTTTAGCCACTTTCTCAAATGAAATTCAAAAGGATTCCGAATTCTTTTCCTCAAATTTAGATAATGCCTGGATGCATTTAAACAGAACCCCATTAGACCATTGGTTACAATAGGGTTGTTCAACCTCACTATCCTCCTCATCCCGCCGACCGTCTGCCTTCATCTCCGCCTTCTTGTCAACTTTCCTTTCTAACTGTTAACTTTTTAAGTTGAAACTCTCCGCTTTTCTTCTGTCCCTTTCTCTCTTTCTTCTTCATTTCTTTTTTTATTTCTACTTTTCATTATAATTCAAACTGTTTCAATTCCTTCTCATACTCAAAGTGCCTTATTTGAAATTGAATTTCAGCCGTTTCCAAAGAGTCTGATGGCAGTTATACCAAATGTAATTGCCGAGCTACAGCTGTAATTATCTCTCATTTTCTCACAGACAAACGCAACCCCAACTCCAGCTGGTCTGTCAATTCCTACAGCTTTGCCTTCATTACCTTTTTTAAAACCGCCAACTTCACTTCCGCCACACCCAGTTAATGACTGAAAGAATCGTTATACACAAACCACTATTTAAATCAACCGAATTCACACCCACAACAAAAGACACTAACAGCTACCATACACGACCTTTGAACGCAATAGTCTCCCGGTGCATAATCTCCAGTGTCTGCATGACCTTATTCTGGATTCTCTGGTTTCCTCCCACAATCCAAAGGTGTGCATGTAGGTAAATTGGCCATGCTAAATTGTTCATAGTTTTCAGGGATGCGTGGGTTAGGAGCATTAGTCGGGGAAAATGTGTAATAATAGGGTAATGGAATGGGTCTGGGTAGGTTACTCCTCGGAGGGTCGGTGTGGACTTGTTGCGTCGAATGGTCTGTTTGCACACTGTAGGGATGGTAATTCTCAACCCAATTTGGTATTACCGATTTAGAACCAGACAAGAGACCCCAGTTTGCAATAGACCAACCAGACTGCCTCAAACTATTTTAAGAAGGTAGCTTGGATGCCAAACCTTTCATATTTTAAAGGTAGATGTGAAGTAGGTGTTCCAGAAGTGATGTTACTAGTCACACGAGTCACCATTAAGCAAAACTCAATATATTTAAACACTCGAATGAAAATCCATTCAAAATGACGAGGAATTTAAAATAATTTAACTATTGGAAATCTTAGAGGAGAAAGTGAGGTCTGCAGATGCTGGAGATCAGAGCTGAAAATGTGTTGCTGGAAAAGCGCAGCAGGTCAGGCAGCATCCAGGGAACAGGAGAATCGACGTTTCGGGCATAAGCCCTTCTTCAGGAGAAGAAGGGCTTATGCCCGAAACGTCAATTCTCCTGTTCCCTGGATGCTGCCTGACCTGCTGCGCTTTTCCAGCAACACATTTTCAGTATTGGAAATCTTAACCGAATAATGGATACAGTACCTTCTACAGACGAACTGTTCCAATATACTAATATCCCATAAACACACCCCTTGGCAAAAAGGTACATTCAGACATTAATTCTTGCATACAGTTCTCCAATCCAGGAGGAATCAGCATCAAGTCAGGTGTCAGAGAGAGTAGCAGTGGAGATACGTTACTAGGCCGTTGTTTCTCCTATTTATTAAAAACCCTAAAAGCGTCGTAAGTTATTTACTTGAGCCGTTTTCTGTAGGCTGTTTGGCCTTTAAGATTTCTTATTTAAAAAAAAGGAGAAAATAACTTTTTTTAAAATGACCGCATTATCACAAAATTTAGATGCCTGGTCCTTTACTCTCAGGGCTTTATCGTGCTACTGATCGCAAGGTAGCCCCGAGAGAGACAAATACAGGTACAGACCAAGTTACAAGGATGTGTCTGTTAACTTCTGAAACACCCCTGTCCATGGACCATCACATGGGTCATATCGGGAAGTGAACAACAGCCTGACGCACACCATTTCACTGTTTCTCAGCTTCACAATGATTGCACTCGATACACTAGGGAGCCAAAAACAAAGGCCAGGGAAAGATACAGATGAACAGAAAGATTCACATTAAACAGACAGTTAATTAACTGAAAAGATGTTATGGAAAAATGGGAAGAAAGACAGGCAGTGGGACTAACTGTAGAATTGAGATCTTCGACAGAAAACTTACAAGAATGAGAACATTGAATAAAGGCATTGTCGAATGCGAAACTCATTGTTTGAGAAGGAACGCACAAGGAGTAAATTATTTTAAATAAGAACAACTAGCAGGCTTTTTGTTAATCGACAGAGAGAGAACGAGAGAAGTTTCATGGACAGATGACATAAAGTGTTTGAGAATGTCAAAATAAACGCATTGCCAGTCACAATAGCAATATATATCGGCATTCACATGAATTACAGATGGATGAGAGTTTGGTGTGAATTCGAATCAGATTTGCTTCGGCAGGTTTGAAGCCGGAGCGTCAGCGGCAGATTTTTGGCTTCCTTAAGCCTGTATTTCATAGCTCAAGGTTCAAACAGGGGATGGAATAAACCAGTGAGATATATTCTGGAGTGGTGAGTATTTCAAGTTAGAAATGGTCAGGATATGGTGTCATGAATCAGCTCATGGTCAAAGGGATCACCCACAGTTGTGACTTGTCTGCTTCAGCCGCAGATATTGGCCAGGGATGGGAGGGAAACAGTCAAGAAAGTGGAGTTTGTAACCAGAACAGTAGAGAATGATCTCCATGCTGTTAATACTTCAATAACAAGGGCAATGATACAATAAATTGTAGTTCTCCACTGAAACTGAGTAGGTCAACATAGAGACCCATGAGTAACAATGTCAGAGCAGAGAGGGAGACAGTAATTGAACACATTAATTGATGTAGTTAGCAGTAGTCTGTAGAGTGAATCTATGGATTGACAGTTTCAACAGGAAGATCATAAGGACAAGAAGTGGAGACTATATGAAAGAACAGTAATACAGTCATAACTGGATTATAGAAAGAAAAATCTGGACAGTGACACTTACCAGGAATACCGACGATAGCCAGGAAAGGATAATAAAAATATTGAATAATGAGAAGAACGTAATAGATTCGCAATGATAATGGCCACCAATTAAATGCAGAAAGATACCAAACATAAATGGATAAACTCCTGTCTATTGTTGGAACATGCCAGTCTAATATTCCCAGATTATGATACATTTTTGGAACATTCCAGTCGAATGTTCTCAGACTCTGATCCATTGTTGGAACATTCCAATCTAATGTTCTCAGATTCAGATCTCTCCTCCCCCTCTCTCCAAATCTGCTGATCCCTGTCAGTGCTGTCAGTGATGTTCCCGCCCATGTTATGGGATAACACATTGAACGGCGCCCATTTATCTTTTTTGAAGATGGAAACCCTCCACTGGAATAATTAGAATCCATGGAGATTGGCATTAATCACAGTCACTGAACAAAGACTGGGAAACTGAGCAAAGGCTACGACAACGGATGAATGGACACCGCACAACAATCAACAGACAGGAGGGTTCCCTCCCAGTTGGGGAACACTTCAGTGGTCTAGGATATTCAACCTCGGACATTCTGGTGACCATCCTCCAAGGCGGACTTCAGGACAGGCAGCAGCGAAAAGTCGCCGAGCAGAGGCTGATAGCTAATTTCGATACACATAGGGAGGGCCTCAAACGGGACCTTGGGTTCATGTCACATTACAGGTGACCACCATTGCAATATATGTACACACACAGACACTCCTATACACACACATACATACGGATACATATGTACGCCGACACGCACACAGACACTCACACACATCCTTAGAAACACACACACTCCCACACTCACACGGCACTCTCTCAGAGATTTAGACCACTCTACATTCATGCACACACATATACACTCTCTCTCACTGATCGTCAAAATTCCCCAGACCAGTCTCGCACACACACTCCCACGCTCACAGATGCACCCCGTCACAGACTTAAGACACTCTCCATCACTACACAAATATATACATTCTCTCTCACACTCACAACCCCCCAACCCAGACAGACATAGACACACATATACAAACCGACAAAGACCCGCGTGCACACATATATTTTGTGGGGTGAATGTGTACTTGCAGAGTTACATTGTAGTTTGCTCAAAAACTGCATGAATTCATGTAAAACTCTGAGCTCAAAAACTGTATGGTTTCATGCAAAACTCTGTTATCTCACTTTTCAGATTTGAATCAATCTAAACATCATGGCATAGAAAGAGAACACAGGGGGATAACACCTTCAATATATTTTCTAGCTAAAACTCACTGTTACAGCTAACCTGAGAATGCAACATTTAAAAAAAAAAGTTTTGTGATTTACACATAAAAGAAGTGAAAATATCATGGTATTCGAACAGATGAAAGACCCAACAGATAATCAAGGTATTTTTCAATGTATAATTTCAGTTACATCACACTGTAAATCTTTTCTATAAATTGTGTGCCTTAGCAGTGTGTCTTGCACTATCATCTGATGAAGGAGCGGCGCTCCGAAAGCTAGTGTGCTTCCAATTAAACCCTGTTGGACTATAACCTGGTGTTGTGTGATTTTGAACTTTGTACATCCCAGTCCAACACCGGCATCTCCAAATCATGACTGAGCTAACAGGCTCAATTGACCAGTTCCACACATCACTTTTCATATAACTACAAAAGAGAACATTTACTGGGTTTGGATGTAATGGATAATAAAAAATGGAATGGACCATAAATCTTTAAATCTTTTTTTAAACTTGGATATGAAAGTATTAACAGAACACTACAGGGGTCTATATATGTTCCACTCTGTTTATGAAAGAAGCAGTTATAAAATATCAGATCGGTTGCATAAAGAAAGGTCGGGTGGGCAAGTTTCTAGATTCCTTATTGACCAGTGTGAGGCTACTTCTGGTTTTAAGTGCCCTGCTACCAAATCCTTTCATAATCTTGAGACAGAGCATTGAGAATGCTGCTCTGCAACAGGCCGAAGCAATTCTGTCCCTTTGGGCCCCTTAAAGAGGATAATAGAAGGCCATTCAGCCCATATTAGCCTGTTGCTACTTGAAAAGGTGGAAATCTAGAATATTGGCACATTTTGCCAACAAGGAGAAAGTGAGGACTGCAGATGCTGGAGATCAGAGCTGAAAAATGTGTTGCTGGAAAAGGGCAGCAGGTCAGGCAGCATCCAACGAGCAGGATAATTGACGTTTTGTGCTTTTTCAGCAACACATTTTTCAGCACATTTTGCCAACAGAATCATTCAAAACAAAGAGATGTGTCGCTGTAGCTTTATGAGGTGTTACTGAGTGGGCACCGGGAATACATTGTGTTGGTTATGTTTCTGTAACTGAGAAGGCATGGACCTCCATCAGATACAGTTTAACGGCTGTTCGTCGTTCACGGACTGCTGTCTCATTTAATGTCTCGGGTCTGTTACACAAAGACAGAAGGAGGCCATTCAGCCTTTCCAGTCTATTACAGACAGCGACGAGGAGCCCATTCAGCCTCTCGAGCCTGCTGCAGAGGGGCAGGAAGTGTTTGTTTAACTTTCTGTTACGCATAAATATTAGTTTTAAATTAGTTGTGGAATAGGAAAGACCTGATGTAAACATTAATGTTCTAACTTTGAACAAGGCCAATTTTGAAAGTGTTCGGCGAGCCCTGTGAAAGGCTAATTGGAATACCCTATTCACAGGTAAAGGGATGGTTGGAAAATGCAAGGCCATCAAAACTTGGTTTCAGAGAGTCCAGAGCCAACGTGTTCCTATTAGTGAGAGGGGCAAGGCTGGTGTTTGCAGGGAATGCTGGATGGCTAGATATATTGATGCTCTGGTCAAGGTAAGGAAGGAGGCACATGTCAGGTAAACAGAGCTGAGATCAAGTAAATCCCGAGAGGTGTATAAGGGCAGAAAGTGCACAGTCAATGCGGAAATCTGGCCAGAAAAATGTGGACATGAGATGGCTTTAGAAATAGGGTTAACGAGGCATTGAAGAAATTCTACAAACCATTTAATGGTAAAAGATTAACTAGGGGGAGAACAGGGCCCCTTAAAGATCAGTAAGACGACGTATGTGTGGAACCACCCGAGATTGGAGGGTAACGAAACAAAAATTTCTCCTCAGAATTTAATGAAGAGGAGGTTACAAGAGCCAGAGAATGAATAAATATATAGTGATACATTGAAAGGTGTCTAAATTACAAGGGGATGTTTGACATTTTAAAACACATTAAGGTGAACAAATCCCTGGGACCTGATCAGTTGTATCCCAAATGTTTGTGGGAAGCTAGGAAAGAGATTGGTCAGAATTTTGCTGATATATTTGTATCATTGATTTCCACAGGTGAGGTGTCAAAAGACTGGAGGGCTGCTAACATAGTGTCATTATTTAAAAAGTAAGGGAAAAAAAACAGGTAACTATAGATCGGTGAGCCTGACGTCAGTGGTGACTAAATTGTTGGAGGGGATTTTGTTAGAAAGGATGTACATGCATTTGAAAAGACAAGGACTGAAGAGGGCTTTGTACATTGAAGATCACGTCTCACTGACTCGGTGAAATCTTTTGAGGAAGTGATGAAGATGTTTGATTAAGGCAGGCCAGTGGATGGTGTCTTTATGGAATTCAGTAAGATTACCAAAATGTTCTACGTGGTAGACTGGCTAGCAAGGTTAGACTTCCTCGGATCCAGGGAGTACTCGCCATTTAGATCCAAAATTTTCTTGAATATTGGAGACAGGGCGTGACAGTGGACATTTGTTCATTAAACGTGGAGACCTGTGACCAGTGGCGTGCCGCAAAGATCAATAATGGGTCCACTGCCTTTTGTCACTTGTACAAATCATTTGCATTTGAGTATATGAAGTATGGTCAGTAAGTTTGGAGATAATACCAAATTTGGTGGTGTAGTCGACAGTGAAGAATGATCTCTCAGACTATAATGGGACCTTGTTTAGGTGAACTGAGGAGTGGCAGATAGAGTATATTTTAGTTACATGTGGGGTGTTGCATTTTGGCAGACAAATCAAGGCAAGACATATAGGTAGTGCCCTGTCGAAAGCTGCCAAAGAAGGAGAACTCCATCGAAATTATCGAATTCCTACAGTTAGGAAACAGGCTTTTCGGCCCATCGAGGCCACAACGAACCTCTAAACAGTATCCTACTGTACAAATACCTGCCCTATCCATCTGAGCCTGCATTTCCCATGGCTAGTCCACCTCCCCTACACATCCCTGGGTAGGGTGCGCAATTTAACATGGCCAATCTACCCTTACCTGTATATCCCTATACTGTCTGAATTAAACTTAGCACACGGAGGAAACTCACGCAGACACGAGGAGAGTGTTCAAACTCCACACAGCCAGTCATGCACGGATGGAATTAAACCCAGGTCGCTGCCCTGTGAGGCAGTAAAGCTAGACTAGTGGTGCAGGTTCTCCGTTCCTTGAAAGTGCTGTTACAGGTAGACAGCGCAGTGAGGAAGGCACTTGGTGATCTTCCCTTTAATGGTGTGTGCTTTGAGTCGAAGCATTTGCATGACATGTTAAATCTGTACAGGACATTGGTTTGGCCATTTTTGTAATATTGTCTTTAATTCTGGTCACCCTGCTGTAGGAAAGTTGTTGTCAAACTTGACAGAGTGCAGAAGAGATTTCAAAGAATGTTGCAGGTGTTGGAGGGTCAGAGTTACAGTGAGAGTTTGAATAGGTTGGGACTATTTCAAGTGTTGAGCCTGAGGGGGGACCTTAAAGGGGTTTATAAAATCATGAGGGGCATAGATAAGGTAAACAATCAATGTCTTTTCCCAGGATAGACGAGTCCAAAATTAGAAAACAAAGGTTTAAGGTGAGAGGAGAAAGATTTAAAAAGGGACATGAGGGACAACATTTACACACAGAGACTGTGGTGTGTACAGATTGAACAGCCAAAAGAGGTGGTGGAGGCAGGTACAGTTACGCCATTTAAAAAGCATTTGGATAGATATATGCTTGGGAAGTGTGTCGAGGGAGATGGGCCACCTGCTGGCAAGGGGGACGACATTGATTTAGGATATTTGGCGGTATGGATGACCAGACCGAACGATCTTTTTACTTGCGGCGCATCTCTGAGAGTCTATTCAGTGTATAACAGGGAAACAGGAGGAGGCTATTCAGCATCTGAATTCTGCCAATTGTTTGCTCAATTACTGAGAGTGAAATACAAAAATACATCATTCATAATTTGATGGTGTTTTGCAGAAACAGGAGAAAGGCCTTTAGTCAAGAAAAACTGTGAAGAATGTGAAGAGGCCATTCAGTCCCTCACCTCAAATCCACAGGAGCAGCAGGTGAGCATGAGCTATTGGAACCTGTTCCTCAGGAGCAGGAGGAGGACATGTATTTTCACAAACTTGTGATCAAGAGGGAATCATTCAACTGCTTGAAACTGGGACACAGGGACAGGAGACTCAACTGTTCGAGACTGGGACACAGGGACAGGAGGCAGTCACTCAACTGCTCAAAACTGGGGCACAGGGAAATCTGGAGGCTACTGAGGCCTGATGGTCCTGTTATAGTGGTTGTACTGTACGCCTTGAATTAATCAATGGGAATTAGAAGAACAAATATGCAGGGAGACTGGCGAGACTTGCAGGAGCAATAGGGTTGTCATAATCGGTGATTTTAATTATCCTAACATAGACGGGGACTTCCAGAGGGTTAAGAACTTAGATGGAACGTAATTTGTCAAGTGTGTTCAGGAAAGATTCCACAAGATATATATCGAGTATCCTACTGGGGAAGGGACAAACTCGACCTACTGTTGGGAAATAGGGATGGATCGGTGACGGAGGTAAAGTAGGGGAGCATTTTGGGAAAAGTGACCAGAGCTGTATTAATTTTAAAATAGGTATGGTAGGGACAAAATTGGTCCACAGATTCAAGTTCTAAATTGGGGCAAGGCCAATTTTGTTGGAATTAGGCAGGGGATTACAGGGCTTGATTGGAGTAGTGTGTTTCCAGGTAAAAGGATCCCGGGAAAGTGGGAGGGCTTCAAAAGTAAGATAGCTCGAGTTCAAGGTCGATATGTTCCTGTGAGGGTGAAGGAAAAGTAAGGCTGGAAAAGAGAACCCTGGATGACAAGAGATATTGAGGCTCTGACCAGCAAAAAAGGAGGCGTCGCTCAGGAACAGATAGCTTGGACCAAGGGAATCTCTGGAGGTCCACAGGGGATACAGGAGTTTGCTGAAGAAGGAAATCAGCAGGGCTAAAGTGGGGTATGAGATAGCCTTGGCTGAGCAGGTTAGGGTGAATCCAAATTCACTATAGTAAAGAAAAACAACAACTAGAGAGAGAATACGACGCCTTAAAATCCAAAATTGTCACGCATGTGAAATACTTCAAGAGATAGGTTAGGTCCTCAATTTCCCTTCTGTGTTTATCATGAAGAAAGACATGAAGACCTGTGACCTTTGGGAGGTAGGTTGCGATACCTTGGCATAGTCCATATCACAGTAGAGGTGCTGTTGGACATATTAGAATGCACAAAGTCAGATAAATCTCTTGGTCCTGACAAGATATATCTAAGGGCACTGCACGAGGCGAGAGAAGATAGTTCAGGGGCAAGGTCCCGGAAGACTGGGCAGCAGCAAATGTTGTGCCCTTATTCAGAAGTGCTGCAGAGAAAAGCCTGGGAAATATAGACCTGTAAGCTTCACATCTGTTTCTGGAAACCACTTGAGAAGGTTCAGAGATATAAGATATGCATGTATTTGGGAAGACAGAGTTTGACTTGGAGCAGTCAGCATAGCTTTGTGCGTGGCAGATCATGCCTGACAAATTTTGAAAGAGTTTTTGAGGAAGTGACCAGGAAGCTTGACGAGGGCAGGGTGGTAGACATATTCTATGTGGATTTCAGTAAGGCCTTTGATAAGGTTCCACATGGTCGGCCTCTCTGGAAGGTTCGATCGCATGGACTCCAATGTAAAATGGCAAATTGGCGACACAGTTGGCTTGACGCTATGAAGCAAATGGCTATGGTGGAGGTATGCTTGTCGGACTGGAGGCCTGTGACGAGTGGAGTGCCTCAGTGATCGGTCCTGGGCTCATTGCTGTTTGTTATCTATATCAATGATTTGGACCAGAGTGCACAACGCAAAGTTAGTAAGTCTGCAGATGACACTAAATTAGGAGACATCATTTACAGTGAAGAACATTATCAGAAATTGCAGCAGTACCCTGATCAGCTGAGGAAGTGGGCTGAGAAATGGCAAATGGAGTTTAATATAGATAAGTGTCTTGCATTTAGGAAAGTCAAATCCAGGTAGGAATTTAATGACGAATGACAGTGCATTAAGGCGTGTAGTGCTACAAAAGGACGTTGGAGATCAAGTGCACGGTTATCTGAAATTTGAGTCACAGATACACAGGACAGTGAAGAAGGCTATTGGCACATTGGCCTTCATCAGCACATTGAGTATAGACGTTGGGACGTTATGTTGCAGTTGTATAGGATGTTGGTAAGGCTGTATTGGAGTATTCTGTTCAGTTTTGTTCACCTTGCTCTAGAAAGGATATTATTGAACAAGAAAGTATGCAGGACAAATTTCCAAAGATCTTCCCTGGGCTAAAGGCTCTAAGTTGTAGGCAGAGGTTGGACAGGTTAGAACTTATTTCTTTACAGTTTAGGAAACCGAGGGGGTTCTTATATAAGTGTAGCCCTTATAAAATCATGAGAGGTGTGCATGGGGAGAATACTTCAAAATTTGTTCCCAAGGTTGTGGAATCGAGGACTAGAGGATATGCATTAATGTTTGGAAAGGATAAAAAATATTAAAAGGAAACTGAGGGGCAACGTTTTTACACTGAGTGTGGTACGCATATGGACAGAGCTGCCAGTGGAAATGATTGAGGTGGGTACAATAACAACATTGAAAATGCAATTGGACAAATACACAGATAGGAAAGGATTAGAGGGATACAGAACAAGTGCAGGGAATGGGGTGAGTCTGGATGGACATTTTGGTTGCCATGGACCAGCTGGGCCAAATGGCCAGTCATACTGGCAGTCTCGTGCAATATGACTGTAAATGAATGTGTTTTGGGGTGAAGACAGGTTGGGGGGTGGGGGTGGGGTGGGGTGGGGGGGAGACTGAGAAAAAATATATGTTCACAGGTTCAGAATGCTGAAATGAAGACATTTCGATAGTATCATGCAACACGGGTCAGTATTTCGAGGAATTATGAGTGAAAGGGATATTGCTGTGAGTTCAGGCGATGGAGAGTTTTGGATGAGCATTTGTTCTGCAGCTTTGTAACTGGGAGTGAGGACAGCAGAGTCTTCGCCTCACTGGGCTGAACCTAACAAAAAACTGTCTCAGTGACATTTTCATTGAGTGTGACAGAGGGGTTGTCTGCACGAGGCCGAGCTAGTTTCCTGGTGCTATCTTACCAAACTCATCTCATTAACTACACATCCCATTCCATAATGTCCCTCTCATACAATGCCAGCCCGATTCTCCCACCCATCATGACTTGAGGTTCTCACCCGGATGCCCCTAGATATTCCGTAATCCCTGACACTGGTGCCATCTTTAAAAGATCAATGGGCACACGGTTGCGATTTCTCAGTTTGGAGCGCCCTGCACATTTTCCCCAAGCATGGCAATGAAGGGAAAATTACACTACGGCTTGTCGACAGCAGCACGGAGGTCCTGGTAGATGCGCTAGTACACAAGTGGACCGTTCTCTTCCCAGAGGGGGCCACACTACCAGATCCACTGAGCATGGGCTGAGCTCACCATCACGCTCAGTGCAGTTTCTGGGGTCTGAAGAAATGTCCAACAAAACAGGACAAGCATCAATAATTTTCCCCACTCTGTCAAGATAAGGGTCACCATATTTCCTCTGCTCCCTCACACTCACTGTATATCTGTTATAGCACCGACCCCCAAACAAGGATCATGCACCACCACTCTCACTATTGCAGGCAGCACCTTCCCTCTCTTTCTCTCTTGCCTTTCTAATGCCCCCCCCATAGTTAGAGAATATTCTGCAGAATGTCAATTATGGAATGTTCCAGGTATTGTTCCAACTTATTCCCAGTTTCAGGAAAACGGCTGTGCCCCAGTGCGTAACATGAAAGAGAATGGAGTAGAGATGTACCTTTTTCAAATCAAACACAATTAAAATCTATCATGAGGTCATTCAGTACTTCAAATATGCTCCAACATTCAATACGTTTGGGGGTGTTCTGATGGTTTTCTCAGCTCCATGTTACAGGAAGTTCCAGTCATTCAACCCCCAGGTTCCTGTTACCGAGCAGACGATTCTCAGATACTTCATACCACGGGTTTCTTCTAGCATGTGTTCAGAAGGCATTTCTCATGGGGACGGACTCGTCTTACAATATATTTCATCTGATTTATAAATTCATGCAACAGTCAGCATGCTTTCCACAGACCAATCAAAAACATGCACTTATTTTATGGTTATCGATATCTAATCATAATTATTCATTCTGGTTATTTCACTTGTCTCATCTTATTGTGTTCAACCAAAGGCAGCTTCCAAACACTTGTCTCATTATAAAATATAATTTCGAGCAGAGAACATTTTTAACACGAATCCATCTTTTCCCTTGTCATTAAAATTTCTCTTGTCCTTTTTTGTGACTGATTCTGTGTGCAACATTACATAGTCTCCCACTCAGTTGGCTGGATGGTTCGTTTGTGATGCAGAGGAAGGCCACCAGCACAGGTTCAATCCCCACACTGACAGAGGTTACCATGAAAGGGATGCTCTCTCAACTTGACCCCACCACCCGTGTGGTGACCTTCAACGTAAACAACCATGAGTGGTTTCTCTAATGATAGTTATTTGGGACTCTAATCTATCAATGTTAGCATTTTAATATTTTAACAAAATTTTTTATTGAATAAGATATTGTATTATTATATTAAACCAATAACAAAACAACTCAAACAACTGAACAAAATTACACCCATGTGCATGTATATACAAAATAAGTTAAAGTCTCTAAACGGACAGAAGAAAAACAAAAATAAATAATAAATAATAAATAAATAATACGGCTCAGCATAACAAAGTGATAGCTCTCGTTCTTCGAGAGCATGAACTGATACACATTCATACGTTCATAATTCCTAATATGTGATTCATTAGACAATATCGGCATGGCTATATAAAAGCCCTTTTTAGAGTGGCAGATAAGCCTGTATCGCGGTAATCCTAAAAGGGTTGCCATATCTTATATCAATCTCTGCTTTTCGGTTCACCATACTGGTGAGAACGTCCAAAGGGATATTCTCCATGACGAGCTTACAACCACCCAACAGACCAAGAGGTTTTTCAGACATTCAACACAACAGAATATTTTTACTAGCACAGGAAGTATGGGGGAGATACTAAAGGAGTATTGTGCATCAGTATTTACTGTGGAAATGGATATGGAAGATATAAAATGTAGGGAAATAGATGGTGACACCTTGCAAAATGTCGATATTACAGAGGAGGAAGTGCTGGATGTCTTGAAACGGGTAAAGGTGGATAAATCCCCAGGACCTAATCAGGTGTACCCTAGACCTCTGTGGGAAGCTAGAGAAATGATTGCTGGGCCTTTTGCTGAGATATTTGTAGTATGGATAATCGCAGGTGAGGTGCCGGAAGACTGGAGGTTGGCTAACGTTGTGCCATTGTATAAGAAGGGTGTTAAGGACAAGCCAGGGAACTATAGACGAGTGATCCTGACTTTGGTGGTGGGCAAGTTTTTGGAGGGAATCCTGAGGGACAGAATGTGCATGTATTTGGAAAGGCAAGGACTCATTAGGGATAGTCAACATGGATTTGTGGTGGGAAATCATGTCTCACAAACTTGATTGAGTTTTTTTGAGAAAGTAACAAAGAGGATTGATGAGGGCAAAGGGGTAGATGTGATCTATACGGATTTCAGTAAGGGTTTTGATGAGGTTCCCCATGGGAGACTGAATGGCATGGTTAGATCTCATGGAATACAGGGAGAACTAGCCATTTGGATACAGAACTGGCTCAAAGGTAAAAGACAGAGGGTAGTGGTGGAGGGTTGTTTTCTAGACTAGAGGCCTGTGACAAGTGCAGCGCCACAAGTATCGGTGCTGGATTCACTAATTTTTGTCATTGACATAAATGATTTGGATGCGAGCATAAGAGGTACAATTAGTAAGATTGCAGATGACTCCAAAATTGGAGGTGTAGTGGAGAGCGAAGAGGGTCACCTCAGATTGACCAAATGGCCAATGGGCTGAGAAGTGACAGATGCAGTTTAATTCAGATAAATGCGAGGTGCTGCATTTTGGGAAAGAAAATCTTAGCAGGACTTATACACTTAAAGGTAAGGTCGCAGGGAGTGTTGCTGAACAAAGAGACCTTGGAGTGCTCATAGCTCCTTGAAAGGTGAGTCGCAGATAGATAGGATAGTGAAGAAGGCGTTTCCTTTAGTGGTGGGAGTATTGAGTACAGGAGTTGTAAGATCATATTGTGGCTGTACAGGACATTGGTTAGGACAGTGTTGAAATATTGCGTGCAATTCTGGTCTCCTTCCTATCAGAAAGATGTTGTGAAACTTGAAAGGGTTCAGAAAAGATTTCAAGGATGTTGCCAGCGTTGAAGGATTTGAGCTATAGAGAGAGGCTGAACAGACTGGGGCTGTTTTCCCTGGAGCGTTGGAGGCTGAGGTGTGACATTATCGATGTTTACAAAATTATGAGGGGCATGGATAGGGTAAATAGGTAAAGTCTTTTCCCTGACGTCGGGGAGTCAGAACGAGAGGGTATAGGTTTAGGGTGAGAGGGGAAAGATATAATAGAGAACTACGGGGCAACTATTTCACACAGAGAGTGGTACGTGTATGGAATGAACTGCCAGGTGATGTCAGGCAGGCTGATACAAGTGCAATATTTAAGAGGCATTTGGATGGGTAAATGAATAAGAAGAGTTTGGAGTGTTATGGGCCAGGTGCTGGCAGGTGGGACTAGATTGGTTTGGGATATCTGGTCGGCATGGACGGGTTGGACCGAAGGGACTGTTTCCATGCTGTACATCTCCATGACTCTATGATTCTATGACTTATATTAATCTCTATTTTTTGGTGCACCGTGCTGGTGAAAAAGTCCAAAAGGATATTCTCCATGATGAGCTTACAAAGTCTCAACACCCGCGGAGTTTTCAGAATTACAACACAACATAATATTTTTCCGAGCATAGAAAGTAAGGATATACTTTTTATTCCCATGTGCATCTGCGTAAGATAATCTGGGCAGGCCCAGGAAAAGAAAAACTGGGTCCATCTCCAATTCGGTTTCCAAGACCCATTTTACCATACCTAACGCAGTTCTCCAATATATCCGAAGCCTGCATCAGGACCACATGCAATGAGTAAGAGTGTATGTAGTCATTCTGCATTTAGGACACGCTGAAGATAATCCCACTTTGAATTTTGAGAGAAAATCTGGGGTCAAATAGTACCTATGAAGATTGTTCAACTGCATGGAATGGGTTCTATTACAGATCAAAATCCTTCGAACATTTTCACAAATATCCTCGAATGTTTCCGAAAAGATCGAAATCCCCAACTCTCTCGCACAGACGTCACGAAGCTGCACAGTCTTGTCTGCGGGGACACTCTCCAACAAATGGTAAAGGGTACTGACAGAGAGTGTATTCTTTACAATAATCACCTGCTTCTCTGTACTGGATCTATAAGTCTCTTTTAAAATTGTGTTTTTTAATCAAATCTCTAATCTGGAAAAAAAAAACAGAAGTCTCTACTAGGTAGTCCACACTTACGAGTTATTTAATCAAACGTTATCATTGTTTTTCCTTCTAGTAACACGTAGTGGCTCGGTGGTTTGCACTGCTAACTCACCGCACCAGGGTCATGGGTTTGGTTCCAGCCTTGGGTGACTGGCTGTGTGGAGTTAGTATATTCTGAACTGTGACTGCGTAGATTTCCTCCCACAGTCACGAACATGTGCATGTTAGATGACTTGGCATTGCTCAATCGCTCAAAGTGTTCCAGGATCTGTAAATTGGGGCATTAATCAGGGTAAATATAAGATGGTAGGGCAATGGGTGTGCGTGGGTTACTCTTCAGAGGATCGAAATGGACTTGCTGGGCCCAAGGACCTGTTTCCACACTGTAGGGATACTATAATTCTAAATCACCCAAACAAGGTATTCCCCTCGCTGACCACAGTTTAAACCTGGAATACATTATCCCCGGTATACCAATTATAGGGGTAAGAAACATGGTTTTGGTTGTATTGCCTCGATCTCACGCATTGTCCTTCAAGTTTTAACAGTATTGATAATCATTATTTTATGACAATATTCCATAAATGTTGTCATTTTATCTAAGAACAACAGACTAATAAGGGTTCACTTTGTCTGATAGGGCTCAATGTCTAGCCATATTGATGCCGAGACCTCAGCGGCCCAGGCACTAACATACGATGAAAAAAAACTTAATTGCTTGCTTTTAATCGGAGAGATCTACTCCTCACAATCTGTGGGGCAGTTGCAATTTTGTTAGCGAGATAAGGAATCGCTTATGGTGCTTATAAAAGAGCTAAACCAGCCATTATGTTTCCGAAATATCTGTCTGGGAAACATCATAGAAAGCATTTGAACTGGGTGTAGGAAATGAGGAAGGACATTCATTTTAATAACAGCTATCTGACCGAGCCAGGATATTGGAAATGCCTCCATCTTTGAAGGTCTTGTTTAATTTTGTCAAACAAATGGACATAGTTCACGTTAAATGCATGATCAAAGACAAATGTAATGAAGATACTGAAATAGGGAAACGACCCCCGTGACCATTTAAAAGGAATCCAGGATTTGCCCTCAGTATCAGGTATTTCCCTAAGACCTCCCTTAGGCATGGCCTCCAACTTTGTAAAATTAATCTTATCACCCGGAAAGGCAACAAGCGAATCAATGCATCGCATCACATGAACTACGGAAATTGCGGGATTTGACAAAAACATAAGACCCTAATCTGCATATAATGTAATCTTTCGTGGCTTCGATCCCACTTCGAGGGCAGATATGTTGGCATCCCTACGAATGGCCTCCGCCAGTGGCTCAATCCCCAACGTAAACAACAATGGTGAAAGGTGTCAACCTTGTCGACTGCCTGGAGAAATATTAATATTACTGATTAGTGAGAACTGCAGCCAGAGGATCGCGGTAAATGACCCTCACCCACTTGATAAAAACTTTGCGTACACCAAACCATTCTAATGTACAGAAGAGATCCGGCCACTCAACCCAATCAAATGACTTCTCTCATCTAAAGAGATCATTAATCCCTGGACAGATTCTTGTTGACACTATTGGATCATATTGAGTAAATTCTTAACATTGTAGGAAGATCTGCGGCCCTTTATAAAACCGGTTTGGTCCTCTTTGGTAACGGAAGGCAGCAAAGATTCCACCTTAATGCACGGATCTCAGACAGGATTTTGAGACCAACATTTAAAAATGAGATTGGCGTGTAAGAAGCACCATCCTCCGGGGTCTTCCTTTCTTCAGCATCAGAGAGATATGAGCCTCTATTAAGGATGGAGGGAGGGGTTCCTGACTGTATGAGTGACAGAACACGTTTAACATCAGCCCTGACAATAGGTTTATAAATTATTTATAAAGTTCACTAGGAAATCCATCAGGAACGTGCGCCTTTACATTCTGAAGCTGCTTCACAACCTCCTGTGCTGACAATGGTATATTAAGGCTCAACACTTCTTCAGGGATTACTCCTGGAAGACCCAGGTTCTTGAAAAATGACTCCATCTTAATCCATCTATCCTCAAAATGTTCATTCTGAAATAATTCGATGAAAAATCTCAGACAGGAGACATTAATCTTTTGGAATTGAAGGTAAGGATCCCAATACCTTCCCTAATTGAGGTAATGGCTTAAGAGGGGCGCTCGTTTTCCTGGCAAGATAGAATAAATACCTGCCTGGCTTATCACCATGTTCAAACAGTCTTTGTTTTGCAAAGGAAAGTTCCTTCTTGGCTGTCTGTGTGAGGGTGGAATTCACTGTAGACCGAAGCGTTGTAATCCTCTGCAGCTTAGCCACTGAGCGACAATCACAGTATGCACTCTCGGCTGCCCTCAGCTTTGCCTCAAACCAGTGTTCCTGCTCCCCCTTCTGCTACATCATAAGGAATAATTATACCCTTGGCAAAAGCCTGAGCAATTTCCCATAGAGTGGATGTTATTGGTTGAATCTGAATTAATGGCTAAGAAAGATCTAAATTCGTTGTAGTGGTCAGCTCAGTGGCACAATGGTTAGCACTACTGCCTTACAGCGCCACAGACCCGGGTTCAATTCCTGCCTCAGGTGACTGTCTGTGTGGAGTTAACGCAGGTTTGCTCCCACACTCCAAAAATGTGCAGGTTAGGTAAGTTGGCTATGCTAAATTGCCTGTAGTGTTAGGTGAAGGGGTGGATCGTTTTGGACCGAAGGGCCTGTTTCTGCACTGAAATTAATCTAATCTAACTACTCAATTAACCAACTAGTCTTAAGAATAAAGGGATACATTCGCTAGTGTCTCGAAACTATTATATTGCACTTAATGTTAATCAATAAGTATACTGCTTCATGGTCAGAAATGGTAATATTCCCAATTGTGCAGGATGCCACCGAATCTAAGATTGTTTCAGGAATGGGGAAGAAATCAACCCTCGTGTGGCATTTATGCCGGTTAAAGAAGAAACTTAAATCGCTGTTTGTGATGTGGATCTGCCACCAGACATCCACCAGCTCTCGTTCTGCACACATATCCACTAATTGCTTACAGTATAACAAGGGTATTGGGGCACCTTTCGACATTCTGTCCACCGTGGGGTCCATAAGACTTTTGAAAACTTCTACAATAATGTGCCACGATGCAAGATAACTGAATTTGGAGGGTACGCTAGGAGTGGGAGGGTGGGGGGGGCGGTTCGGGGGGCAATAAACATTCAAAATACTATATTCTTTACTATAGTTCAAGGCTTTGGGTATTATGAGCCTCCCGTGAGTGTCAAATACAATCTAGTAGGTTAAATGGAAGATTCCTTTTATCCATTATGGCTTCTCCCCTCCTCCTAATATTAAAAGGCGAGAAATAAACCCGATCAAGCCCCACCTGCTGTAATGTCAAATGTTCCTTGTCATCAAGGTGCATCTCCTGCAATAGGACAACATCCACACTCTCTTTTTAAGATTAGAAAGTAAATTTTTCCTCTTTTCTGACCAATGGCTCATCTTAATGCTCCAGGTAGACCATTTAAGCACATCATTACCCAGAACACATTGTAGCAACATTTGAACTCGAGAGAGGAAGAACTCGAATTACTGATCATTAATAAACAAAGTCTCATAGAGCTTAAAAACTACACAAACTAAGGCTACTACAACTGCCAACTCTCAAAACTTTCCAAAAGTAAGCATTTTAAGTAAATGGCTGGGATGGAGTGGGTTAGGGAACCACTTTGCCCGTGCAATGATGCAGAGCCCAACAAAGCAGACCTTCCAGATCGCCATCATCTGGGATTTCCCCTAAACATTTTATCGATATTATCATTTCATTTTGCATTGTATTCCTGGATGTGCTGGAGTAGTGTGATTTTGTACCACTGTCAGCATTTCCCCAACACTGCACATTCCTGCCATTCCCCGATAATCCTTGACTCCGTTATTCTTTATGCACATTCTGTCTGTGCCTCAAACTTATTCAATATCTCTGCCTCTAATGCTCTGCAGGGAAGAGTGTTCCAAATACTCTCACCATTGAGAAAACAAAAAGTAACCTCATGTGTGTGTGAGATTACTTATGTCTCCTTACCTGAGAAAGGATATATTAAGTTGGAAGCAGTTCGGAGATGTTTCACTTCATGTATTCGGGATGAGGGTCTTACATTATGGAGGCTTTAACAGGTTACTCTTGGAATCAGAGGTGATCTTATTGAAAGATACAAAACCTAGAGGAGAGTGGATCAGATAGATACCCGCTGAGTGTTTGTATCGTCCAAACTTCTTGTTGTTTTTATAGAATCTCTACAGTGTAAAAGCAGGACATTCTGTCTATCATGTCCACATTGACCCTCGGAACAGTATCCCGCCCGGTCCTGCCCCCCTACTCTATCCATGTAACCCTACACTTCCCGTGACGAACCTATCTAACCTACACATCCCTGGGCACTATGGGCAATTTAGCGTGGCCAATCCGCCCAAAGCTGCATATCTATGGACGAAGGGAGGAAACTAGAACACTGGGAGAAAATCCACACAGATATGGGGAGAATGTTCAAAATCCATATCGAGGGTTGCCCGAGGTTGGAACTGAACGCATATACTTGGTGACGGGAGGTATCAGTGCAAAACCACAGATCCACCATGCGCATCCGTTAGTTTTATTAGTTAATAGTGGCTAACTAAAGAAATCTGCCTGACTTGTTCCTGTCACTGAAACGGACTCTGTCTGAGAACTTTATCATCGGCCATATCACCAACCTGGTTACATTTAAAATTTAATGTGAGCAGTGGAGGAATGGGACGAGAAAAAGAAACGGTGACACCCTCCAACATCCATCAGAGCAGGAATTAGGATAAATCCACAAAGTGGGATTTCAGTCAAGTGGGAATTCTCTTTCCCAGAAGTTTCGGGTGGCTGGACCTTTTTATTATATTGAAGCTGGCTTTGTCTGATTTTCCATGGACAGGTGAATCAGGGATAATGGTACATGGAAAGAAAAGTGCAGCTGCGGAACACAATGAGATGAGCCATGACCTTATTTACTGGTGGGGCAGTGTGAAAGGGCCGAATGGCCCACATGTGTCCCTCAGCCCTGTGTTCTGATGTTCCATTCAGCCCTCGGACATGCTAAACATGGGCAGATCGAGGCCACTCCGATGGTTAGGTGTAGAGTTGGAAATGTACTTGGAAAATCCAGGCTGGATCAGGAAGTGACCACCACCCCCGCCCCCCAGTCCCTGTTTCCAGGCTTCCCCCCTCTGTAACGTCTGCTCCAGATGTAGGTCATGTTGCAGACCCAGATACGCTGGGAATACAGCCACATCCCCCACGCAGGGTTAAAACAACAAATCCTCTGCTCTCCCTGAATGCAACATTGTTAAACACGATTTCCAGCAAAATAACCCGTTACTTTCCAAAAGCATAACATGTGAAATTAATAAATAGGAACAGGAGTAGGTCAATCGGCCCATCAAGCTAACACTTGCATTTAATAAGATCATGGCTGACCTACTCCAGGGCTCAACTCCACTCTCTTGCCGACTCCTTGTATCCCTCCACACCTCTCTGAGTTAGGGAATTCCAGACATTCACTACCTTCGGAGAGAAGACATTAATCTACATCTCAGATTGAAATCGATGTTCCTTATACGGTATCTATATCATCGAGTTCGACACTTTGCTCAAGAATGGAAAAAACTTCTCAACATCTACCTTCTCCAACCCCTTCTGTGTCTTGTAGGTTTCAGCATTATCACTCCTCATTCATTTAAAACCCAATTAATTATCGCCTCATCGAGATTCTCAATAACACGACCCTTTCTTCCCAGGAAACCGCCTAATGTACCAACCAAGTTACTTGCTGCATCAGCATGCTGACTTTATTTTTCATACACAGGAAGACTTGAATGCCTTTACTGTTCCTTTTTTGGAAGTCTTCTCCAATAAGTAACAGCCTGCTTTATGATTCTCAGTGTCATCCTCAAACTCGGATGTATATTGCACTCAACTCCCTCCTTCAGGTTGTCAGCATAGATTGTAAATAACTGATGCCATCAGACTGATAGTTGTGGTACTCCAGCAGATAAACCTTTACCATAAAGATCCATTAGCCCTGACTCTCCGATTTCTGTGTTCACCAGTCATCATCCCATGGTAATACAATATTCGACGTCCTGGAGCTTCTGTTTTGTGTAAGAACTTTTGTTTTGTAATACCTTGTGAAAAATCTCTCGTGTCTACCAGATCCCCTTTATCAAGTCCGTTGTTACATTCTCAGGCATCTGCAGAAATACTTTGCATGATTTTACAGGGCAAAATATCATTTCCCTTTCACAAAACTACCCTGACTCTGCGTGAAGCTTTTCTAAATGTCCATGCTTGCCAGGTTTTCAAAACTATACTAGTCCTATCTTTTTTCATTAGGTCCATGTGCCTCTAAATGTTTCCTATTCATATGTTTGTCCAAATGAGTTTTAAATTTTGTGGCTGTCCTTGCATTTCCCACTCTTCCTCTGGAAGCTCATTCCATACCCACACCGCCCTCTGTGTAAAAAAAAGCTGCCCCTTACTCCCTTTTAAATCTACCCTATTTCACCTTAAACCTATTCCCTCTATGTTTGAATACCCCTACCCTTTGGAACAGACGTTGGCTATTCACCCTATCCATACCTCTTATGATTTTATAAGTTTCTGTAATGTCACTCCTCAACATCTTACACTCCATCTGATGCTAACTTCAAGAACAAGCGTTTAAAGATAAGCACTGCAAAATTGAAACAATGTTAAAAATGACAGGTAACCAACACTCAACCCAAATGTCATACTGTGATTTATTTTTCTCCATATTACAATACTAAGGCAGCATGAAACGCTTACTAGTGCCAATAAGAAGTCAAGCACCTGAATTCCTTTATCTAAAGGGGGTGATGATGACGACAGTGAAAACGTATCTGTGGCCAAATCTATATAATACCACATCGTCAACATTCTCCCTCCTGGCCTCCGTATAACTTTGTGTGGTTGTGTCTTTGTTATCTTGCATTCAATAGAGAGAACCCATTTCCCCCATTCACACCCTAAATTCAACCCATTATACAGAATATTTTCGTTCACCACTGCTAAAAACCCGTTTTTCTTTTGCCACACCCTCTTTTCCCTGCCACCCATCCTCCACTTCTGGCAAGTGATTAAAAGACCATTTTGCAATTGTATTCAGTTTTGAAGAAGTGTCACACTGGACTGGAAACGCTAAATGTGTTTCTCTTTCTCTGCAGATGTTGACAGACCTGCTGAGATTATCCAGAAATGAATAGGCGCAGAAATAAAATTTCAATTAAATAAATAATTATGGATACTGGAAATAAAAATAAAAAACCTTTATAGAAGGATCACTGGACCAGAAAGTTTAACTCTGCATTCACTCCAGAAAATTCTGCAACATCTTTTGCAATTTATTCAGCAATTTCTGATTATGAACAATTTCCAACGACAATTGTCAAAGGTGCCCAAACTTCCTGTCCAACATGGAGCGTCGTACACTGGGAAGTGAACAGTAACGCATGGTGATAATTTGCTTGACTCTGAAACTGCATAAGGCTGACACCACTGACACTGCAAAGCTCTGAATAATGGTCAGGGAGAAAAACAGAAGGAAACACATTCACTTCAAATACAGAAGATGACATTACTGAAAGGAAAAGATTCAGATTAGTACCTTAAATGGGTATTGATTATGTAACAAATTGGAGGCGTGCCGCCAAGGAAAGACTTCCAGCAGAATGAGAATATGAAAATGGAAGTATTTCCCCATCAGAAACCAGAGCAGGTCACTGAATACAGGGCTAATGGGTGAATGGGTCTCGCTGCGACCTGGGGCGGGGGAGGGGGGAGGCAGACAGTAGAATTGAATTGTAGATATTGCAGCTAAAACTGGGTTATCATCTGATGCTGTAGAGTTCAATGACAATCTGTAACTTTTGTCCCCAGGATAGTCTATCCGTCTACCATTTCCATCAAGCCAATCCATGGGTCAGTGACGAGTGTGGGTGAACATGGTCGGGTCGGAATCACATGCACCTACTCCAATGACAATCCATTAAAGCTACCGCACTTGACTGGTTATACTACGAACAGCCGGACTAACATCTGATACAGAGAGAGAGGGATGATCCCAAGACTAACAAATCAGATATAAGCTCTCTCGTCCTGTCAAATCCATGTATAAATGTTGATGGACCATTAAACAACTTACTGGAGAGGACTCCACAAATATCCCCATCCTTAATAATGGAACAGCCCTGTGCATCCATGCAAAACACACAGTATCTGCACTATCTTCAGCCAGAAGTGTTGAGTCGATTATCCACCTCACCCTCACAATGATACCCTCAGAATTGCAGATGCCCGTCTTCAACCAATTTAATTCACAGCACGTGACATGAAGCAACAGCTGGACACTGTAGATACGACAAAGGCATTTGGCCCTGACAAAATTCCTACAATAGGACTGAGGACTTTTGTTACAAAACAAGCCGAAGGAAACTGTTTCATTCCAGCTCCATCTCTGACAACTCCCTGGCAATGTGGGTAATTAGCAACTGCAGTCCTCACTTTCTCCTAATGTGGGTAATTACTCAACTATGTCCCTTCCCCTAAGAAGGGAATAATTACAATCGGACCAATTACCACGCCCTCAGTCCCATCACGATAGTCAAATTGGTTGGGGTAATTTTTGATAGAGCTGTCACACAGCACAGAAATAATCGGTTCAGTGTGGTTTCCGATAGGCCTCCATGTGGAGATGGTGCTGTTGTGGAATTGTCATTGGATTGCTAATCCAGAACAGGATAATTCTCTGGCAACTGGTGCAAGTTAAAAACAATTAATAAAATATCGAGATCTAATACCTGGTGTCAGTAATAGTGATCGTGTATTCGATGTCGATTATAGATGTTGATCTCCTTCCCCAGCGTACTTTCAGGAAGTGAATCCCCTGTGCTTTCCTGTCTGGCCTAAAAGTGACTCCAGTCATGTGATACACTCTTCAATGGTCTCTGAAGCGGGCAGGCAAGGCACTCAATTGTATCAAACTGCTCCAAGGTCTTAAATGATAAACCCGGAGAGAACACCTGGCACCAACCTCGTTATCAGAAAAGGGAACGGGAACCACAATCCTGTCGACCCTGCAGAGACCTCCTTCTTAACAGCTGAGAGCTTGTGACAACATTTACAGAGCTTTCCCACACACTGCACAGAAGCTTCGGGAAAGAAATACGTCATACAACTCATTGAGCTTTCCCTATTCTAGTTAATGGCCGAATATCTCCTCAACGCAGTTTTCCCCATACAATATACATATCCCTTAATATGTTTAAACATTGTGAAACATAAAATGAGAACTGCTGTAGTCCATTCAGCCCATCAGTTTTGCGCCTCCATTCTATGTACAGGCAGTTCACTGATAACGCGTGTTGATTAAATACATTTTGGCTGCAATGCAATTCATGAATCTTTTTCGAAAAAGTGAACTGGCGTTCACTGTGACGCGATTCCTTGTCGGGCACCAGCTGAACAGCAAATCCTGCCCCAGAAACCCTCTGTCTACAAAAGGTACAATCAATGTGTTCAGCAAAAACGGGAATGCAATCGACTTTGCAGGCCTTGAAACTGAGCCTGAAACTGGGAATTGTAGTCTATATTTCGAAAGAACTTTATTTCAAACTGTGGGGAGAATCTTGTGGAGAACTGTAATTCGGCATCGGCATCACATGGTCAGTCAGCCCCCGCGCGCTTTCTAGTGAAGATTGTGGTGAAAGATACGGTGCACCAGTGAGTGACTGTCGTGTGAAAGTGTTAGATTTACAGCACTGTTACATTACAACATGTAATTTAAAGATTTATTTAGACTGTTCTACTGTGTGTTAGATCAAATTTAATTTTTGGTTTTTACTGATATTTTGGGGGGGTTCACCACTTACCCTCTTTTTTCCATAGACCCCATTGTTAATATTGCACGATTTTGTACAACAGAGTGTTGCACAGGAACACAATTATTGCGTTATTGGAGAACAACCTGGAATGATTTTCTATCTTGACACCATACACCTGCTCTCCCCCTATCCCTTTAGTTTCCAGAAATCCTTATTTGTATTCAGCCCCTTGACATCCACAGCCTGATCTGGGAGAGAGTACCCCTGGTTCGCCAGTCTCCGAGTGCAGGCATGTATTCTCATCTCAATGCAAAGTGGCCAATATGTACCTAATATTGTGGCCCCTTGTTGTAGACGTCCCAGTCAGGGGAATTACCATCCCTGCTTCTAATCTGTCTCGCCCTGTCAGAGTGTTATATATTTCACTGAGATTTCCACTCATTTTCCAAACCCCATTGAATACAGGTCCAGCTGCCCCAAATGCTGCTCCCACAACAAGTCTGTCATCACAGAGATCAGTCTGGTCATCCTTTGCTGCTCTCCCTCAATGTCAGGTTTGTCATCTATTCGGAAAAGAGACCAAAACTTCACGCAATGCTGCACAATGTTCGAGATGGGGTCTCACCAAGGCCCTGACCAGCTGCAGTAAGAATCATTTACTCCTGTACTCAAATCCCCCTGAAATGAACGTGAATACAGCATTTATCTTCCTTCCTGCTTTCTGCTCATTCAATATTGCTTTAAGTGATTGGTGTACAGGGAGATCCAGATTCCTTTCAAAGTTACAGTTCCCCACCTGCTGGGCCTACATACAATGGTCAACGTGCCAATGCCATTCCCAGTATTGACTTCTGGCTTCAGAACTCACTGCCACACATGGACTCGGAGGGCTATGCATAATTAAACAAAAATGCAGCCTAAGTTCATTTATAGTGTAACATTTTTCAATCACTCCTTTTTCAAATGAGAGGCTGCCAGGCCATTGTTCCCATCAAAATACACAACATATCATCTCCCCCATTACTCTCCACCTGCCACGTATTTGCCCAGTCACTCTACTTGTCACAATAATCTTGGAACTTTTTTTACATCCTCCTCATCCACTCACAGGATGACATCGTTACGTGCTGTCAGCAGACTTGGGAATACTGCATTTGCGCCCCTCACCCAAAGATGTGATCAGTATTGGGAATAGCTGGAGCCCAAGACACGATCCTAACATTATCCTCCAAGCCTTCCATTTAAAAATAAAACATTGTTTTATTCCGACTCACTGTTTCCTGCCAGCTCTCCCATTCTAAATCTATGACCATATATTAGCCCCAGTCCCATAGGATTCGAATTTGCACAATAGGCTTGGGGCTTTATCAAAAATCTTTCTGATAATCCATTTGCATGGCATTGATACCTCCTACATAATTTTACTAAAAGCCACTTTCTCAAATATTATTCCCATGTCATAAATCTCTGTTGACTTTGTCTATGCCCATTAATTTCAGTCCAATACTTTCTCTAAAGTGTTGAAAAACAATTCTCAAATCTTCACTAAACCGCAAATCCTTCACTTTTAAAGTGTGGCCCTTTGAGTAACAGCAACAACTGCTGTCTATCCAACCTGTCCATGTACCTCGTAATCCTATCCTTCTGAATCACAGACATCGCAGCCTTCTCTCCTCCAAACTAAACAACCTGAGGTTATCCAGCCTCTCTCCATAGCTCCAACCCAGGGAACATCTCTGCACCCCTCCACTACAATCACATCCTTCCTGTAATGTTGTTCCCAGACCAACACACAGTATTCTATCTTGCCCTCACCAAATTTCCGCATAGTTCTTATAATCTATGCCTCGATTAATAAAGACTATGTTTACATTCCACTATCTTTTCCCAGATTGTGTATTAACCTGTGCAGTCACATTCAGCGATGTGTGGAGAAGCACCCTCTGAGCTTACTAGTGTGCTGCCATTCATTGAGTACTCCCCTGTCTGGTTCCTTCTTCCAAAGTGCATCACCTCATAATTACCAGGGTTACATTCCATCTGTCATTGATCCACACATCTGACCATTCCATCAGCATCTACCTGGAACTTAAGGCCTTTTTCCTCACTGCCATCCACCCGGCCAATCTTTGTATCAAATACAAACTTATTTATTACACACCCCACCCCTCATCCATATTCACAGCTGCATCATTTATGAATACCACAAATAATAAGGATAAAAATTTCTCAACATCAGTTACATCACGTGGTTGTGCACGTTGATGAAGAAGCAGCGGTTTCAAAAGCTAGTGTTGCCGAAAAAACCTGTTAGACTATGGTCTGGTGTTATGCTATTTTTAGATTTGTCCACGGCAGCCCATCACTAGCACCTCCGAATCACAAATAATAAGGGACCCTGCACTGATGCCCGTGGTGCAGCATTGGACACTAGCCCCCAGTCACACAAACAGCCTTCTACCACTTCCCTCTTTCTCCTACTACTAAAGTTGATTTAAATGCAACTTGGCAAGTCACTAATGAGTCCTACGTGTTCACTGGTTATTCTGTTCCGCTTCACACACTTGTAGGTTATCTGGGGAGTCTCTGTAATCTTGTCCATAAGACCATAAGACATAGGAGCGGAAATAAGGCCATTCGGCCCATCGAGTCCACTCCGCCATTCAATCATGGCTGATAGGCATTTCAACTCCACTTACCCGCATTCTCCCCGTAGCCCTTAATTCCTTGTGACATCAAGAATTTATCAATTTCTGCCTTGAAGACATTTAGCGTCCCAGCCTCCACTGCACTCTGCGGCAATGAATTCCACAGGCCCACCACTCACTGGCTGAAGAAATGTCGCCGCATTTCTGTTCTAAATTTACCCCCTCTAATTCTAAGGCTGTGTCCACGGGTCCTCGTCTCCTCGCCTAACGGAAACAATTTCCTAGCGTCCACCCACTCCAAGCCATGTATTATCTTGTAAGTTTCTATTAGATCTCCCCTTAATCTTCTAAACTCCAATGAAAACAATCCCAAGATCCTCAGCCGTTCCTCATATGTTAGACCGACCATTCCAGGGATCATCCGTGTGAATCTTCGCTGGACACGCTCCAGTGCCAGTTTGTCCTTCCTGAGGAGTGTGTACCAAAGCTGGATACAGTACTCCAAATGGGGCCTAACCAGAGCTCTATAAAGTCTCAGTAGTACAACGGTGCTTCTATATTCCAACCCTCTTGAGATAATTGACAACATTGGATTGGCTTTCTTAATCATGGACTCAAACTGCATGTTTACCTTTAGAGAATCCTCAACAAGCACTCCCAGATCCGTCTGTACTTTGGCTTTCTGAATTTTCTCACCGTTTAGAAAGTAGTCCATGCTTGTATTCTTTTTTGTTTATTTCTTTTGTCCTGCCTTGGCCCTGTATTAGTCAGTCCCCTCCACGCGTAGAATTTCCTCCTTATTGTAGTCTTAAATGGTTTGTCCCTTATCCTGTCATTATTTGCCTTGAATGTGGATTAGATAGCCTGATAAATTTTCTGTTAATTTCCAACTTGCCATATATTTTGTGAGTTTTATAAAGTTCACAGTGATCGACCGCTGATTCGTTGAAACTCTAGAGAACATAGACAATCTCGCCATCTGAGGGATTTATCTGGATAATGTCCATTACACATCCTCTGTGGTCAGTATATTCTTTCTTAGATTTGGTCACCAAAACTGTTCTCAACACTCCAGGTACAGTCTCACCAACACTCTGTGAAACTGCTTCAACATGTCTTTACATCTATATTCTGACTTCCTTAAAGGAAGGCAAACCAAACTTTAAGTTTCCACTTACATATATTCCTCCAAATACCCTTCATATCATTGCATTTTCGAACTCACTGTGTGAGTTCTTATAGAAAGCCTTCTGATAATCTAAAATCTATACCAATTCTACTGGTACCCCATTTTCTAAGCTGTAAGAATCAACTTCAAACAATTCTAAAGTTTGTCAAGTATGATTTCCCTTTCAGAAACGCATACTGAGTCTCTCAAAGTTTGCTGTTAATGTCTAAATATCCAATATCACATCCTATATAATATATTCCAACAATTTCCCGACAAATGTCAAGTTAATTTGTCAGCAGTTCTCCACACTATCTCTTCTTCTCTTTGTAGATGCTTGGATCCCTACCATTCATCTATAATCCTTGGATCACGTTTACTAATGTGCATTTATCAACACCAGCTTTCAGACTCTGCAAAATGTACAGGAAAATAGAACACCGTCATCGACAACGCAATCAATCCTTCTATTTGTGATTTATTTCTGAATATTTTGGTATGAAGTATATCTGGTTTGTCAAGCTTAGCAATGCTCAATCCAGCTGCATGCTCAATATTGCCTTGTTACTGATGTGAATTGACTTTATGTCTTTACTTCCACAAGTCCTATACGATCACTTCGTATTTCTGGGTGATTTTCTGGATCTTACTCCATTAAGACAGATGTGAAGTAACTGGTCATTTGCTTTGCCATTTCCCTGTTATCCACCATAAACTCGTCTCTCCCGATTGCAAATTTCCACATTTGACTATATTTATTCTTTCTTTTGAAATATAGATTATAGATTTTTGCAGTCTTTGTGTTCCTGTTTGTTTGCATGCATGTTCGCTTTTTGATTTCCTGATCAGTTTCATGGCCCTCCTTTTCTGGATTGCAATTTTCTGAGAATTCTTAGGATTCCAAAATGTCTGGAATTCTTTTGAAGTCACTTCCTATGATTAATATATTCTTTAATTTGTTATGTTAATCATCATTGAGTCACTTACTCACTCTTTGGTGTTTTCACCTGAAATAAGTAGATATATCTATGCAGTATTTCTACTCAGTAATCTATTCAGACTATGCACTATTTCTATAAATCCCCTGGTCCTGACCAGATATATTCAGGAACACTGCAGGAGGACAGAGAAGTGATAGTGGGGGCCCTGGTTGGTGCTTTTGTATCATCAGTAGCCAACGGGTGAGGTCCCGGAGGACTGGAGGGTAGCGAAAGCTGTGCCCTTATTCAAGAAGAGCTACGAAGAAAAACCTGGGAATTATGGACCAGTAAACCTAACATCTCTAGTTGGTAAGTTTCTTGAGAAGAATCTGAGAGAGATGATATACATGAATTTGGCAAGGCAGGGTGTGATTATTAGCAGTCAGCACTTTCTTTGTGCATGAGGGATAATGGTTCAAACATTTGTGAGAGTGCTTTGGTGAAATGACCAGTAACTTTGACAAGGGCATCGTGGTATACGTAGTGTATATGGATTTCAGTGAGGCCTTCATTAAGGTTCCACATGGTAGGTTGCTCTGGAAGTTTAGATCAAATGGAATTGAGGCGGAGCTGGCAAATCAGATCCAAAATTTGCTTGATGTTCGGAAACATAGAGTAATAGTGGAAGCACGCTTGTCGGACTGAAGGCCTGTGATGAGTGGAATGCCTCAGGAGACGGTTCTGGGACTATTACTGTTTGTTTTATCCATGTATGTTGTATATATATTTACAGATAAGTGTCAGTTCTTGCATTTTATATAGTCAAATCAAGGTAGGAGTTTCATGGTGAATGACAGGGTCTTAAGGAGTGTATTGAGACAAAGTGACCTTGGAATTCAGGTTCAAGGTTCTCTGAAAGTGCAGTCACAGGTAGATAGGGCAGTGAAAAAGGCATTTGGCACACTGGCCTTCATCAGTCAGAGTAATGAGTGTCGAATATAGGGAGTTATGTTGCAATTATACAGGATGCTGGTGAGGCAATACTGGTAGTGTTATGTTCAGTGTTGTTCACTTTGCTATAGGAAG
Source organism: Chiloscyllium plagiosum (assembly GCF_037043375.1). NCBI lineage: Eukaryota > Metazoa > Chordata > Chondrichthyes > Orectolobiformes > Hemiscylliidae > Chiloscyllium > Chiloscyllium plagiosum. The sequence continues at coordinate 107,577,404 of NW_028270156.1, forward strand.
GATGTTCTTAAACTGGAAATAGTGCAGAAGAAATATACAAGATGATGCCCGGACTCAATGGTCTGAGTTATAGTGAGAGGTTGGGTAAGCTAGGAGTTTTTACTTTAGAGTGTATGAGACTGAGGGGGATCTGATAGAAGTGTATAAGGTCATGGGAAGCATGGATAGAGTGAATGCACTCAGTCTTTTTTTCCACAGGATTGAGCAACCCACGGACGAGCGGGCATCAATTTAAGATCCGAGGGGAAAGAGTAAAAGGGAACCTGAGGGGCAATTTCTTTTACTCACAGTGTGGTATACACATGGAGTGAGCTGCCAGCAGAAGTGGTTGAGGGAGATACATTCACAAAATTTAACATGCATTTGGACAAATACATGGATAGGAAAGAATAAGAAGGATATGGGGCAAGGGCAGGAAAATGGGGTTAATGTGAATCGAAATTTTGTTTGGAATGGACCAGTTAGGGCTGAAGGGCCTTTCTCCGTGCTGTCAGACTCTATGACTCTCACAATCATTGCTTCTCCCATTGAATGTTATATTATCCTTCCCCAATTCATTGGAGCGTACTTGACCCTCTAGCTTCTGGGCTTCCATGATGTTTGACCAGAATGTTCAAACATTTGATATTGTATTCAGACGCCGTGTAAAACTGCAACATATTGATGTCACTATTCCTCCAAAGCTGCTTCAGAGCAAGGTTATTAATTAGTCCTCCTGACCACACAACACCAAATCTGAAATAACCTGCTCTCTAGTTTGGTTCACAACATACTGTTCAACCTACCTAATACACACCTACGGAAGTTTTTCTTCACAGTATTAGTAGTCACTGCAGTTTTGGTGCAATTTGAGACCATCCATTATTACTGCAGCACCATGATTATTTGTTACTCATTCACATGATGAGGGTGTCGCTGGATAACCAGTATTTATTGCCCATGCCAGAGGGCAGTTAAGAGTCAGCAGCGTTGTCTTGAGTCTGGAGTCACATGCAGGCCACACCAGGTAAGGACAGCAGTATCCTTCCCTCAAGGACATCAGTGAACCAGATGAGTTTTTCCAACAATCGACAATGGATTCTTGGTTATCATAAACCCTTGATTCCAGATACATATTGAATTCAAATTCCACCATGGCAGGATTTGAATTCATGTCCCCAGAATATTACCTGGGTCTCTGGGTTAAGAGCCCAGCGATAATATCACTGTGTCATTGGTCCCCCTTGCATATACTTACATACCTAATTTCCAGAGCATATGTTGTAAAGTATTTACGTGACAGATTTGGTTTTGATGTATAAGACACTAAAGTTTGCTTCACCTTGCTATTTCTAAGATCCATCCAAACTGATTCTGTGGGAAGTGATGGAAAGGGTCTGTGGCGTTATTACCGATAGACTTGGACAAGCCGTTCAGGGAGACTCACCTCAACGCTGAGATAATCTGAAGAATTGGTCAGCAATACAGGACAAGCATCAATATTCTTTAACCCCACTTTGCCAGGATAAGTGTCACCATATTTTCCTGCTCCCTCACACTCACTGTATATCTTTAAAACACCTACCCCCGAACAAGGCTCACACTCTATCTGCAAATAAGGCTCCAGCACGACCACACTCACTGTTGAATTCAGCACCTTCCTTCCCCCACTTTTTCTGTCACTGACGCAATAGTCCCGCACACTAATACCACTGCATGGATACGACACTGTGGTCAGACTCCCTCCGGATATCTCACCCTTCCCCCTTCACCTATACCAGCATTAACAGCAGGGACACCCACTCCAACCATCACTCCGTCCCTCCTCTTCTCCCATTCCAGGAGAAACATCCTGGAATAGGACATAAAAGGCCAAGCCGGGTGTTAGAGTGCCCGATATCCGTTCCCTCACCCTCTACTTCGACATGTGGGGAGGATCCTGGAAAGAGCCAGAGAGGACCAGGACACCTTGTGTGGAGATTCTGAAACATCGACGTCCCACCAACCAAGTAAGCAGCAATGTTCAGTAAAGAGCAATTCTCAATTTAAACTCGCTGGCATTTCCAATCTCATCTCTCTCACTTTTCAGAATTAGTTAAAAGCATTAATGAAAGACTTAAAATAAAAATAATGTTTATTTTCTTCAGTAAAAATGTTAAAAAGAAATAAATAAACGATATAAGTTCAATACCAAAAATCTAAAACATGACGTTCATTCAAAATTTTGGGCAATCCTCGTAAATACTCGACATCATTTCTCTCACTAAATCTTCTTCCGAGTGTTTGTATTCTAGCATCTGCTTCTTTAATTTCAACGGAATATCGTGCCCTGCTCTCAGATGCTCATAGTAAATGTCCCTTCCTCTCTGAACTTTGCGTAAACTGTCAATATATTTCCAAATAACTGGATGTTCCACATCAAGTTCGCATTGTCATCTCCTGTGGGCAGCTTCTGCATTATTGTTTGTTTTGTCCTTATTGTTTAAAGTTCTTTCATATAAATTCCACATTCCAACTGGAAAAAGCGGTGAACGACGACCATTTCCTCTGTGTAATCTTCTACCTCCATTGTTCTCCTCGAACCAGTCCAGCAGCGGCTGCAATTCATCTGGAAGTGCATCAGTCAAATGTTCAATAGCTTCATGAATGTTTTCAATGTGAATAAATGCAAGACCAACGATCATTTTAACTCTGAAAGAAAACGCCGAGTCAATGTTATACTTATTCAAGTGTCTTGTTAACATTTTTACTGAAGGGAATAAACATCATTTTTATTTTTATTATTTTGATTAATGCTTTTATCTAAGCCTGAAAAGGAATAAATATGAGCTGCACTGAAATAGTTCTGCGCCTAAATGGGTCTGCGGCAAAATGGGCTGCACCAAACAGGCCGCACCAAACAGAATGAAGTACTCAGTAAATTACACAGCACAGAGGGACGCCATATAACCATCCCAGGCTGTTATGCAGAAGCAGGGGCGCCCTGGGTAGCTGTCAGGAAATACAGAGTATCGATCATTACTCATTTTGTGTTTGGAAAGCTGTAACAAGTGGAATTCTTCTGGGATCTGTATGAGGTCATCAAAAAATTACAATCTATTCTAATGAACCGGATGAAGGAGATGGAGCTCAGTTTGCTCATGCACCAGGATAGGCATTCAATAAGGTGTCAAATAGAGACAGAGCGTCTGCAATGGGATACAGACGGGGACAGCAGAGCGTCTACAATGGGATGCAGACAGGGGGAGAGCAGGGCGTCTGCAATGGGATACAGACAGGGGAAGGGAAGAGCGTCTGAAATGGGATACAGAGAGGGGAAGGGCAGAGTGTCTGCAATGGGATACAGCTAGGGGAAGGCAAAGCGTCTGCAATGGGATACAGACATGGGGAGGGCAGAACGTCTGCTGTGGGATACAGACGGGGAGGGCAGAGAGTCTGCAATGGGGTACAGACAGGGGAAGGGAGAGCATCTACAATGCGATACAGACGGCTGAAGGCAGTGCGTCTGTAATCGGATACAGACGGGAGAGGGCAGAGTGTCTGCAATGGGACACATACAGCAGGAGGGCAGAGCGTCTGCAATGGGACACAGACTGGGGAGGGCACAGCAACAAGCAATGGCATACAGACAGAGGATGGCTATGAGCAAAGCTTTAGCAGAAAAAAAACAGTACAATATATATGTGATGGAAATTTTCTGTTTTGTTGAAAAGACGAAACAGCAGAAATTTATTTAAATGCAAGGCGAATGCAGAACTCAGTGTAACAGAGGGATTTGTGTGTCTTAGTACAGGAATCACATCAAATTAACTTGAAGATGTAGCAAGTGATTTGGAAGGTAAATGTCGTGATTCTGTTTCGTGCAAGGGGTGTTGGGTGTGATCTTAGCGATGTTTTCTGCATCAGTACAGGGCATTGCTGAGATTACATCTGTTGTATTATGTGTACTTATAACTGCCTAAACTGAAAAAAAAAACAAAATTGCTTTCGAAACATCTCAAAGACGTTTCTCTTTACGCATTCTTGGAATGAAAGCATTACGTTATGAAGAATTAACAGTTCGGCTGAGAATGAGGGATGTTTTATTGACCATATAAGATCTTGAGAAGAGTATAGCTGGTGAATACCGGATGGATATTTCTTCTTGTATGGGAGAATAAAACTGGGGAAATAATTTAAGAATAAGTCAGGTTCAAAGGAAAGGTCATTGGACCGAAAAATTGAACTCTGAATTCTGTTCCTACATGCTGACAGACAAGTTGAGCTTTTCCAGCAATTACTGTATATGTTTAAGAATATTCATTTAACACAGATAGTGAGAAGACATGAAAAACTTATTTTTACATTATGCAAGAACATATTAACACATCTTGAAAACAAGTAGGACCATTCGTTGTTAATGAATTGATTCTGCAATAACTCACTGACCTGGAGACGAGAATGTGATGGAGTCATATAGTTTAGACAATGTTCAAGAAGAGCTCACAGAGTCCAGTGTGGGATTGATAACGTTACTGATTTAACTTGCAGATGGAAAATGTAGCCTATCTGTGGAGAAACATTCTATTGCTCCCTTTCTGTTTCCCTATCGCTCATCATAGCAATGTGTGGGAGTGAAAAAAAAGCCCAGTCGTCTTTCGCACTAATGGAGGATTCCTGATGAGGATTCAATGGAATCTCCCCATTGCCTGAAGCAAAACAATTCAGCCAAATTCAACTGTTTCATGAAGAAATCCCATTGTCAGAAGGCTGTGCTCGGAGAATAACAACGGAAGTAAATATCCGACTCGATAGTGAGGGGAACAGACAGGAGATTCTGCGGCTGCAAATGTGAATCTGGAATGAAGTGTAGCCTCCCACATGCCCAGGGTTCAGGATGTCTCAGAGCTGCTGCAAAACGTTCTCACTGGGGGTTGGGGGGGGGGGGGGGTGGGGGGAAGTGGGCGGGAAGCAGCCAGAAGTCATTGTGCACATTGGTACAAAGTACAGAGTGACACAGGTAGAAATAGTGATGACATCCTGCAGAGTGATTGCAGAGAGCGAGGGAAAAGGATAAAAGACAGTGGTAATATCCAGTTTACTTTCAGTTCTCCGTGCTAGTGAGGGTTAGAATAGGAGGATATGGCAGATGAAGGGGTGCTTCAAGAATTGGTGCAGGGGGCAGAGATTTTCGGATTACTGGGATCTTTTGTGGGGCAAGGTGACGTGTTCAGGAAGGATGGGTTGTACCTGAACTGGAAGGGGACCAATATGCTGGCAGACAGGTTTGCAACTGCTGCAAGGGAGGTTTTCAACTAGATTGGCTGGGGTCGGGGAGGGGTGGGATCCTCAACAGCAGGGAGGCAAGTGCGAGGCCGGAAGGAGATACAGTAATCAGAAACAGTAAAGTGAAGAGACAGGTCAGGTTAGATAACGACAGGGAGCAAGGAACGCCTGTTGGATTAAATTGCAACTGTTTCAATGCAAGATGGCTGACAGGTAAGGTCGATGAACTCAGGGCATGGATCGGTGCGTGGGACTGGGATATTATAGCCATGGGTATAACATGGCTAAGGGAGGGACAGGACTGGCAGATTAATGTACCAGGGTACAGGTATTTTATGACAGATATGGTGGAAAGAGGGTACGGGGAGTTTCATTTTTGATTAAGGCGAGTATCACAGCAGTAAACGGAGATAAAATAACTGATGGATCATCCTGCGAGGATTTGCCTGGGGAACTAATAAATAAGAAGGGAATGGTGATAGGATTTGGATTGTACTATTGTCCCGCAAATAATAAACGAGGAATTAGGGGAACAAAAATATGTAGACAGACTGGGGAGATTTACAGGGCCAATAGGATTGCATTAGTAGGAGATTTTAATTTTCCTAACATAGACTGTGAATGACATAGAATTAAGGACTGAGATGGGGTGTATTTATTAAGTGTGTTCTGAATATTTTCCTTAAGCAGTACGTAGAGGATGCAACTCGGGAAGGGACGAAACTTGACCTACTCTAAGATCTCGGGCAGAGCAGGTGACTGAGGCGACAGCGGGGGAGCACTCTGGGACCCGTGAACATAGTTCTATTAATTTTTAAATAGTTACATAGAAGGACAAAACGGCTCCACATGTTCAAGTTCTAAACTGGGGCAAGGCGAATTTTGATGGAATTAGACAGGAGCTTGTAGGGGTTGGTTGGAGGATTTTGCTTGCAGGCGAAGGGACCTCCTGCAAGTGGGAGAACTTTAAAAGTGAAATGTCTACAGTTCAAGGTCTATATGTTCCTGTGAGGGTAAAAGACAAGATTGGTAGGAAGAGGGAACCTTGGATGTCAGGAGATATTGAGGCTTTGACCAGCTAAAAGGAGGCGTGGCTCAGGTCCAGGCAGCTGGGTCCGAGGGAATTCCTGGAGGTGTACAGTGGATACAGGAGCTTACTGAAGAAGGAAATCAGGAGGGTGAAAAGGGGGCACAAGATAGCTTTGGCTGAGAAGATTAGAGTGAATGCAAAGAGGCTCTATAAGTATATTAAAGTAAACAGAATAACTAAATGAGAATATGACCCCTCAACGTCCAAAGTGGACATGCATGTCGAAAACCGTCAGAGATTTGTGAGATTCTCCATGAATATTTCTCGTCTGCCATTACTGTGGAGAAAATCATGAAGACTTCGAAGGTTAACAAAGGTAGTAGTGTTATCTTGGGGTGAGTCAATATCACAGGAGAAGACGTGTTGGATGCATTAGAATGTATGAAGGTGGATAAATCTGCTGGTCCTAAACAGATGCATCCAAGAACACTACACGAGGCTACAGAAGAAACTACGGGGACCCTGGTTGATATTTTTGCATCAGTGTTAGCTACAGTTTAAGTTCCAGAATATTGGAGATTAGCAAATGTTGTGCCATTATTCAAGAAGGGAAGCAAAGAAAAATCTGGGATCGATAGACCCGGAAGTCTAACATTTGTGGAACGAAGGTTACTTGAGAAGACTCTGAGGAATGAGATATACATGCATTTGGAAAGATAAGGTTTGATTAGAAATAGCCTTTTTGACAGATTCCCTACAGTATGGGATCAGGCCATTTGGCCCAACAAGACCACACCGACCCTCCAAACTAACCCACCCAGTCCCATTCTCCTACTCTATGTTTACTCCTGACGAATGCACATAACACTATGGGTAACTTAGCATGGCAAATTCACCTGACCGTTACATCTTTGGTTTGTGGAAGGAAAGTGGAGCACCCAGAGGAAACCCACACAAACACAGTGACAATGTGCAAACTCCACACAGAGAGTCACCCGAAGCTGGAACCAAACCCGGATCCATGGCACTATGAGGCAGCAGTACTAGCCACTGAACCACCATGCCAACCTTGCTTTTTTCAACACAGTTCAATGACACAGGGACAAAATCTATTCTGCCCTTCACCCATGATGCACGTTCCAATATCACATACCATGGCAAAATTTATTCTCCACTGAAAATGTCATCTTATTATTATTTATTAATTAGTTTGTTATTATTAATTTTAATAATTATTATTAATAGTTGTTTTTAGACTGGAAAGATTGCATGGCTTTGTAAGTGGGAGATCATGCCGCTCAAATTTGTTTGAGTTCATTGATGAAGTGACCAGAAATGTTGATGAGGGCAGGGCGGAAGACGTAGTCTGTATGGTTGTCACGGAGGCCTTTGACCAGGTTACCATTGATAGGATGGTCTGGAAGGTTAGAGTCGCATGGAATCCAGAGGGACCTGGCAAATTGGACACACAAATGGCTTCATGGTAGTAAGCAGAGGGTAATAGTGGAAGGATGCTCTCGGACTGGAGGCCTGTGACATATGAAGTGTCTCATGGGTCGCTGCTGGGCCCATTGCTGTTTGTTATCTTGATATTCTTGCGAATGTACAAGGCATGATTAGGAAACTTGAAGATGACACTAAAATAGGTGGTATCGTGAACAATGAGGAAGTATGTCAGAAATTGCAGCTGGACCTTGATCAAACTGGAGAAGTGGGCCGAGGAATATTTTTGCAACGTTAGATCAAGGTAGGAGTTTCATGGTGATTGATAGGACCTTAAGGAGCGGAGGGACCATGGAGTTTAGGTCCACCGTTCTCTGAAAGTGGGATCATAGTTAGGCATGGCAATGAAGAAGGCTTTTGCCACACGGGCATGCATCGGTCAGGGCATGGAGGAGAGCAGTTGGGAAGATATGTTGCAGTTTTCCAGGAAGTTGGTGGGGCTGCACTTGTAGTGCTGTGTTCAGTTTTAATCACATTGCGATGGAAGGATGTTTTTACTTTGGAATGTGTGCAGACGGAATTTACAAAAATGTTGCCAGGACTCAACAATATGAATTATAGGGAGAGGTTGGACAAGCGAGGACTTTTTTCTTTCGAGAAAAGGAGACTGAGAGGGATCTTATAGAAGTTTCCATGGACAGGGTGAATGGATCCAGCCTTTTTTCCTAGAGTTGGGGAATCGAGGAGGAGAGGGCATCAGTTTAAGGTGAGAGGGGAATGAATAAAAGGGAAACTGATGGAAACTGTTTTACACAGAGAGTGGTACACAAAGGGAATGCGCTGCTAACGGAAGGGGTTGAAGCATTTGTATTAACGATATTTAAACGGCATTTGGGCAAGTACATGGACAGGAAAGGACAAGAATGCAAGGGCCAAGTGCTGGGAAATGAGCTTAGTGTGGTTGGATATTTGGGTCAGCATGGACGAGTTTGGGCCAAAGGGCCTCTCTGCCTCTCTCCATGCTGTAGGACTTGATGACTCTATAAATAGAACAGAATTTGAGTCAAACTGTCATTTTTCCTTAGGTCATGAGTTCGAATCATATTTGGACAATGTTCTTTCAAGTTAACTTTGCAGATATTTTGCTTTTTAGTTTGTTATCGACAATACGTGTGTGTGTCCATGCGTGTGTGTGTGTGTGTGCATGTGTGTGTGTGTGTGTGTGTGTGTGTGTGTGTGTGTGTGTGTGTGTGTGTGTGTGTGTGTGTGTGTGTGTGTGTGTGTGTGTGTGTGTGTATGTGTGTCTGTGTGTATTTCTCAGTATTTTTCAAAGAAAAATATTAATGTACATATTTGCAATATCCTCTCGTCACTCCTCTTTCCATCATAGTTTGAGCAACTTTGTTTTGGTCATAAATGTGTTGTTTTAGCAGATTCAAGAAATCTACCTGATTTGTTCCTAATACTGACCCTGACACACTCTGAGAACTATATCATTGGCCATATCACCAACATAGTTATAATTATTTTTTGTGGTCAGTATCAGCCAATGTTAGTGTCGAGGAGTTCGTTGGAGGGGAGTCTGAGGGATAGGATTTAGATCTATTTAGAAAGACAAGAACTGATTAGGGATAGTCAATATGGATTTGTGTGATGGAAATCAAGTCTAATTAATGTGATTAAGTATTATGAAGAGGTGACAAAGAAGACTGAAGAAGACACTGTGGTATATATTGTTTACACAGACTTCAGCAAGGCATTTAATAAGGTTCCCCATTGTAGACAGATTACTAAAACTAGGTTATATGTAATCTAGGAAAAACTAACCAATTGGATACAAAATTTGATTGAAGGTAATGGATTGTTTTCCAGACTGAAGGCCTGTGGCCAGCGGCGTGCTGAAAGAATCAGTGCTGAGCTTACTGCTTTTCATCACGGATATAAACAACTTTGAAGTGATTATCGGAGGCATGGTTAGTAAGTTTACAGATAACATCACCAAAGTGGTGCAGTGGACAGTAAAGAATATTATCTCAGAATACAACAAGATCCTTGACCATCAATGAGCCAAGGACTGGCAGATGGAGTTGAATTTAGATATTTGTGAGGTTTTGCATTTTGGTAAGTTAAAGCAGGGTAGTGCCCTGGGGAATGTTGCTTAACAAAGAGAACTATGGGTGAAGATTCATAGTTCCTTGTAAGTGGAGTTTATGTCGGTAGAGCGGTGAGGAACGCAGTTGGCATGCTTGCCTTAATCGGTCAGAGCATTGAGTATAGGGGTAGGGGTAGCGTGTTGCGCTTGTACAGGACGTAGGTGAGGCCACTTTAACAATTGTGCGTACATGTCAGTTGAGTCTGCTAAAGGATGGATGTTGTTAAGCTTGAAAGGGTGCAGAAAAGATCTACAAGGATTTTCTGGAACCTGAGGGTTTGAGCTACAGGGAGATGATGAGCAGGTTGAGGCTTTTTCCTCTGGCTTGCCAGAGGCTGGATGGTGACATGACAGAGGTTTAATAAAGTCCTGAGGGGCATGGATAGTCTGAATGGGCAAGATATTCTTTCCAGTGTAGGGGCGTCCAGAACTAGATGGCATAGTGTGAAGGTGACAGGGCAAAGACTTAGAAGGGACCGGAGGGGAAACGTTTTCACACAGAGGCTCGTGGGTGCACTGTCAGAGGAAGTGGTGAAAACGGATACAATTACACGTTTAAAATGTAACTGGTTAGGTACATAAATAGGAATGGTTAAGAGGGATGTTGGGCAAAAGCTGACAAGTTGGACGAGATCTGATTAAGATGCCCGATTGGCGTGGACAATTTGGACAAAAGGATCTGTTTCCACGCAGTATGATTCTCTTATTCTCACAAGGGGATGAGGGAAAATTCTAAAATGGCCATTCGAATGGGAATTCTCTTCCCCAGAAGTTAGTGGTGCCTCTCTGATTACAAGTATTCACAGCTGTGTTACTTAAAGATTTGGCAGAGAAGTGAGTCACGGATAATGGGACACAGGCAGGAAAATGAGGCTGAGACCACAATCTGATCAGTCACAATCTTGATGCCTGGTGGAGAAGGCTCAAATTCTCTAATGACCCACTCCTGCTCCTCAGTCCCATGTTTCTGCATTCCATTCAACCCCTCAAACCTGCTAGCAATGGCTGCCCCTCTTTGTAACTTGTGCTTAATTTGTTGATCATGTTGTAGACCCAGATTCACTGTGAATACAGGCCCAAAAACTCACCCAGCGACGGCTCACAAAATCCGCTGGTATCACTGATTGCAACATTCCGTAAAAGACCTTCAAGGAAAATAACACCAACTAACTTTCCAATAACAGAATGGGAGAACATCAGAAACAGGGGCAGGTCATTCACATCCCAAGCCTGCCTTGCCCTTCACTAAGACCAATCTGACCTGCTCCAAGTCTCAAATCTTCCTCAATGTCCAAGTCTTCTTGAGCACTTTCATAGAACACAGAACAAAGAACAGTCCTGATTTGAAGATGCTGGTGTTGGAATGGGGTGTACAAAGTTAAAAATCACACAACACCAGGTAATAGTCCAACAGGTTTCATTGGAAGCACACTAGCTTTCGCAGCGTCGCTCCTTCATCAGGTGATAGTGGAGGGCTCAATCCTAACACAGAATTTATAGCACAAATTTGCAGTGTGATGTAACTGAAATTATACATTGAAAATTTGATTGTTAAGCCTTTCATCTGTTAGAATACCATGATAGTTTCACTTCTTTCATATGAAAATCACAAAACCTTTTTTTTAAAAGTTGCATTCTCAGGTTAACTGTTAACAAGAGTGATAGCTCGACAATATGGTGACGGTGTTGCCTCCCTGTGTTCTCTCTCTATGCGATGATGTTTAGATTGATTCTAATCTAAAAGTGAGATAACGTAGTTTTACATGAATTCATGCAGTTTTTGAGCTCACAGTGCTACACGAATGCATGCAGTTCGGACCTTCATCACTCGATGTTGTGCCATTTATCCTACTCTAAGATCAGACTAAACTACATGCTTCCATTTACTTTGTTCCATGTGCCTATCCAAGAGTCTCTTAAGTTTCTCTCACGTATTTGACTCGACTACCACTGCTGACAGTGCATTCGACTCACCCACCACTCACTGTGTAAAGAATCTACTGTTGATATCTCCCCTCAACCTTCCTCCAATGGCCTTAAAATTATGCCACCTAATCATAGATATTTCTGCCCTGAGAAAATACTTCTGGCCATTCACTTTCTCTATGCCTCTCATCATCTTGTACACCTCCAGTGAGAAAAGCCCTCGCTCCCTCATGGTTTCATCATAAGACCTGCCCTCCAGTTCAGGCAACATCCTGGTAAATCTCCTCCCGGTAAATCGCACTTAATTAGAATTAATTACGACCTCTACACTTTTTGGAGTCATTCATTGCATAAGGGAAGATGATTGTCATTGGTGGGCATCAATCATCTCAGCCGTGGGACACATCTGCAGGAGATCCTCAGCGTAGCTTCCTCAACCCAGGCATCTCCAGTTTGTCATCACATAATCCCTACAGTGTGGAAGGAGGCTATTCAGCCCATTGAGTCCAAACTGAGCAGATTAGATTTCCTACAGTGTGGATACAGGAACTGCGGCCCAACCAGTACTCCGAAGAGTAACCCACCCAGACACATTTCCCTCTGACTAATGCACCTAACATAATGGACAATTTAGCATGTCCAATTCACCTGGCCTGAACATCTTCGGACTGTGGGAGGAAACCGGAGCACCCGGAGGAAACTCATGCAGACAAGTGGGGAATGTGCAAACTCCACACAGACAGTTGCCCAAGGCTGGAATCGAACCTGGGACTCTGGTGCTGATAAGCAACAGTGTAAGCTACTGAGACACCGTGCCAGCAGGAAAGGGGGCATTCAGTGAAAGTTACAAAAATTCCATCTCTTCCAGCTCTTGAAGTCCTTCTTCAGCTCTTGAAGCAGTCTGTGACCATGTACAGCAAGACTTGGACACCATTCATGATCGTGCTGTTAAAGTCTGGGTAACATTTATGTAACAGCACAGTACATTTCCACAGTAAAAGAAGGAGTTCATTCAGCACCTCAATCTGGTTTCACAAGAATATGGGGAAGCCATTCATCCCATCAAAACTACTGGGCAAGAAGAAGGATGGACCATTCAGTCCCTCCTGACTGTTGCACAGGAAGACAGGGAGTCTGCTCTCTCCCACATGTCACATACATGGGAACAGAAAGACTATTTCACACACGGAGTTACTTACAAAGGAACAGGAAGAGGTTATTCAACTTGTCAAGCCACTAACACAGGAACAGGAAAATGTCAGAGATGCTCCAACATCACAAACAAATGGAGCAGGGGCTGCACAGACAGACTGCTCCAAATTCATCCACATAGCTTAATTACTCATGGTACATATGTGTTACTTTAACATGGTTTTCTGGCAGTCGGAATGAAGCCAACATTTTTTAGCTATTCTCCAAGCTATCTTCCATCTCCAAGAAGGGAGTCCCATGGTCTCCGTGGAGGTTAGAAGCCGTTGGGGAATAACTAACTGTTTCAGAATGATGGTATTTTGGCTGCTGAAAGGATTGTGTACAAAGTGACATTCAATGCAGTGTCAGACAGTAACTGTACATTAAAGTGTTCAGAGTTCATTCAGAGCCTGCACCTTGCTGTCAATCGACATGGGGGCTCTGCAGATGCATGTAAACTGTCGTGAATCAAACATCCAACGAAAAGTATGACATTTTCACCCCATTCAGCTGTTTGGGACATAATGAATTCCTGTCCATACCCATCAAGCTTCAATTTCTTATTCTCTCACAGCGCTACAGATTAAGCACATAATTACTGCACTCTCTCCTCATGGTAACATCATGCCAGTGTTTAGTCTGGTCAAACTACTTTGCACTCTTTCAGTGACAAAGACATCATTGATTATAAAGCAGACCAAACCTTTACACAGTGCACCAACTACTCTCTCAACAAAAGACGATCAGTGGTAAAGATATTCTAACTTTTGTACTTCAATCATTTTGCATGAAGAGCCACATATCATTTACTCCCTGCCCCTGTAGGAATTCTGTCAGTGACTTCTGACCAAGGACATCCAGGTCCTTTTCAACAAAAGCACCGGCCAAGCTCTCTACCATTTAATAAATATAAATGTACATGATGATATTTGTTGTCCACATCTGAATCATATTTATACCTTGTGAACAGCTATTGCCCAAACACTGATCCTGCTGCAACCCATCAATCCTTCAGTCCAGTGAAAATCAGTATTCTTCTCATATTCCCCATTTCTCAATTTTTAATCCATGTGGTATATATTCCACCCCTACCTACCCATGGACTCTAACATTCCCCATTCACCTATATTCAAACATGTCAAGCGTCTTCTAAAAATACAAATACTCCACTCCCATTGGTTCTCAACTGTCTAAGTCACAACGGATAGTCTCCACAAACAGGTTTATCAAAGATCATTTCCCTTTCCTGAATCTAGACTGAATGTACCAAATCATATCATTGTTCTCCAAGTGTCTAGCTGTCACGTTGCAGTTAAAATGTACCAATTTATTTTTCCTCACAGCTGACATCAAGTTATTTAGTTTTCTGTTTCCCTCTCCATCCTGTTTTAAATATTTAGGTTGAAAATAGTTGTTTTCCAGTCTGCAGGATCCTTTCAGAATATAACTAGCTTTGAAGAATAATCAGTAATTCTTTCACTCGCTCTGTTCTCATTTCAATCATTCTGAGATGGAGCTCATCAGATGCAGCAATTTATGAAACTTCAATTCAATTAGATTTTCAATAACGTACTCTTCATTACTTCTGATTTCCTGCAGTTTCCAATTTTTACCAGTCATTCTGTTCGCTAATATTTCTGGAAATTATTTTCTGTACCTTCCCCTGTGGAGATGGAACCAATGCATTCCTCTCAGCAGGTAGATGGTTTCAGTCAGCTCGTGAATACGTTGGAGTACTGCACTTCAGAGATGGTGGATATATTACCCACTGCTGCCTGCAAAGTTCCAGTATCCATCCAGTTTAATTCATCGTGAGTGTCAGCGCAGTCCTGTCCCTGGTGTAAGACTACAGGTTATAATGAAGGAGAGGATACAGCTCAGTGACCATCTCAATTTTGAGACAAGCTGGTTTTACACTTTACACCTGAATGGGTTCAGCTTGGACAAATGTTCCTGGAAATCCCAGAGAGGAAAATATAGTGCCTCGTCCCCGCCCCCCACCCCCCCCACCCCTTCTGTGTAGTCTCAGATCCATTTGTTTATCATAGACCCAGACACACTGTAAATGCAATATTCAAGTGGGGTCCCCAGAACCTCGGGACTCACTGAATGAAACCAGTAGCTGACATCACAATCCTGAGAACACCATCCACAGAGCCTCCACTGACTTTCCAGATGACTTCCAATTCCCCACACCTACAGTGCATCCATTCAGTTTTGAAAATGCCTCGGTCTCCTCAGTTTATCTTCCTGGCTGAGAAAGCTCTTACATCTCCACACAGTCGCACAGTAACAGTCCCTCTCTCCACAGAAGCAGTTCACAATGGGACATTACATTTCTCTATATCTCAGCTCTGAGATATAGTATTGCTGATGGAGTTGGTCACCACACTCAGAGACGAGAGAGAGAGAGAACATAACTCACGGTAAGCAGAGACATCCCCTAATAAATATGATATTCAGGAATATATGGAAAGGGGAAATGGTAGAATAACTTCCCATTCTGTTTTCCTTCCTGTCCATCATCAGCAATCCTTTTGCTTGTTTTTTCTCTCTCTCTCTCCCTCCATCTCTCTCTCTTTCTCTCTCACTCTCTTGCAGGACATCATCCACTCAACACAAACCGCCCGCTAACCCTTCCTACCATCCCTGATATAATAATATTATTTCTCAGCTTCATTCAGTTTTGATAGGTTCACTGAACTCGAAATGTTCTTTGTGTTTTTTTCCGACAGACTGCCATACCTGCTGAGATTCTCCAACATTCTTTCAGACGGTGAAGAATTTTATTTCAGATCGCCAGCATTCACATTTCCTTGTTGTTGTTGTTTCGCGGGATGCCAGCATCACTGGCAAGGGCAGTATTTGTTGCCCATCCTAACTGCCCTTGACCACGCAGCCATTTGTCACGGCAATACGGAGGCAACCATTTGGTGTGGATCTGAGGTGATACTTAGTTCAGACAGGGCAAACATGTTAGGTTTCTTTACCAAAGGTTATCAATAACATAAGAAAAGAAATCCTGACAGTTTATGCTTGCCATGAGTGAAATTAGGCTTCATTCCTATTTTTGATATTGGAATTTAAATTTAGTCATCGGCTGTTATAAAATTTTAGACAATGCGTTTAGAGTCATAACTTGCGCCTCTGAATTGCAGTCAGTGACATTATTACTCTGTTTAAGAGTCCCAGTTGTGAAGTAACTGTAGAGACAAGAATAAGTTTGTGGTCAAACTATATGTGACTGGAAGAGAGGTCAGAGGAGAACTGGAGCCATAAAATCTGTCGATAACGAAGGGGTAGATGATGGCGAAGTCAGCAACAGAACTCAGGCAGAGCTGGAGATTGGGGATATTATGTCGGTGGGCGTCGGCAGGTTTGATCACAGAGAGAATATGGATACATAAAACAGTTCACGGTAAAAAGGGACTCAAGGTTCCGAAGAGTCTTGTTCCTTCTCAGATGTTTATGAGTAAGTCGTTGGAAATGCATGAGAATAAAGTGGCGTTTGTGACTGGAAGTTTATGTTTTTGTTAAATATAGTCAACCAGAATAGCAATAACATTCAGCCTCATTTATAGAATTGACAGAGATAGACTTACCAGGCACACCAATAATAACGAGGATGGGATAGTACCCAGCTTGAATAATGAACAGTACGGCTCGTATCCGCATCTCTAACCATGGCCAATCCAGAGAAAGCCAAAGAAGACCCCAGGATAAACCCCTGTCCATTGTTGTAACATTCCAGTCTAATGTTCTCAGATTCTGATCCATTATTGGAACACTCCAGCCTAATGGTCTCAAACTCAAATTCATTGTTGGAACATTCTAAAGTTCTCAGATTCTGATCTCTCTCTCTTTCTCTGTAGCTGCTGATCCCAATCATGTTGAGGTTGATGCTGTGCCGAATACTATGGCATAACAAGTTGAAAGAAATCCCTAATTATGGAAGAGGGAAATCCTCCAGTGAACCAATTAGGTCCAGGAAGACTGATATTAATCACAGTCACTGAACAAACAGCTCCAGTTAACCCATTTCACGGCAACTCTGATACATCATAATAATACTTGGTGTGCGTGGGATTTTGATATCACTGATTATTGGGCTAATGGCACATCTTCAGTTGTAAACAAAGAGGTGAGGGAGCGAGATAATTCTTTCTCTGCACAAGCTCGATGATTCTGCTGTGTTTTAGCAGTGTTGGAATTGCTGGGCTCCCGAGGCCGTCTGTGTCTGATCACCAGGCCTGCTGCATCTTTTCGTTTTATTTATTTATGTTTAACTCTGATTTTTGTCTGTCCAGCATTAAATGGCTTAGGTGGGTTTAGGCATTTTTGAGAGACACCTACAGAGCCATAGACGATGCAGATATAGCCCATTCCTTGTGTTCTTGCAACCACGGCCTGGTCCTGTGAAGTGATAGTCAAACTCTCACAGAACCAGGATTCTTAGTTTTACCTTTCGCCAGTTATTGTTGGGGTCTCAGCAAAGTTGGAAGGCAGGAATTCTCTCCCGGATGCTGCACACACTCTCTGTGATTTCTCTCAGAACTGTCTATTGATGTTCTTTCCTCCTGGATTGGAGAACCGCATGTGAGACAAACTGTTTCCTGCATTTGTTTTTTGACATTTGTGTGCTTATTGGACGATACCATATTGGAGCAGTTACTGTATAACTATTAAGTAAAGTATTATTCTGCTAAGTTTTCCAAAAGAATTAAGTTATTGCAAGTTCCTCTTCCTTTTGTTGTCTTTTATCGACAGTATTCGAATAAATTGTGTTTTGCTTAATGTCGAATATTTTGATTAAGTAAATTCTAGCTGAAACATATCACCTCACATTTACCAGCGGAATGGGCCGAGCTGGAGGAGTGATAATCATGTCAGGAATTATATCGGATACTGAATCCACCTCTCAGATCTAGCCCGGATACGTATTAGCCCTGATGATATACCTGCTCAGTATGAAGCACTGCGTAGACCAGGCTGGTGTTCTGCTCAGCAATCCGTCCAGGATCGAACACTGTTTAGAACTCACCAGTTCACTACTTATCGGTCCAACAGTGCATTGATCTATAAACGTGGACTAGATAATCTTGTCAGGACAGGGCGTTGTGAAGAACAGACAATGGCATTGTTCTATACAGACTGGATATCTGTGCAGCATGGGGAGCTGTGCAGTGAATAGCAGTGAATTTATCTATTAATCTGGAGCAGTAACCTTCCCAGCATACACAGCTGTGTTCACCAATCACTGCATTGTTGAGCAACACTGTGTTAGATCACTGCCCAGCGTGGGGAAACATGCAGCTCATGCTGGAAGTGACAGGATGTGCAGCTCCCCTCCATTTACAGCTCCATATCTACATTGTGGCATGACACAGGGGTGCTGTGGATGTGAAACTCACTGGCAGATAGAGATGGCGGGGGATTCAGTTTTAATACCAACAAATGGGAGGAGCTTGGTTAAAAGCGAGGGGGAGATTGAGAGAGAATTTCACAGAAGGATCGGATGGTAGGTTTAAAAATTGTGAAATGAAAAAATTTCGATAGCATCATGCAATATAGGTCACTGTTTCCAGGAATGATGGGTGAGCAGGATATTGGTGTAAGTTAAGATGATGGAGAATTTTGGATAAGCATTTGCCCTGCAGCTTTGTCACTGGGAGTAGGATCAGCAGAGTCTTCGACTCATTGGGCTAAATCGAACAATAATTTGTCTCAGTGCCATTTTCATTGAGTGTGACAGAAGGAATGTCTGCACGAGGCAGAACTAATTTCCGGGTGTTATCTTATCGAACTCACCTCATTAACTACCCACCCCACCCCATGATGTCCTTCTCATTCAATACCAGTCCGTCTTTCCCACCCATCATGGCTGGAGTTACACACCATCGCCCGGGGACCCCTGGATATTCAGTGATCCCTGACACTGCTGCCATCGTTAAAATTCCAATGGGCACACGCTTGAGCTTTTTCAGTTTGGAGCTGCCCTGCACAGTTTACCCCGAGCATGGCAGATTAGGGAAATTACACCACAGCTTGTCGACAGGAGCACGGAGGGCCTGGTGAATGGTCTAGTATACAGCGGGACCATTCTCTTCCCAGAGGGAGCCGCACCACCAGACTCATCTAGCATGATCTGAACACACCACTCAGCTCAGTGCAGTATCTGCGGTCCGAAGTAAAGTCCAGCAATACAGTAAAAGCATCAATAACCTTCCCCGGTCTGTCAGAATAAGGGTCAACATATTTTCTCTACTCTCTCACACTCACTGTATATCTGTTAGCGCCTTCCCCAGAATAAGGCTCCAGCACTCTCACCACTGCAATGCAGCACCTTCTCTCTCTCTCTCTCTCTCTCTCTCACACACACACACACACACCTACGCAATACCCCCACATGGTTATAAAATGTTCTTATGAGTGTTGTTTCTAGAATTGTCTGGATGATGTCGTTTGTACAATGTTCCAGATCATTTTCAAAATAATTCAACTTTAGCAAAATGTTCATCCTCCATTATGTAACGCATCAGAGGAAGGAGCAGAGTTTTACTTTTTTCAAAATCACTCAGGATGAAAGTGCCTCATGAGGCCATTATGCTGCTCAAATATGCTCCATATTTCAGACAAAGGGAGCACCTAAACACTTGTAGACTCACTCTCTTCTTGAAGACAGGCGCCACATTGCAGTTTCGCTAGTTTCACTGGAACAGGCCTATAATCTCGAGAGTTATGGAATATTTCACACAGTGCCACCAGTCACTCTGTAAGCACTTCTATTAAAACAAGCTATGAATTGCTGATGAGCTGTTTACCCTTGGTCTTTTCTGTTTGAGAAAAGCCTTCTTCGTTTTGTTAGAGACAGTGCAAAACTTTCATCTGACTACAATTTTGTTTATAATATTGAAACTCTTTGTGCCTTCCCCTGTGAAGAACGATGTAAAATACTAATTTAAATTCTCTGCCTGTTCCCTGAAACCAGTTCCCCAGTCACATCCTCCGGGTGTCCCACGTATTCTTTCCTGCCTTTCTTCCAAGGGTCACACGCACATCATGAACGTTTTTAATTCGATATGGGAAAACTCTTGTGGTTAGATTGTTTCATATTTCTTGCCAGTTTTTGAATACTTTCTTTGTATTTTGTTTTATACAATCTGCTTCTGGTTCCAAAAGTAAACTTCCCAAATGTGGCCGACGCTAGAGCTCCCCAATCTGAATTCTTTAGTTTGTGATTGATGGGTATTCTTCACAGCCTTTGTGCATCATGGGTGGTTTATCTTCACATCTTCATATCATCTTCTTTTTGACCAGAGTCAATAATAGCTCAGTGTTATTAAGCAGTACCTGCTTAAATGTTCCCCCACCCCCACACATCTGCTGACCTGCTCCTGTGTCTGTATTCACACTCCGTATTTGACCAGATATATTACATAAATCTGCATTTGAAATACCTGGCTCTTTTCAGTCATTCAGTGGGAACCTGTGTATGTGGCTGAACACAGGAGAGTGACTCCATTCTCTCAGTTTTTCTGGCTCTTTGATTTCTGTTCGATGATGCCACATTCCAGTGGGAAGCTTCCTACATGACATCCTTTTCTCTCAAACGAGAAATCCCCCCACTCTGATGGACTGAACCTTCTGTGATTATCTCACTTTTGCCCTCCCTCCGTCCCCTCCTTCCCAGAACAATGATAGATCTCCCCTTGTCCTCACTTCCTACTGCACTAGAATCTGCATTCACAGAATCATCCTCCGCCACTTGCACCATCTCCAGCAGGACAGCACCATCAAATATATCTTCCTCTCTAGTCCACTTTCAGTATTTCACAGGGACTATTCCTTCTGTGGCACGCTCCATCACCCCGAATATTTCCCCACAACACCATGGTACCTTCCCATGTAAATGCAGAAGCTGCAACATTTTCCCATTCATCTCTTCCCTCCTCACTGTCCTAGGACCTAGACACACTTTTCAGGTGAATCAGCATTTCTGTTGTACTCTTTCATTCCAGTCTCCTGTCTTTGCTGCTCACAATGCACTCTCCTTTAAATTAGTGAGCTAAACAGAAACTGCTTTGAGGAACATCTCCACCCTGTCTGTAGGAATGACCCTTTACTTCTGATTGCTCCCAAGTTCAATAATCTACATTGCTAACAGGATAATCAGAATTCTTTGAGGAGGTAACGACGCGTTGAACCAGAGAAAGTCACCTATCTGAACTTCCAGAAAGACTGTGATATGGTACCGCACAGGAGGCTGTAGAGTAAGATAAGGACCTTTGGTGTCAGAGGCCAGGTACTAGCATGGATAAAAGGTTGGCTGTCTGGCAGGAGGCATGGTGAGGATAAAATTGCCCCTCTCAGGATAGCAGCCGGTGACTAGTAGTGTTCCACAAGAGTCAGTGTTGTGACCACAGCATTTCACTTTATAGGCTAATGATCTGAGTGGTGGGACAGAAAGCATTCTGACTACGTTTGCAGATGATGCAAAGATAGGTGGAGGGGCATGTAGTATTGAGGAGGCATGGAGCCTGCAGAAGGATTTCAACAGTTTAGGAGAGTGAGAAAAGGTGTAGCAGATGGAATACAATGTGGGGCAGTGTGAGGTCATGCACTTTGGTATGAAGAATACAGGCATGGACTATTTACTAAACGGGAAAAAAAATCAGAAATCTGAGGAACAAAGGGACTTGGGATTCCAAGCGCAGGATTCGCCTTAGATAAACTTGCAGGTTGAGTCAGTAGTTAAGAAGACAGATACAATGTTTTCATTCATCTCGAGAGGAGTAGGATATAATGGTGGGGATTCTGAGGCTTTCTAAGGCTCCGGTCAGACCACATTTCCAGTATTTTGTGCCTCATAACTCAGGAAGGATGCATTAGCCTTGGTGTGTGTCAAGAGAAGGTTCACCAGAAATGAAAAGCTTAACACATGAGGAACGTTGGAGGATCCTGGGTTTATACTCGATGGAGATTAGAAGGATGAGGGGGGATCCAATTGAAACTTACAGAATACTGAATGACCTGGATACAGACAAAATGTGGAGGACGTGTGCACTGTCAGGAGGACACAGGCTTAGAGAAAAGGGAAAGCCCATTAGAACGGAGATAAGATGAAACATCTTTAGCCAGAGAGTGGTGAAATTATGGAATTCCTTACCACAGAAGGCTGAGGAAACCAAATCATTTGGCACCAATGATATAGCCAGGAAAGGGACTGAGGATCTGAAAATTGACTACAGAGAGTTAGTTTGGAAGCTGAAGAATAGGACGAGTAGAGTAGTTATCTCAAGTTTGCTACCAGTGCCACGAGCTAGTTAGATGAGGAACAGTCAGCGAATGCAGTTTTACACGTGGCTGCGAGGCTGGTGCAGGAGGGAGGGCTTCAGATACTTAGACCATCGGGATACCTTCTGGGTAAGGTGGGACCTGTACATGAAGGACGGGTTGCACCTAAACTGGAGGGGCACAAATGGCCTGTTTGGGAGGTTTGCTTGTGTGATTCTGGCGGGTTTAAACTAGTTTGGCAGGGGGGTAGGAATAAGACCACATGTCTGAGAGGGGGTTAGTTGCAGACGGGACAGTGATAGGATATATTGAATCTATCAGGAAGGTTTCTCACCCGATGAAATAAAGGGATCGGTTAAAGTGCGTCTGCTTTAATGCAAGGAATGTCCGAAATAAGAGTGACGAATTTAGAGCATGGATCCGTACTTGGGGCAACGATGTCGTGGTCATAACGGAGATGTAGGTTTCACAAGGGCAGGGATGGTTGCTTGATGTTCCAACGTTTAGAATGTTTAAAATGTTTTGGGGCAACACGGTGGAACATCGGCTAGCACTGCTGCCTCACAGCGCAGTTCCCACGTCAGGGAACTGTCAGTGCGGATTTTGCAAACTTTCCCTGTGGATTTGCTCCGGTTTCCTCCCATAATCCAAAAATGTGCAGATTAGATGAATTGGCCATGTTAAATTGCCCGTAGTGTTAGATGAAGGGGTCAATGTAGGGGAAGGTTTTGGGTGGGTTGCTCTATGGAATGTTGGTGTGAACTTGTTGGGCGGAAGGGCCTGTTTCCACACTGTAAGTAATCTAATCTAATCTAATCTAAAAAAGAATAGGGTGAGTGGAAAATGAAGAGGGGGTATAGAATTGCTAATCAGAGAGTACGTCACAGCTACAGAAATGAGGTTGTTGAGGAAGGTTTGTCTACTGAGTCAGTATGGGTGGAAGTTAGGAACAGCAAGGGAACGGTCACCGCATTTGGGGATTTTCTACAGACCACCTAATAACAGTAGAGAGACTGAAGATCTCATAGGCGGGCAGATTCTGGAAAAATGCAAAAGTAGCAGGATTATTGTTATGGGTGATTTCAACTTTTCCAATATGGACGAAAACCTCCGAAGTGCAGATGGTGTGGATGAAGCCGTTTTTTTCAGGTGTGTTCAAGACGGTTTCCTTGCTCAGTATGTAGACAAACCGTCGAGGGGAGAGGCTATTTTGGATTTGGTGCTCGGCAACGAGCCAGGACAGGTGTCAGAACTCACGGTGGGAGACCGCTTTGGTGAAAGTGATCACAACTGCCTCACATGTCGCATAGTATGCAATAGTGAAAGGAACATTTTCAGAGGGAAGATATTTAATTGTGGAAAAGGAAATTATGATGCTATCAGACAGGAGTTGGGAAGTACAGGCTGGGAGCAATTGTTCCACAGAAAGGGCACAGCAGACATGTGGAGACTGTTTAAGGAGCAGTTGTTGCGAGTGATACACAAATGTATTCCTCCGAGACAGGTAAGAAGGGGTAGATTAAGGAACCTTGGATGACGAGAATAGTGGAACGTCTCGTAAAAAGGAAGCAGGCAGCTTACGTCAGATGGAGGACGCAAGGATCGAGCACAGCTTTAGAGGATTACAGGCTTGCTAGAAAGGAGATCAGAAATGGACTGAGGCGAACCATGATGGGGCACGAAAAAGGCTTGGCAAGAAGGATTAGGGAGAATCCAAAGGCATTTTCCTCATACGTGAGGAATAAGAGAATAATCAGGGAGAAGGTCAGGCCGACCAAGATTAGCGAAGGGAACTTATGCGTGGAGTCTGCGCAGATAGGGAAAGCCCTAAATGAGTTTTTTGCTTCGATTTTCACCAAGGAAAGGGAACTTATTGTAAATGAAACTTAGAGGAGCTGGGACAGATCAGTCTTGACCAGATCAAGAGTGATGAAGTTGATGTGCCAGCAATTCTGGAAAACATTAAGATGGATAAGTCCCCAGGGCCAGACCAGATTTATCCTAGATTGCTCCGGGAAGCAAGAAAGGAGGTTGCTAAGCCACTGGCGAGGATATTAGCCTCCACACTCTTCACAGGAGTCGTACCGGAGGATTGGAAGAAGGCGAATGCTGTTCCTTATTTCAAATAGGGTAATAAGGAAATCCCGGGCAATTAGAGACCAGTCAGTCTTACGTCTGCGGTCAGCAAAGTTTTGAAAAAATTCTGAGGGATAGGATTTATGACGTTTTGGCAAAGCATTGTGTGATTAAAGGCAGTCAGCGTGGCATCACGAGGGGCAGGCCATGCCTCACAAATATTATTGATTTCTTTGAGGACGTGTCAAGACAGGTCGACGACGGTCGAGGAGTGGATGTGGTGCATGTGTCCTTCAGCAAGGTATTTGATAGGGTTCCCCATGGAAGGCTCATTCATAAAGTCATGAATTATGGGATAAAGGGAGATTTGGTTATCTAGATTCAGAATTGGCTGGTTGGCAGAACGCAGACAGTGGTTGTAGATGGAAAGTATTCTGCTTTGAGGACAGTGTTGAGAGGGATCTCACAGGGCTGTGTTCTTGGGCCTCTGCTCTTTGTAGTTTTTATAAATGACTTGGATGAGGAGGTTATGGTGTGGGTTAGTAACTTTGCTGATGACACAAAGGTTGGAGGTGACGTCGATAGTATAGAGGGCTACTGTAGAATAGAGGGCTACAGGTCAAATTCGAATCCCGAATATAGCATTAAAGACAGGATTCTTGGCAGTGTGGAGGAACAGAGGGATCTGGGTGCGCAAGTGCATAGATTCCTAAAAGTTGCCACCCAAGTGGATAGGGTGTCAAGAAAGTATATGGTGTTTTGGCTTTCATTAATAGGGGGATCAAGTTTAAGAGCCGTGAGGTTTTGCTGCAGCTCCACAAGTCCTGGTGAGACCACACTTGGAATATTGTGTCCAGTTGTGGACGCCTTACTATTGGAAAGCTCAGAGGCTTTGGAGAGGGTGCAAAGAAGATTTACAAGGATGCTGCCTGGATTTGAGGGATTGCTTTATGAAGAAAGGTTGAACGAGCTTGGATTTTTCTCTCTGGAGACAAGGAGGAGAGAGGAGAGCTGATCAAGGTGTACAAAATAATGAGAGGAATACCCAGAGACTCTTCACCAGGGCAGGATTGACTAGTACGAGAAATCAGAGTTTGAAGATATTAGGAGGAAGGATAAAGGGAGACGTCAGAGGTAGGTTCTTTATGCAGAGATTTGTGAATGCATGGAATGCATTGCCAGCTCTGATGGTGAAAGCAAAGTCATTGGGGACATTTAAGCGACTGTTGATCATGCACATGGATAGCAGTGAGTTGAGGGATGCGTAGGTTAAATTACTACATTTTACATTAGGATTAAATCTCGGGACAACATCGTGGCCCAAAGGGCCTGTTCTGTGCTGTACTATTCTATGTTCTATGTTCTATTTAGTATATTTAAAACAGACTCAGATAAGTTTTGATTGACAAGGGGATCAAAGATTACTGAGAGGATGCAGGAAAATGGGGTTGAAAATCTGTCAGTCGTGATCGAATGGCGGAGCAGACCTGATGGTCCGAATGGCTTCATTTTTGCCCTTATAGAGTTGTGGCCTTATAATATTTCGGTCCTGGATGGCACTGTGACTCAGTGGTTTGCACTGCTGCCTCACAGCATCAGGGAACTGGGTTCGATTTCCTCTGGGTGTTCTAGTTTCCTGTCACAGTTCAAAGTTGTGCAGGTTAGGTGAACTGGCCATGCTGAAATGCCGATCGTGTTCCGGGATGTTGATGTGATGCAATAGTTAAGGACCTATGTATAGTATTAGGGTGGAGAATGGGATAGATTCGCATACTCTTTGGAGGGTCAGTATAAACCTGAAGCGCCTGTTTTCACACTGTAGGAATTCTAAGAAAATGCAGGCTGCTGCAATGTTCCAATGAAGAACAACCCAAGCTCGAGTAACACCTCACTTTACACTTTGGTACGTTACAGTCTGTAGGAGTTAATATTCAATTCCATAAATTCACAGCCTGAACCCATTATGGCTGTTCTCCATTTTCCCTACACTCTTCCACCTGGGCTCCCTAAGTTGGTGTCTTGTTTATGTTGCATTCAACAGAGAAAATCAATTTCTAATATTTACACATTAATTTACACCCATTGTATATCTGTGTCTCTTTCACCACAATTTCAAGCTCATTCGTCTTTCACACTGGGCCTCCAAACACTCTTTCCTACCTCTGCCAAGATACTAAAACGCTCAATTTCCAATCATTTACACTTCTGAAGAAGATTTACACTGGACTTGAAACATTAACATTGTTTCTCTGTCTCTGCAGATGTTGCCAGACCCCTGAGCTCCTTCAAAAATGAAAAGTTCCAGAATACATTTTCAATACAGCAAATATCATTGGATACAGGAAATCTGAAACAAAAACAAAAATTGTTGGACTTACTGAGTGCTTTGAGGAACAGTCACCGAACCCGAAAGATTAACTCTGCTTTCACTCCACAGATGCTGTCAGACTTGTCAGTGTCTTCAGCAATTTCTGGTTTTGAACAAATTTCAAACGTGTGTCAAAGTTGCTCACACGCCCTGTCCATCATAAAGCGCCATACACCAGGAAGTGAATGATTACGCAAGGTATACAAATTCATTTGTTCTGAAACTACATAAGGCTGTCATCACTGACACGATAGAGCTCTTAATCATGATCATGGAGAGAAACAGAGGGAAACACATTCGCTTTAAACAGAAGATGGCATTACCGGAGGGGAAGAGATTCAGGTGTAAACGTTAAATGCTTTTGAGGAATGCGACAAATTGGAGGCATGGCATCATGAAGATACCCAAACAGGATGAGAATTTTTTAAAAAGAAATCGTTCCCACATCAGAAACTGGGATAGGGCACTGTGTACAGAGGAGAAGGGTGACCGGGTCCCCGTGTGAATTGAGGACAGGCAGCAGAATTGTATTGCAGATATTGCAGCTCCATCTGGGCATTCATGTGATGCTGTAAATCATAGCAGCTGTAGTAGCAGCAACAGCAGCAGAATTATATTCAACCACAATATAATCTCTCAGTCTTCCATTACCACAACGACGATCTCTGGTTCAGTGATGAGTGTATCGAAACCTGATGACAATCCTTTCAAGCTACTACACTTGCTGCTGACATTAATAAATGTCAGTGAAAGCGCATTTCTGGCATGAACCTTATAAAAAGGGGAATTCTTGTACCACACGGTCAGCGTTGACCTTTAGCAGAGTGAGATGAAGGCTGAGTATATGTTTTGAAATTTGGATCACAGTGTCAATTCAGTGCAAAGGGGGAGAGCTAATTTCAATAAGGTTTACTCCAAGAAGGAAACTTTCCGGAATGAGATGTGAGTGGGAGGTGTAAAACAGCATGAATGAAGAGGCCAAGCCACACTGAGACCAGAGCACAGTGGCAGCACAACACGCAGCTTGATGCTACAGCAGAGACGGTAGACCTAATCAAAGAGTTTCGGGTGAAGTGGGTAGGGACCATAATGTGAGAGAATGTACTCTGCAATTTGCGAGGGAGGAACTGGAACCAGGAAGGGGAGATGAGCAGGGGAGAGGATGGAGCAGCAATGGCAGTGTTTTCTGCGGGGTTAATCAGGAAGCACAGCTGAAATTCGTGCCTAACATCAGCTTATGTTCCCTGAAATAAACATTATAAATCTGGCCCGCCACTAATGCTCATGAATAGTATCCTTGAGACCTTTTGTCAACCATGGGTGGTTCACCTGCTTACCGAGTTCTTCGTTTTGAACAGAAACGATAATTACTGAGCGGTTTGGGATATCTGCTTGAATGTCTGCTCACGTATACTCACTGACCTTCCTCTGGGTCTATTTTCACATTCCGCCTCAGACCAGATGTGAGGCAGAAATCCTCAATTTAGATGCCTGGGTCTTTTCAATCATCCAGGAGGAACTTCTGCCTGTGGCTGAACACATGATCAGCGGAAGCTGACTCCATTCTCCAAGTTTCTGCATCTCTGTTATTTCTGTTTGATGATGCCACATTCCTGTGAGCTGCGTCTAACGTGACCACATTTTCCTTCAAACCAGAAATCCCCTAACTCTGGTGGACAGGGCCTTCATCTGTCACTGTCCCATCCCCCACGGTGTTGCCCTCAATCCGTCCCCTCTATCCAAGAACAATGATAGATTCCTCCTTGTCCACACTTCTTCCTGCACTAGAATCCACATTCACATAATCATCTTACGCCATTTCCACCATCTCCAGCAGGACAGCACCATTAAACACATCTTCCCCTCCCGCCCACTGTCAGTATTTCGCAGGAGCCCTTCCCTCTCTGTGTTCCCCCCCCCCGCCCCCCATCACACTGAACACTTCCCCACTCCCGCATGGCACCTTTCCATACAATTTCAGAAGCTGCAACACTTGCTCATTCGCCTCTTCTCTCCTCACTGTCCAAGGAACCAAACATACCTTCCAGGTGAAGCAGCATTTCTGTTGTAAACTTTCAATCTGGTCTCCTATCATTGCTGCTCACAATGCAGTCTCTCTATATTGGCGAGACCAAACAGAGATTGCTTTGAGGAACACTCCCACTCTGTCTGTGGAAATAACATTGACCTTCTCATTACTTCCCATTTCAATAACCTACCTTGCTCTCATGCTAACATTTCAGCCTTAGGCTGCTGCAATGTTCCAAGGAAGCACCACCCAAGCTCGAGTAACACCTCACTTTACACTTTCGTACGTTACATCCTGTAGGAGTTAATGTACAATTTCACAACTTCACAGTCTGACCCCATTATAATTGTTCTCCAGTTTCCGTACATTCTCCGTTCTGGTCTCCTTATGACCTTGTGCGGTTGTATCTTCCTTATCGTTCACTCAATAGAGAGAACCCCTTTACCCCATTCACATTTTAATTATTAGGCTACTTCGCATGATCTTCTCGTTCTTCACTACTAAAAACATGTTTGTCTTTTGTCACATCCTCTTTTACCCGTCAGCCAATCCCCACATCTGTCAAGGGATTATAAAGCTCATTTTCCAATCCTTTTCAGTTCTGAAGAAGTGTCATACTGGACTTGAAACGCTAACTCTGTTTCTCTGTCTCTGCAGATGATGCCAGACCTGTTGGGTTTCTCCAGAAATGAATAGGCTCAGAACAAATTTTCAATTAAAGAAATAACTATGGATCCTGGAAATGAACATGCAAAAATTGCTGGAGAAAATGGGAGCTTTGTAGAAGGATAACTGGCCCTGAAAGATTAACTCTGCTTTCACTGCACGAGATTCTGCCAGACCTGCTGAGTTTCGTCAGCAATTTCTGTTTTTAAACAAGTTCCATGGACATGTGTTAAAGCTGCTCAAACACCTTGCCTCATACGGAACGCCGTGCACTGGGAAGTGACCGATAATGCAAGGTGCAAACATTTCTTGATCTGAAACTACATAAGGCTGGCATCTCTGACACTGCAGAGCTCTTAATCATGGTCAGGGAGACAAACAGGGGAACACATTCACATCAAACACAGAAGATAGCATTGGGCGAATGGAAAAGATTCAGATGCATATGTGAAGGGGTTTGAGTAAAGTAACAAATTGGAGGCGTGACACCAGGGAGACCAGAATGTGAATAGGAAAATGGAAGTGTTACCACATCAGAAACCAGTTTAAGACACTGAGTACATGGCTGATGGATGAATGGGTCTTGGTGTGAACTGGGGGATAGTCAATAGAATTGAATTGAACATACTGGAGCTCAAAGTGGGCATTCATGTGGTGCGGTAGAATCACAGCAGCAGTAGAATTGTATTCAACTACAATCCGTAACATTTTCCCCAGGATAATCCCTCAGCCTACCATTAACATCAAGCTGATCTATGGTTCAGCGACGAGTGCGGGAGAACATGATAGGGTCGGAACCATGCGTACCTAAACCTGATGACAATCCATTTTAGCTCCCGCACTTGACTGGTTACATTCGAAACAGCAAGACTATCATCTGATACACAGGGAAAAATGATCCCAAGACTAACAGGTCAGATCGAAGTTCTGCAGTGCTGCCACATCCAGACATAAATGTCGATGGACTATTAAACAACTCACTGGAGGAGAGGACTCCATAAATATCGCCATCCTATATCACGGGACAGCCCTGTACATAAGTATAAAGGACATGGTTGTATTATCTGCATCGTCCTCAGCCAGAAGTGTTGAGTTGATGATCCACCTCACCCTCGCCATGCTGCCTGCAGAATGACAGATGCCAGTCTTTAATCGATCTGATTTGCTGCATGTGACATGAAGAAACACCTGAACACAGTAAATACGACAAAGGCAATGGGCCCTGACACCATTCCTGCAAAGGTACTGAACACTTGTGCTGTACAACAAGCCATGTCACTGGGGAAGCTCCAGCTCTGACATCTCTCTGTCAATGTGGAAATTTACTCAGCTATGTCCAATCCCATAACAAGGCGATAACTACAGTCTAACCATTTACCATGCCCTGAGTCCCGTCGCGATAGTCACATTGGTGGGAGTTCTTTTTGACAGAGCTGTCAAGCAGCACAGAAATAACCAGCTCAGTGTGGTTTCCAATAGGTCCCCGTTTGGAGATGGTGCTGTTGTGGAATGTCACTGGATTACTAGATCAGTCCAAGCTAATGCTGTGGCACCTGGTGGACGTTATAATTAATAAAATATCGACATGCAAAACCTGGAGTTATTAACAGTGACCTTGAAGCCAATGTCGATTGTAAACACCAATTTGCTTCCCCAATGTACTTTCAGGAAGTGAATCTCCCGTGCTTTCCTGGTCTGGCTGAAACGTGACTCCAGACACACAGACATGTGAAGCACACTTCAATGGTCTCGGAAACGGACAAGCAAGACACTGTATTGTATCAAACTGTTCTGGGGTCTTAAATTATAAAACTGTACAGATCACCCGGCACCAGCCACAGTATTGGAACGGGAAATACTACCGTATGACCCTGCAGAGATATCCTTCCTAACATCTGAGGGCAGGTGACAGGATTTACAGAGCTTTCCCACAGACTGCACAGAAACATCGGGAAAAGAGTAGGTCATTCAACACACTGAGCATCCTCCATTCTAGTTCTTGGTGAAAATCTCCTCAATTCAGTGATTACCTCCTGTTTCTCTCATTCCTGAGCAGCAGTTTGAATGCTCTGAATGATGTCACTAGGTTAAGAAAGGACTTGATAACAGGGAATTTCAAACTTGGAGCAGCATTAGACAAAGGTATCTAAAACCTTCTCCACCAAACATTTTATGCAGCCTGACTGTTATTTTATTCCTGCCTCCTTTTATAAACATGGAGGCTCGTGAGGCCCTAGATTTCTGTTCTCCAGGAACAGGAGGCGGTGACTCACTACCCACCAGTCTGGGACACTGGGAGGAAAGGGAAATCGGCTTGTTACTAACAGAAATATCTAAATAAGTTGCAAGAGCGAGCCATGCAATCCTTCTCCAACATTCTTCAAAATCATGACTGATCTGATTGCAATTCCCTCATTCCATTTTACAGAGATTCCCCGCCCTGCAGCCTCTGCTCC
Source organism: Chiloscyllium plagiosum (assembly GCF_037043375.1). Classification (NCBI taxonomy): domain Eukaryota; kingdom Metazoa; phylum Chordata; class Chondrichthyes; order Orectolobiformes; family Hemiscylliidae; genus Chiloscyllium; species Chiloscyllium plagiosum. The sequence continues at coordinate 107,609,279 of NW_028270156.1, forward strand.
ATTTGTTGGTCATGTTGCAGATCCAAATACTGTAACTACAGTCACCATGTTTCATCCAGCGTTGGGTCACCAAAGTCTCTGGTCTTCCTGAATTTCCACAGCAGTTTAAAATATAGCCTCCAGGAAACCATCCCCAGCACTTCCACGAACGTGCAAAAACTAGAGTTTAGTCAAATGTCAGTGAAATGCAAGTGAGACGCCTGGTCTGAACCACTAACAGTTGTGGGGATTCCTCATGTTACTGAGCACATGAGCAGCAGAGAATGATTAACACAGGTGTTCAATGGATAGGCACAGAGCAAGTTACAAAGATGTGCCTCAAAACTGCTAAAACCCCACTCTCCAACATGGAGCGCAGGGCAGGACACTGGGACACACAGAGAGACAACACATGCACACAGACCCACACGGACACACAGATACATTAGCATCTTTAGGATATAACTAGATAAGTTATGCTTAATGATGGGATCAAGGCTTGTTGTGATAAGACAGGAGAATTGGCTTGAAAAGCATGTCAGCCACGATCAATAGCTCAGTAGACTGGATGGGCCAAATGGCTTTTTATTCTGCTCTAATTATTTACGGTCTACGGTACATGCATTTGTCTGTGTTTGTGCGTATACTTGTATGTGCATGTGTCTGTGTGTGTGACCGTGTTTTTGTGTGTTTGAGTGTGTCTGTGTGTACATGTCTGTGGGTGTGTGTTTGAGTGTGCTTGTCTGTGTATGTATCTGTGTGTGTGTGTGTGTATGTTTGTGCTCCTCAGTATTTTCAGAAATGGAAATATCAATGTACATTTTTTTTAAAAAATTCTATTCTGTTTGACATTCATCTTTCCATCATAGTTTGAGGGACGTTGTTTTCGTCAGGAATTTGTTATTTTCACAAACGAAGGAAATCAACCTGACCTCTTCCGAGGATGACCCTGACCCAATGTGAGACCTATAACGTTGGCCATATCATCAACCTGGTTACACCGATAATTTGCTGTGACCAATGGAAGAGTGGCAGTACTAAATAAAACAGTTACCCAACAACCCAAGGAACTCTGGACCAGTGAGCCTGACATCAGTGGTGGGTGAGTTGTTGGAGGGGATTCTGAGGGATAGCCAATTGCATGCATTTTCAAAGGCAAGAATTGATTGGGGATAGTCACCATGGCTTTTTGCATGAGAAATCGTGTCGCACTAAGTTGACTGAGTTTGTTAAAGAGGTGACAAAGCAGATTGATGAAGAAAGTGTATGAACATACAGACTGGAACAAGTTGTTCGACAACATTCTGCATATTAGACAAGTTAGTAAGGTTAGGTTACATGGGAACCAGCGCACCCAAGCCAATTGAATACAAAATTAGATTGAAGGGAGGAGACAGAAGTTGATAGAGGATTGCTTTTCAGACTGGAGACCCGTTTTAAGGTACGAGGGGAAATATTTTAGAGGGAACTTAGACGCAATGTTTTCGTATAGAGGGAGGTGTCCATATATCTCCCAGAGGAAGTGGTAGAGTCTGGCATCTTGATGGGTAGTCGAATAAGGAGTTTTAGAAGAATATGACACAAATGGTCTCAAATCAGACTCGAACATAATGGGATATCTGGTCAGCACTTACACATTTGCATGCTTTATGACTCTATAAGAGGGATGAGCAGACATTCTAAACAGGCATTTCAAGTGGGAATTCTCTTCCCCACAAGTTTGAGATGTCTCTTTGTTTATATTTATTCAACACTGAGTTAGTTAAATATTGGACAGAGAAGTGATTCTTGGATAAAAGCACACAGACAAGAAAGTGGAGCTGAGAGCACAATTTGATCAGCCACAATCTTAGTCCCGGGTAGAGAAGGCTCAAAGTGTCTAATGACCCACTCCTGCTCCTCAGTCCCATGTTTCTGTGTTCCCTTCAGCCCATCAAACCTGCTAGACAGGAGCAGTTGGAGGCTACTTACTCCTATCACAGTAACAGAGGAGAGCATTCAGCCCCTCAAAACTGTCAAACCAGGTTGGGCTGGTTTGGAAAGTGTAATAGGAAAACTCAGGCAATGGTATGAAAGAGGGTCCTCATCACTCCTAACTGAGCTTCCCCTTTCTGCAACCTGTGCTTCGTTTGTTGGTCAAGGTGTAGACCCAGTTTCACTGTGAATACAGCCCCCATTCCTCACCCAGAGATGGTCCAGACAATCTGGTAATATTCAATTACAGAGCTTCCAGGAAAATAACAGCCTCTACTTTCCAATAATAGAATGTGAGAAGGCCACAAACAGGGATATGTCATTCATCCACACGCCACCCACCCCACTCCCCCCACCCACAAGCAACTCTTCTCCCACAATAAGATCATAAGGTCTAATATCTTCTTTTGTGTCCAATTCGTGTCAGAGCCCTCAACTCTGACTGGTCAAAAAGCACTCCCTGCCCCACACTGTGGCCTATTGATATGAACAAAAAATGTGAACACAAAGGCTCAGGGAAGAGTGACCGGCCCTGACATCAAGGCATCATTTAACTAAGGACAGTCTCAAGGAGCCTGAGCAGGATTGCACTTCATGGGAATGAGTTGTAAACTTTCGTGGTTAGAATGATTTAAAGCATAACGCACAATGATTGTGGTTTGTGTACAAAACTCCATGCAGTCCTGGATATGCCTGCAAAAACTCCTCAAGGTAGTTCCTCAGCACAAACATCTTCAGGTGCTTCACAAATGTCTTGCCCACACCATAAGATTAGAATTGGAGGTCTTCACTGAAGATCACACAATATTCAGGAAAAATGTTCCCCTTCAGCTCTTGAACTAGTCTGTGTCCATGTGCAGCAAGATCAGGACAACGTTCAGGCTTGTGCTGTTGGAAGTATCAGTTACATTCATGTAGCAGTGCTGCTGGACACTGCACATTTCCACAGTTAAAAGAAGGAGATTATTCAGCGCCTCACGCTAGTTTCACAGGAATATGAGGAAGTTATTCAGCTTTATGAAATTATTGGAGAAGAGTAGAGATAGCTCATTTAGTGCCTCCAACCAATTATACAGGAAAGGAAGGAGTCACGTGTTTCGGAACACACCAGAGCCCCTCAAAAATATTTGAAGTCGGTGTTCTAGACTCTAATGTTTTCTTATTTTAAAGGAAATGTAAAGTGTCTGTTCCAGATGTAATGTGACTGGTCAAACGACAAGACGTTAAGAAAAACACAATTCATTTAAACACTGCAGTTAAAATACAGGCAAACAGGAATTCAGAAAAAAATAAGTCTTTTGGAAATCTTATCACAATGATAGATAGAGCAACCATTATTAATTAAACGTTCTGATACAGTACTATCCCACAATCACATACTTGGCAAAAGGGGAAGTTCAGACATAGATCCTCAGATGCAGTTCTCCAATCGAGGACAGAAAAAATCAAGTGAAAATTCAGAGAGAGTTGCAGCCAGGAGACTTCCACTGAAGCTTCCAACTCTGTTGAGACCCCAATAGCTTCTGGTGTTCCTGAGAAACCAAAACCCTTCCTGTAAAGTGCACACAGTATTCTACCTATGGCCTAACCAATGGCATGTTTAGCTCATATTATTTCGCCTCGATGAATAAACTTTCTGCCTACAGTCCCTTGTGCTTTCTTAACTAGCTATTACACTGTCCAGTCACATTCAGGGATATGTGGAGAAGCACTCTCTGAGCTTCCTAGTGTGCTGCTATTCATTGGGTACTCCCCTATGTGGTTCCTTCTTCCACACTGCATCACCTCATATTTATCAGGTTTGCATTCCATCTTCCATTGATCTGCCCATCTGACCATTCCATTTGTATCTTCCTGTAAAATAAAGCCTTCTTCCTCACTGCCAACCACCTGGGTAATATTTGTATCAAACACAAAATTACTTACTACACGCGCCACCCCCCACCCCCCACTCTCACCTCCACATCATTTATGAATGCCACAAATAAGATACACTACACTGCTCGCTGTGGTTCGCCACAAGACACTGGTATATCTCCACCACCTTTCACGTAGCATGGGAACGCATAGCTGTTCTCTAGTCCTCTGGCATCTCCTTTGTAGTCAGATACGACTTAAACATTTAGGTCAGATCATTTCTTCTTTTGTTTCCTACAGCATCCTGAGATACAACTCATCTGGACTTTACATCATTCAAAACCATCAATCTCAACTTGAATCTTATATCAATCTGTTCGAGAGCTTCACAATGCATCTTCTTGAATTCTGTACCTGCCTCATCCTTCTCCCACATAAAACAGATGTGAAGCTCTCGTGTCACAATCTACCAATGTTCACCAGCTTCACACACAGATAGCCCCCTTGGTTTCGAAATGGGTCCTAATTTTTCCCTGGTTATTCTGTTCTGATTGAAGTTTTAGTAGAATATCTAGGGATTCCCCCAATCTTGCCTGCTGCACTTCTCCATGCCGCTGTATTAGTCAGTCTGCTGTGCGTGAATCTTCTAAGATCCCCTGAGATCACCTCTCATTCTTTGAAACAGTACAGAACACAGGTATAATCTCATCCGCAACGCATGCAGTCTGTGCAGAACGCTTTTACATCGATATTCCCATTTCCGTTAAATGAAGGCCAACTTCACTTTTACCTTTCCATAATCAAATGTCCCTCCTGAACATTCAGCCATGATTGATTGTCGGAGTGGACTCGATGGGCCGAATGGCATTACTTCCGCTCCTATATCTTATGGTAACTGCGTTGGTTTAATTTTATTTACTATTCATGTTCTGAACGCTTAAACATCCACCTGAATATCCAACAATGTTACATCCAATGGTTCTCCATTGTCTCCATCTACAAGAAACATCTTCAAACCATTTCAAAAACGTTTTTTAACCGGGATTATTCGGGGGAGATCCATGATGGCAGCAATCCAGTGGGACTGCCATGCTGAGCTCTGCATCAGAACCCAGACAAAGTGGTGCGTTCATCCTTTGTTTCTTCCCTATTGTGGTAAACATCGGTCGCTTTTGATCCCCAGTATTGCTCTATGCCATTTTAAGTGAGTAAGGAAAATTTCGAAGGGGAAATGGCTACGAGGATCACAGCCAGCAGGGCACTGCAGCAATTGATACACCCGCGGCTGTGATGTCGGCCTCTATGAGCACCCCAGGGATCTTATTTGTGGAGCAGATCCTGGTCTCGGAGTGCAGGAGCCTGCGAGAGAAGACTGATTCAGCAATGGAGCAGGCCTGAACCATGCTGGAACTGATCTCAGCCATGCTGCAGAAGCATGACCAGGAGATCCAGCGTCTTGGGCCACACGTCGTGGAGGTGGAAGAGGGAATCGTGGCTTTGGAAACCATAGCAGAATTCTCAGTCGGTCGGATCCAAGCCCTGGAGTGTTAGGTAGAGCAGGTCGAGGACCTCGAAAATCGGAGCCGTCAGAAGAACATCAGCCTGGTCGGGCTGCCGGAACGAGAACAAGAAAGCCAGCTCGTCAGCTTCTTGAAACAATGGCTCACAGAATTTTTGAAGCTGGAAGTCAGGGCAGACTGAGTGCGGCTCGAGCGGGCCCAGCGGGTCGCAGTGTGCAGGCCCGGATCGGACCAGCACCTCGTCTGGTCCTTGTGCAACTCCAGCACGATCGAGAAAAACGGGTGCTGGAAGCTTCTCGAGATCTGCGGAAGGATCCATAGGTTCTGATCTACAAAGGCTCACGAACTATCTTTTTTCCAAGACCTTTCTACGGCTGTGATTCGCAAGAGGCAAGCCGTTGAAAAGGCAAAAGGGAGACTGAGGGACATGAATATTCTGTACTTAGTAAGATATCCAGCAATATTACGTTTCAGTCATGGCGGGTCTGTGTTTAATATTGCCTCACTAGAAAACGCAAAGGACTTCCTGTACACATTAAAACAGACTGGCTGGTTCAAATAATATGGACAATTGTGTTCCCTTTGTTTGCTCTGCGGTTTGCCTGGTTTACCTCGTTTTGGTTTTTTTTAGTATGTGGAGGTCCCATTTTTCCTTTTTCTCCTCCTTTCTTCCTCCCCTCCCATTATCCTTTGTTTTTTTTCTATCATTTGCTTTTAGTTTCTCTCTCTTAGTACAGAATGGAAAAGGGGGTTGGGAGAGATGGGGGTAGTTACATTTTGTTTCATCTGGACTGCCTCCGTTGAAAGTATGGATGGGACAGGGATGAATGCCCACTTTTAATTTTCTTGTTGTAAGACCTGTGTAATGTTTTTTAACTTTGTTTTGTCTGGGTTGAGAGCTAGGAGGAGCCATGGGGGATAAATGGATAGTATGAGCGTCCCCTGTGGGAAAGGGGGAAAGTCTCTGCTTACTTGTGTTCTATGTTGATTTATGGTAGAAGTAGTTGTTAGAAGTTTTGATTTGGTTGTTTTTGTCGTTATATTTTCAAGTTTATACGAACTGTTTACAGCTTTCACTGGGCGCGCTATAAATGGGGTTCTTCTCCCAGTGGGTCATGGGCTGCTTCGGATGGTTATGGATAACCGCTCATTTAAATGGTGCACCTGGAATGTTAAAGGGAACCAATCACCGATTAAGAGAAAAAATAGAGAAAAAAGGAAATGGTTGATATAGCCTTGCTGCAGGAAACACATCTAACCGATAAGGAGCATTTACACTTACAGCAGGGAAGGTTCAGACGGGTATTTTCTCATCCAATAATTCAACAATTTGAGGAGTAGCTATACTCATTGATAATAACCTTCCACATCAGTTGTTTGATCAAATTAAGAATGAATATGGGTGGTCTCTGATCCTTAAAGCTTTAATACATCGAGAGGAATACTGGACCTTGAATAATATTACCCCAGCACACCCCCTCAAATTTCAATTAGATGCGCTCACAAGGTCGATGATCCTTGGGGCACGTCATACAATTAAGGGGAGACTTTAATTGACGTATGGACCCCGATGTGGATAGGATGTCGAGGGGTCTCGCGGGTATTTCCCCGCCAACCAGGCAGCTGGTGGACCTGAACAGGTAACTGGGTTGGTAGATGTGTGAGATGTCTTCACCCTGAAGATAGGGACTTCATTTTTTTTTTCTAACCCACATAAATGCTATACGAGGATTGACATGTTCTATGCCCTAATGGTCTTTTTAAATTCGGTGATGTCCTGTAGAATTGGGAACGTAGCCATTTCTGATCATGTGGCAGTGTACATGGAGGTCAAGGATCGTGGCGATGGGACAGGTTCACGGCACTGGCTCGTGGATCCTTTCCTCCTGAAGGATAGAAAATTCATTGAGTATTTTTCGGGGAATTTAATTTTTTTGGAGCATGAACTTGTGTACGGCCAGTAATCCGACGGTGCTATGGGAGACTGCCAAAGCCAATATAAGGGAATTGATTATTTCTTACTCGGCGACTCAGAAGCGGCAGAAGAGAGAGCAGCAGCGTATGCTTGAGGCTCGGCTGAAGAGAGCTGAGACACCATATTTTGTCAGACAGTCTGTAAATTAATTGCAGCAGATTACAGCCCTCCAGACTGCTCTGAATGCTGCACTCGCCCAGACAGCAAAGAGAGAGATTTCCTTTGCGAAACAGAAGTTATTCGAGCATGGTGATAACCAAGTAGATAATAGGCATACTTGGCCAGAAAGAAGATTGCTGCTATTATCACCCCCGATCCCGAAAAAATTAATACAGAGTTCAAGAAGTTCTACTCTAGGTTGTTCCAGTCAGCGGGCTGGGAGGACTGATTGGCAACGATGGAGTCCTTTATTAAGACCTTGGACCTCCCAGGTGTAAGTTTAGAGCAGGCGTCTCTTTACATTTCCCCTCTGACAATCCGAGAGATGCAGGAGACAGTGAGGCAGCTCCAGAGTGGCAAAGCCCCCGGCCCAGATGGATTTTCGGAGTGAGATGTAGAAGGAGTTCACAGACATGCTGGCTGGGCCAATGTTGGTTATGTACAATTATTTGTACAGTCAGGACTGCCTCCCATCCTCTCTGAGAGAAGGAAATATGTATCTTATTCTTGAGAGGGAAAGTCCCAGAGGATTGCACTTTGTATATGCCTATATCATTATTAAACGTGGACTTTAACATTTTGTCGAAAATGCTGGCTTTGAAGGTCCATTGTGAAAGAGCTGAAAATATGTTGCTGGAAAAACGCAGCAGGTCAGGCAGCATGCCAGGAGCAGGAGAATCGACGTTTCGGGCATGAGCCCTTCTTCAGGAAGAGGGGCTCATGCCTGAAACGTCGATTCTTCTGCTCCTTGGATACTGCCTGACCTGCTGCGCTATTCCAGCAACACATTTTCAGCTCTGATCTCCAGCATCTGCAGTCCTCACTTTCTCCATTGTGAAAGAGGAACATTTTTATTAGCAGCCGTAGGTCCTCTGATAATATTAGAAGAGTGCTAAATATGGTTCCAGTGTGCCAGCAAGGTTCGATTCCAGGCTCGGTAGTCTCCCTGGATGCAGAGAAAGCATTTGACCGGAGGGAGTAGATGTGCAACTTTTATGTCCTTGAATGATTTGGTATTGGAGGTGTCTTCGCCAGGTGGGTGGCAGTGTTATATAGTGACCCGAAAGCAGCGGATTTCACTAATGTTATAAGGTCTGACAATTTTAGCATTGACAGCGGTAGCCAACAAAGTTGCCGCCTTTCTCCGTTACCATTTACATTAATAATTGAGCCGTTGGCAGAAGCTATCCGGAGGGACGCCAATATCACTGCCATGGAGGTCGGATCAGGAAGACAGAAGATCACCCTTTAAGCAGATGTTGTTCCTCTCTTTCTAACTAACCCAATGGTGTCTGTGTCCTGTTTAATACGAATGATTAATTTATTTGGATCTTTCTCAGGGTATAAAATCAATTTTATGAAATCGGAGGCTATCCCTGTTGGGGGTCTTATCAGAGTACCCGACCTTGGGGTGGAATCTGATTCCTTCCAGATGGTCACAAGGAAGTTTAGGTATTTTTATCATCCAAGCCTTCGATCAATTACATAAAGCAACTTCGTGCAGTTGCTAGAGAAGATAAGACAGAACCTTCCAATATCCTGTTTGGGTTAGCTCTGGTTAAAATGAATGTCCTTTCTTGTTTATGATACTCTACGCTAATGCTCCTTTTGTCGCTGCCCAGGCAGGCTATGGAGGCTTAACAGTTGGCTTTGATCTTTCATCTAGCGTCACAGATGGCCTCTTATTAAGCTGGGCAAATTGCAGCTTCCACAGTGAATGGGGGCGTGTCGATTTTCCATAGTTTAAGAAATACCAAACAAGTTCCTTGCTTTCCGATGTGGCTGATTGGGCTTGTCAGGAACCATGGTCAATTGGGCAGAACATCGAGGCCTTCTAGGCAAATTGTCCCCTCATTAATCTTTTGTTCATGGACAAGATGAGGAATGTTATGGAGAATTGCAGATACCAATTGTCCTTAACACAGTGAAAGCATGGAGAATGATGGGAAAAGTTGAGGGCACTTTACAAAACAAAAACTTCTGCTTTCACTCTCATTGTAGGATTTGTAGGATTCCAGCTGAGATTGATGGATTCTGGCTTTAGGATCTGGGAGTCCAGATGAGTTTCCTGTTTTGGAGAATTTTTTGACAGGGAGGTCATGATGAATTTTGAGCAACTGAGCCAGGAATATAAGGTATCTGGGAGGGACCTCTTTTGTTACTTTCAGCTTCAGGACTTTATCCAGAAAAAAGACTATATTAATGGTTCGACTTTGTACGTCAGCTATGGAGACGAGAGTGCTTCAGAGTACGGGCACTCTCTCGTTCAGCACCTTCTGTCATTTATTAGGAGGTAGTGTCTCGAAGGGCATTGATCCTGTTAAACCAGTGCAGGAAGAGGCTATTCAGTCCCTGGAGCCTGATATACAGTTACGGGAGGAGGCCAGTCAGCTCCTCGAGTCGATAACACTGGGCCCAGAGTAGGCCATGCAGCACATTACCCTGTTTTGCAGCAATAGGATCAGTCTATTCAGCCTCCTCAAGTCTGTGACATAGGAACTGGAAGAGGTCACACAGGGACTGGAGATTGGTGCACTGGGATACCAGGAGGATATTCAGTCCCATCGAGCCTGTTGCACGGGAATTGGAGAAGGATGCAAACTATATGAGATTTCTTATGGGAAAGGAGGACGAAGTTTACCTCACATGTCTGGTGTATGGGAACAGAAGAAGGCCAATCATTCCATCAGTCCTATATCAGGGATTCAGGAGAGACCGTTCAGTATCTCCAGCCTGTGATGGAGGAATATGAGAAGTTTTTTTCAGCCCCTCAAACTGTTGCACCACAACAGAAAGATTGCATAAGCCCTCACGACGCTTACGCATCAACAGGAGGAGGTCAGGCAGACAATCGAGATGGTGGTGTGAAACACCAGAACGACATCAGCCCATCGATTTTGTGCACAAGGAAGAGAATGAGTCCATTCAGCGACTCAGACCTCTTACAGAGCAATCAGAGCAGGTCATTTCACGTCATGAGTCAATTATACAGGATTGGAACAAACAAAGAGGTTATAGATAGGTAAGAATTTAGAATTATCACCTTCGCGATGGAATATATAGTAGTGAGAAAACTGTTGAAATATAAGAAATATTGTTAAAGTCGATTATTCAGGAATTAATGACAAGAAATTTGAAAAGTGAAACCACAATCCTTCAGAATCAACATGATTTGGATCATGGGGATCCGAGAGATGAAATATTTAGACTTCCAGAAGGCATTGAATAGCTGTGCACAAATGGTTAATCTGCAGAATAAGATCGTTTACGATTAAAAGTAATTTATCAACTTTTAGTAGGCAACAAAATGCAGTGAGATGGAAAAATATGGGTAATTGTCTGTTGGCAAAATTCAACTTTTAGTAAACCATATGTCTTGTTCCCCAGGCCCCAACTATTTACAATCTATAGTCTTACATAGTTGAGAGGATAGAACATGTTATAACCAAATTAACAGACGACACTACCTCAGGTGAGAAATTGCAATGAAGATGCAAAAAATTAGAAAATGTATACGGATAGGTTGGGCAACATTTGACAGAAGAAACTGAACAACGAAAAGTATGAGTGTTTCCGTTCGGATCAGTGTAGCAGAAAGGCAAATTATTATCCTAATGGAGAGGGACTTCAGTCTGATTAGGTGCAGAGGGATCTGGTTGCCCGCGTCCATACTACAGAATACTCTGATGTAGGTACAGCAGATAATGAGAAAGGCAAGTGCAACTTTGGCATTTATTTCTAAAACAATGCATTATAAAGGGAGGGAGGTGTGAGATCGCAACTGAGTACTGTGTGCAGTCTTGGTGTCCTGACTGTAGGAGGAATGTATTTGCCATGGAGGCAGTTCAGAAGTGGTTTACTCGATTTACTCCAGAGATGAGGAGATTGTCCTCTGAAGAGAGATTAGGCAGTTCAGGCCAACACTGCCTGGAGTATAGAAAAATGAGAGGAGATGTCGGAGGTCTGGACGATGTTAAAGTTGATTTACAATGGAGATGTGAAGTTGATATTTCCTCATGTGGGACAATCTCAAACGATCCGAAGACCATATTTTAGGATAAGTTGGGGGAGAAATGAAACAGGGGTGAGGAGAACATATTTCTGTCACAGGGTTGGGAATCTGTGTAATTCACTGCCCCAGAGTGCAGTCGGTGCTGGGATATTGAGTAAGTGAAGGAATATGGAGAGCGGACAGGAATGTGGAACTGAGGCCGCAATGACATCAGCTATGATTGTATTCAATGTCGGAAGAGGCCTGAGGGGCTGGATTGCCGAACTGATGCTCCTTGTTCTTATTCAGCGCTTTGAATGCGTTACACATAAATGGGAGAGGACCGGTTATCAGACAGGAAGCCCGGCACTCCGGATAAATCAGCCTTAGTCAGTTTGACAAAACGTCACAAGTGGAGTCACACAGTGACCAGTGCTGGGTCCACAGCTCTTTACAATCTGTATAAATGATCAGGAGGAGTGGAACAAATGTACTGTAACTATGTATGCCGATTAAACTAAGATAAACAGGAAACTAAATTATCAAGGGAAGGTGGAGAGTCTGTAATTAGATATGGACAGGTGAAGTCAATGGATAAAAGTTTAGCAAATGGGATTGAAGATTATATATAGTCTGTGATTTTCTTTAGGAAGAATGGTAAGTAGTATGTTACTGAAAGGGAAAAATACTACAGGAATTAGTGATGCAGTGTGTGTACTGGAAGGTTCATTCTGACCCCATCAGACAGGAAGTGTTGCTCCATCTTCCTGATGTTCCCAGGGACCCCATTGCTCTCAACCAACATATATATCCTCCGACTCCAAATGGTGATGTTGACGTCGGCATACTGAGAGATGATGGAGCTGTCACCCACTCTGGCCAGGAAAGTTCGGGATCATAGAAGCTGAGTGAAACAGTGACCCTGGCAGCACCGTCCTCCCCCTGGTGTGAAGCTGCAGGTCGTGTTGAAAGAGGTGACACTGCTCTGTGACCAGCTCCTTGTTCAATCAGGTTCCCCTCACACTCTCCTCCTGAGTTAAATGTAACTGGGGAAGCTGTTCCTGGAAAACGCGGTGTGGGGACAACAGATCCCTTTCCCCAAGCACACTGACTCCGTGGTTTCAGATCTTCCTCTCTGTGCAGCCTCTGCTCCATTTGTTGTTCATCTTACAGACGCAGGTGTTGTAACTACAGTCCCAATGCTCCATCCCGAGTTGGGTCACCAAATCCTCAGGTCTCCCTGAATGTCTGAGGTGGGTCACATCACACCCTCCAGCAAACCAACCCTAGCACTTACACTAACTTTTCAATAACAGGAGTCAATCAGAAGCCCCTCAGCTACAAGTTAGATGCCTGCTCTTTTACAATAATACTCGAGAGGTTTCCTCGTGTTACTGACTACACAATCATATGAGAGACACAAGCACATATGTTCAGTGGACACGCACAGACCAAGGTTCAAAGGTGTGTCTAAAGCTGCCGGAACCTCTGTCCAACATGGAACACCACATGGGGCACACCGGGAAGTGAACAGCAGCCAAACACACACTCCCCTGCCCATGGAGCAGTACATGGGACACACCGGGAAGTGAGCAACAGTCAAACACATACACCACTGTCTATTTAGTACCACATGGGGCACACCAGGAAGTGAACAACAGCCCATCACACACCTCCCTGTTTATGGAGTACGACATGGGACACACCGGGAAGTGAGAAACAGTCAAACACACACCCATGTCCATGGAGTACCACATGAGACACACCAGGAAGTGAACAACAGCCCAGCACACACCTCCCTGTCTATGGAGCACCACATGGAACACACCGGGAAGGGAACAGCAGTCTGACACATACCATTTCATTGTCTCTGTTCTTCGCAATGCCAGCTCTCGATGCACTATGGATCCAAATGAGACCACAGCCGGCATGTACAGGAGACCATGAGCCATATATTTTGCACATTGTTTCTGAGCTTCATAATGATTTCCCCGGGATTCCAGGGATATGAGCACCAACGGCCAGGTTAAGGTACAGAAGGACGGATATTCATGTTATAATTGGATGATTACTTGATTGACAAGTTCAGTAAACGTGGCTTGTCTCAGACAAATGGAATTAACTGGATGAGTAGTACTTTCTTAGCTCCAATAATAAAAATATGAATATCAAGTAAATGTGCTGACAAATCAGCTGAAATCCACGTCACAGAATCAGACACCATAATCCAGATGATACATCTGCAGCATGAAGCAGTGTTCAGACCAGGCTAGTGTACTGCTCAATACAACCCAGCAATCTGTGCAGACCACGCCAGTCCATGAACTACCTCTCCAGCACTGGGAGCGATGCAGTGAACAGCAGTGAATTGTTATGTAAACCAGGGGCATTTACCCTCCCAGCATGTAGAGCAGTGTACGCCACCCCAGGGCATGGATCTGTAAACCAGGAACAGTTAACCTCCCAGCAGGTAGAGCTGTGTACACTGCCCCAGTGCATTGTTCAGTAACACTGTTTTAGATCACTGCCCAGCGTGGGGAAACCTGCAGCCCGTGCTGGAAGTGACAGGATGTGCAGCTCCAATCCATTTGCAGCTCGATATCTCCATTGTATCAATGAATGTAGAATATCTCAAGAGGAAGGAGCAAAATGACTTATGGTTAAGTAGGCAAGGATCAGACAGGGGTCTAGAGGGTTACAAGGTAGTCAGGAAGGAAGTGAAGAATAATCTCAGGAGAGCGAGAAGAGGGCATGAAAAAGACTTGGTGAGTAGGATTAAGGTAAAACTTAAGATGTTCTATACTTTTGTGAGGAACAAGATGATGGCGTTAGTGAGGGTAAGGCTCATCAGGGTAGTGGAGGGAACTTGCGCCAGGAGTTGGAGGAGGTAGGGGAACATAGAACATAGAACACTACAGCACAGTACAGGCCTTTCTGCCCTCGATGTTGCGCCGACCTGTCATACCAATCTGAAGCCTATCTAACTTACACTATTCTATGTACGTCCATATGCTTGTCCAATGACGACTTTTTTGTACTTAAAGTTGGCGAATCTAGTACTGTTGCAGGCAAAACATTCCAAAACTCTCTCTTTAGGTCTTTCCTGGCTACCTTGTAACCCTCAAGCGCCCTAACTGAGCCTTCACATCCCATCCTAACATAAGTCGCCGTCTTCCTCTTGCCCAGAGAATCCACTTCATTCGTAAACCACGGCTCGCGCACTCTACAGCTTCCTCCCTGCCTGACAGGTACATACATATCTAGGACACACAGTAGCTTTTCCTTGAATAAGCTCCACATTTCTAATGTCCCCATCCCCTGCAGTTTCCTTCCCCATCATATGCTTCCTAAATCTTGCCTAATGGCATCGTAATTGCCTTTCCCCCATCTGTAACTCTTGCACAGTGGTATACACCTATCCCTTTCTATCACTAAAGGAAACATAATAGAATTGTGATTGCTATCACCAAAGTGCTCACTTACTTCCAAGTCTAACACCTGACCAAGCTCATTACCCAGTATCAAAACTAATGTGGCTTCGCCCCTTGTTGGCCTGTTCATATGCTGTGTCAGGAAGCCCTCCTGCACACACTGGACAAAATCTGACCCCTCTATAGTACTCGTACTATAGTATTCCCGGTCAATATTTCAAAAGTTGAAGTTCCCCATTACATCTACCCTGTCTCTGTCACTCCTATCGAGAATCATCTTTGCTATGCTTTCCTCTACGTCTCTGGAACGATTCAGAGGCCCATTGAAAACTCCCAACGGGTTGACCTTTCTTTTCCTGTTTCTAACTTCAGCCCATACCACCTCAGTTGACGAGTCCTCAATCATCCTTTCTGCAAATGCAATACTGTCCTTGGCCAACAATGTAACACCTCCCCCTCTTTTACCATCTTCACTGTTCTTACTAAAACATCTAAATCCTGGAGCCTGCAACAACTATTCCTGTCCCTGCTCTAACCCTGTCTCCAAAATGGCCACAACATTGAAGTCCCAGGTACAAATCCATGCTATAAGTTCACCCACCTTATTCCGGATGCTCCTGGCGTTGAGGTAGACACACTTCAAACCAACCTCTTGCTTGCCGGTGCCATCTTGCGTCCCTGAAACTTGATTTTGGACCTCCCTATTCTCAACCCTTTCTATACTCTAACTACAATTTTGGTTCCCATCCCCCTGCTGTATTAGTTTAAACCCACCACAATAGCCTCAACGAATTCCACCCCCCCCCCCCCCCCCAGGATATTGGTACCCCTCTGGTTCAGATGAAGCCCATCCTGCTTGTAGAGGTCCCACCTACCCCAGAAAGAGCCCCAATTATCCAAGAATCCAAAACCCTCCCTCCTACATCATCCCTGTAGCCACGTGTTCACCTTCTCTCTCTTCTTATTCCTTGCCTCACTAACACATAGCATGGGCAAGAAACCAGAGCCACCAACTGTATTCGTCCTCGCTCTCAGCTTCCATCCGAGCTCCCTGAATTTCTGCCTTTAATCCCCATCTCTCTACCTACCTATGTCGTTGGTGCCTATGTGGACCATGACTGGGGGCTGCTCCCTCTCCCCGTTAAGGATCCCAAAAACATGATCAGAGACATCACGAAGTCTGGCACCTGTGAGGCAACACACCAACCGTGAGTCTCTCTCGTCCCCACAGACCCTCCTATCTGTCCCCCTAACTATGGAGACCCCAATGACTACTGCTCTGCTCCTTTTCACCTTTCCCTTTTGAGCAGCAGGGACAGACGCTGTGCCAGATCCCTCTACCCCACTGCTTTCCCCTGGTAAGTCCCCCCATAGGATACAAAACGGTATATTTATTGTTGAGGTGAATGGCCACAGGGGATCCCTGCACTGCCTGCCGGTTCCCTTTATGTCCCCTGACCGTAACCCATTTACCTTTTTCTAGTACCTGACGAGTGACTACCTCCGTGTAGCTCCTCTCAATAACCCCCTCTGCCTCCCGAATAATCCGAAGTTCACGCAGCTCCAGCTCCCGTTCCCTAATGCGGTTTTCAAGGTGCTGGAGTCAGGTGCACTTCCCTTAGATGTAGTCAGCAGGGACACTGGTGGTGACACTGACGTCCCACATTCTGCTGGAGGAACATTCAACTGCCCTAAACTCCATTTCCACTAGTCTAACTTCCCAAAGAGACTGTTGAACAAAAAATAAGGAATAAATAAACTCGTTAACTTTCCAAGCTGTGGCACAGGTACTTTGTTTTTGGTTAGAGGAGGAGGATGGGATGCTTTAACAGATTATAAGGCAAGGTGAGCTTTTCTGGGTGTTTGGTTTAATTCACAAACGGGTTCATTGCTGTGTCGTAACAGCACACTTGGAACATTGTGTTCAGTTCTGGTCGCCTTGTTATAGGAAAGATTTAGAAACTAAAGTGAGGGTGCAGAGGAATCCCAAGGGATCAACAGAAGTATTGGCACACACCACACGATCGAGTGAAATATTGAGGAAGTCACAACGCGAAAAATAAATACTGGCAGACACTGCATGTCTGTATAAATGTCAATGTGTCAGTGTTTGTGGTGTGATGCCTGTATATCTGTGTGTGCACGTGCATCAGTGTATTGGCATTTCTCTCCGTGTGCTTTAGTATCTGTGTGATTGCACCAGTTTCTATGTGTGCCTGTGTATCTATATGTATATCTTTGTGTATCTGCGTGTCTCTGTGCGTATCCGTGTGCACAGCGGATCTGCCAGCCTCTGTGGTGTTTAAAGTGATGCAATGTCCGCCTCTGCTGGCCTTCACACTCTACTGCATTGACGGCAGTGGAGGGAGAAAACCATAAGGGATTCAGTCTAGGAGGTGGGGACAGGGAGGTAGATCATATCACCATCCGAACTGACAGCAACACCTGCACATGCACACACACACAGAGTTGGGTATAGGGAGGATCATAATTGTACTGAGGACACTCAAAGTGGCGAATGCTCCTGAGTAATTTCTGTGCTCTCTCTGCAATGTGAAAGTGATTTGTCTTTGAAGATTATTCGTTGCACAGAGTGTACACCTTAATGAGTATTTCCACTGCAACTGCATCCAAGCAACTCTGACCAAATCATCTGGAAAGTGATGCGATGAATTTTGTTACATGTTCTTTAAATTGAAATATTTTAGAATTCACCCCGACAAGGTGGAAGTGAGAAAGGATTGAAAAGTCCTGAAACTGGCCCAGTGGTGGTGGTATTATATCTAGGTATCAGACAAAACTGTTCTGTGCATCCAAAGATATTTGCAAATCCAAACAGCCGTGCAATGTGAGAGATGCACAGTATTTGATGTCCTCTGATAGAAAAAAAACTGACACTTGTGCAGTGGCATGGGGAGACCAGCAGAGAGTGGCATTGTATGACTATAAACTTAACAGGGACAGACGTAGAGGTGGAGGAGGGGAGTAAGTGTTTATCTCAATTTCAATGGATTTACCCCCAAAATCACAGAGCCATCATTTCACAGAAATGTACACAAACATACATAGACATATTAAACACACAACGCACATACATACAGATATGGACAGTTACACACAAACACATGCACACGCCCGCACACAGACACTGTGTTTTCTTTAAGATAGAGATACGTATGGTTTTCATGAATAAGGGAATCAATGGTCAGTTGGTGAAGGCAGGAGAATGTGGCTGAGAAACATTTTAACTGTGATCAAACGGCACAGTAGATGCAAGGGGCTAAAGGGCCTAATTCTGTTCCAATTTCCTATTTTGTGAAGGGATTCATTATGGAAGTCGAATTTGAATGCCGATTACTGGGTCAAATGTAGGATTCGTAGCAGTGTGGAGGAACAAACGGATCTTGCGGTCCATGTCTGTAGGGTCTCAGTTGCCACCTAAGTTGATAGGGTTGTTAAGAAGGCATATGGTGTGTTGGCTTTCATCAGCAGGGGGACTGAGTTGAAGAGCCGCAAGATTATGCTGCAGGTCTATAAAGCTCTGGTGAGATCACATTTGAAATGTTCTGGTCGCCTCAGTAAAGAAAGGATATGGAAGATTTAGAGCGGGTGCAGAAGAGATTTACCAGAATGCTGCCTGGACTAGAGGGCTTGTCTTCTGAAGAAAGGTTAAGGGAGCTATGGCTTTTCTCATTGGAGTAAAGAATGATGAGAGGTAACTTGATAGAGCTGAACAAGATGGTGAGAGTTACAGGAGAAAGTGAGGACTGCAGATGGAGATCAGAGCTGAAAATGTGTTGCTGGGAAAGCGCAGCAGGTCAGGCAGCATCCAAGGAACAGGAGAATCGACGTTTCGGGCATAAGCCCTTCTTCAGGAATCAGGGACCATCCTTCTTCAGGATTCCTGCAGAAGGGCTTATGCCCGAAACGTCGATTCTCCTGCTCCTTGGGTGAGAGTTACAGACAGAGTAAATAGCCAGAGGCTTCTTCCCACGAATGATTGTCACGAGGTGAGCATAATTTTAAGGTGTTTAGAGAAAGGTTTTGGAAGATGTCAAAGGCAGTGAGGCACCAGCCCCCCTACCTCTCCCCACAAACCGGGTCCCAGGTACAGTGAGACAGCTGTGCTAACCACTGAGATATCATGTCCCTCTCCCCCTCCCCCCCCCCCAACCGGTGTTCCTGGTACTGTGAGACAGCCGTGCTAACCACAGAGACACCATGCCCTCCTCCCCCTCCCCCAAAGCCAGGTCCCTGGTTCTGTGAGACAGCCGTGCTAACCACTGAGACATCTTGCCCCTCTCCCCCTCTCCACCAAACCGGGTCTCTGGCACTGTGAGAAAGCCCTACTAAGCACTGAGACACCATGCACCCCCTCCCCCTCCCCCCTAAACCGGGTCCCTGGTGCTGTGAGACAGCCATGCTAATCACTGAGACAACATGCCCCCTCCCCATCCCCCCGAAATCGGGTCCCTGGTACTGTGAGACAGCAGTACTGATCACTGAGACACCATGCCCCACTCCCCCTCCCCCCCAAACCGGGTCTCTGGGACTGTGAGACAGCCGTACTAACCACTGAGACACCATGCACCCCTCCCCCTCACGCCCAAACTGGGTCCCTGGTACTGTGGGAAAGCCGTGCTAACCACTGAGACACCATGCCCCCTCCCCGCTAAACCGGGTCTCTGATACTTTGGGACAGCCGTGTTAACCGCTGGAACACCATGGCCCCCTCCCCTTCTCCCCCACACCGGGTCCCTAGTACTGTGAGACAACTGTGCTAAGCACTGAGACACCAAGCCCCCTTCCCCCTCCCCCCAAACCGGGTCCCTGGTACTGTGAGACAGCCGAACTAACCACTGAGACACCAAGCCACCCCACCCCCCAAAACCAGGTCCCTGTACTGTGAGACAGCCGTGCTCACCACTGAGACACCATGCCCCACTCCCCATCCCCCCCAAATCGGGTCCCTGGTACTTTGAGACAGCCGTGTTAACCACTGAGACACCATGCAAACCCCTCCCCCCCCCCCCCAAACCCGGTCCCTCGTACTGTGGGACGGCCGTGCTAACCACTGAGACACCATGTCCCAATTCCCCACCCCCATCCCTCCAACCGGGTCCCTGGTACTGTGAGACAGCCGTACTAACCACTGAGACACCATGCCCCCCTCTCCCTCCCCCCAAACCGGGTCCCTGGTACTGAGAATCAGCCGTGCTAACCACCGAGACACCTTGCACCCCCTCCCCCTCCTCCCGTCCCCCAGTCCGGGTCCCTGGTACTGTGAAACAACCAAGCTAACCACTGAGACGCCATTCCCCGTCCCCGCCCCTCCCCCAAAACGGAGTCACTGTGCTCGGTAATACTGGGGAAATGTAAATAAAAGTGATTAGCTTAGAGCTATGATGTTGTGGCAATAACAGAGACATGGGTTTCTCAGGGGCAGGAATGGTTGCTGGATGTTCCCGGGTTTAGAACATTTAAAAAGAATAGGGAGGAGGTAAAAAGAGGAGCGGGTGTAGCAGTGCTAATCAGTGAGGGTATCACAGCTACAGAAGTTAACATTATCGAGGAAGGTCTGCCTCCTGAGTCAGTATGGGTGGACATGAGGAACAGTAAGGCAGCAATCACCTCATTAGGGGTTTAATACAGGCTCCCCAATAGAAGCAGGGAGATTGAAGAAAGCATCAGTCAGCAAATTTTGGAAAAGTGTGAATGGAATAGGGTAGTTGTAATGGATGACTAACTTTCCCAATATTGATTAGAACCTCCTTCCAGCAGATGGTTTGGAAGGAGCTGTTTTTGTAAGGCGTGTTCAGGAGGGTTTCCTAACTCAGTACGTTGACAGGCCGACGAGGTGAGAGACCATTTTGGATTTGGTGCTCGGCAATGAGCTGGGGCAGGTGTCAGATCTTGCAGTGGGAGAGTATTTTGGTGATAATGACCACAACTGCCTCATATTCTACATAGCGATGGAGAAGGAGAGAAGCAGGCACAATGGAAGGATATTTAGTTGGGGAAAAGGAAACTATGATACTATTATACTGCGTTGCAAAGCATGGACTGGGAGCAATTGTTCCATGGAAAGGGCACTATACACATGTGGAGACTGTTTAAGGAACAGTTGTTGCGAGTGATGCATAAATGTGTTCCTTTGAGACAGGCAACAAGGGGTAAGATAAAGGAACCTTGGATGACGAGAGCGGAAGAGCTTCTCGTCAAAAGAAAGAAGGCAACTTACATAAGGTGAAGGAACCAAGGGTCTTGCTCAGCTCTAGACGATTACAGGCAGGCGAGGAAGGAGCTCAAAAATGGTCTGAGGAGAGCCAGGAGGGGGCAGGAAAAAGGCTTGGCAGGAATGATTAGGGAGAATCTAAAGGCATTTTGCACATATGTGAGGAATAAGAGAATGATCAAAGAAAGAGTATGGCCGATCAGGGATAGCATAGGGAACTTGTGTATAGAGTCTGAGGAGGTAGGGGAAGCCCTAAATGAGATTTTTGCTTCTGTCTTTACGAAAGAAAAGGACTTTGTAGTGAATGAAACCATTGAGTAGCAGGTAATCATGCTGAAACAGAGAGATTGAGAAAGCTGATGTGTTGAAAAGTTTGACAAACATCAATATTAACAAGTCGCCAGGGCCAGATCAGATATGTCCTCGGCTGCTATGGGAAGCGAGAAATGTGATTGCTTTGCTGCTTGCGAAGATCTTTGCATCCTCGCTCTCCACCGGATTCGTACCTGAGGACTGCAGGGAGGCAAATGGAATTCCTCTCTTCAAGAAAGGAAATAGGGAAATCACCGGAAATTACAGACCAGTTAGTCTCACGTCTGTCATCTGCAAGATGTTGGAAAGGATTCTGCGGGATAGGATTTATGACCATCTGGAAGAGCATGGCTTGAATAAATGCAGTCAGCACGGCTTTATGAGGGGCAGGTCATGCCTCACAAATCTTATTGAGTTCTTTGAGGATGTTACTAGAAAAGTTGATGACGGTCGAGCAGTGGATGTTGTGTATCTGGACTTCAGCAAGGCATTTGATAAGGTTTCCCACGGTAGGCTCACTCAGAAGGTCAGGAAGAATGGGATACAGGGTCATTTAGCTGTCTGGATATAGAATTGGTTGGTCGACAGAAGACAGCGAGTGGTAGTGGTAGGAAAATATTCTTCCTGGAATTCAGTGGTGAATGGTGTTCCACGGGCTCTGTTCTTGGGGCTCTACTCCTTGTAATTTTTATTAATGACTTGGATGAGGAGATTGAAGGTTGGGTTAGCAGGTTTGCAGAGGACACAAAGGTTGGAGGTATCATTGACAGTATACAGGACTGTTGCAGGCTGCAGCATGACATTGCCAGGATGCAGAGATGGGCTGAGAGGTGGTCGATGGAATTCAAACTGGATAAATGCGAGGTGATGTATTTTGGAAGATCTAACTTGAAAGTTGAGTACAGGACTAAAGGCAGCATTCTTGGCAGTGTGGAGGAACAGCGGGATATTGGTGTGCAGGTACATAGATCCCTTAAAATTTCCACCCAGGTGGACAGGGTTGTTAAGAAAGCATATGGTGTTTTGGCTTTCATTAACAGGGGGATTGAGTTTAACAACCGTGAGATCTTGTTGCAGCTCAATTTACTCATACCCCTACACTTATTCTCCCATTTCCTCATACTCCGACACGAAATTCTCCTGCTTTTTCTTATAACGATACTAATTCTGCCATTTCCTCATATCCCAGTATGATTCTCTCATATTCTGATGTCCGAGTTCAAATCTCGCATTTAGGAGTGCCCTACTCTAATTCTAAATTTTAATGGTGACTTGCACCAAATATCTAATTTAGGTCCACTCCGCACCACTTCTTCCATTAACTATGTAGCTTCAATGATTCTCCCATGTTGTGGTCCACTTCTGTAATTTTCCAATTTTGGCGTTTACTGCATCAAATTCTCAAATTGCCAATTCTGCACTAATCCACCCTTTCATCATGAACTGAAGAAACTCTCCCACTGAGTATTGCCTTGCCCCAACTCTCCTGTTTTGCTGTTTCCTTACATACATCTTCCACATAATGGTTTACTGCTCAAAGCTTTTTCATTAATGTCGCCCTGCATCGAATGGCCACTTTCCTGCACTTTACAACATTTCTCCGACTTACTGTTTCCTGCCCGTGTTCTCCCATTTAAATATGCTCTGCTCCAACTCTGCATGCTTTAAGCACCCCACATCAATTCTCGAATTCAATATTGCCCTGAAACAATTCTCATGTTCATTGATCCCCAAACCAACTTCTCCCAGTCTGGGGAACGCCACTCTGACTCTCTGAGATAGTGGTGCCATACCCCAATTCGCTGTTAAAGTTCCACTGTGCAATTTTTCCATTTTGTGGTTCGTGCAACAATTCTCCCAAATACAGCTTCACTTCCGTGCACCATTCTACCATTTTCGAATCCTGCACGAATCTTCTTTTCATCAGCAACTGCACCTCCACCACATTTAATATTATTCAGCACCAGTTCTCCCACGTCTTCCACCAATTCTCTACTTTCGTGACATCGGCACCAACTCTCCCATTATTGATACCATGCATCAATTGTCCCATTGCGTTGTTTCCTGATGTAATTCCTCCACGTATGGCTTCCCTGCTCCAAAGTTTTTTTTTTCATTTCTTGGTGGGAGGACTCGAATCTCGACTTTATGCTGCTTGCAAAATTGTTCCTTCTCAATGATTCCCTGCCCCTATTCTTCCAATTAGAGGTGTTCTGCTCAAAGTCTTTAATTAACAGGCAATTTGTACTAATTTTCCAATGTAATGGCACTGTGCAATAATTCACCCATTTACTGATACCCAACAATTCTCCCACTGCCTGACATCCTGACACCTGTCGTGGAAATTTAATCGACTCGAATCAACTGCTAGCAAGAGCAAAGGAAAGGCTTTATTTTTCAACCTCTGCATGCAGGGCGGCCAATGTAATTGGCAAAAGTGTCTTATGTAAGGGCTGTGAACAAAATTCACATATTCGTGTTATACTATTCTTATCACATGCTCAAGCACAAGTGTTGGGAAACATTCGAGCTCATATTTTCTCATTCCCATGCCTTGGACATAATTGTCTTTATGTTTTCCGAAGCTTTTTTCTGAACTCGGCTGCTCGCAAGGCCAGATGAAATGTTTGCAACGTTCCACAAAGACAAGTTGACTCTCGACGCAGAATTCAGCAAAGTGTTTGCATATTTCAGCGAAGTATCAAATTTTGCAAAACATTCTCTGACAGATTTCACAGTAAAAGTTAATTTTGTTAATTTTCCAATACATTTTCCAAATTTTTGTCATTTGACAACAAGGACAACAACTAAACAAAAAGCCAGATAGCTATACATCAAAAATAATTTATGAACACCAGGCATTTCCTCAGACACCACCTAACTCTAACAAAGCTTTGTGGTGGTTTTTCCACTTCCCTGGTTTGCCCGATACAAAGCCCATCTTCACACGTCACATTCGTTCACGTCGCTGTAGGGTGTGGACACGCAATCGGATCTTCCTTCTTTGGGCCCACGGATAGTTTAACATTTCGTATCCTACTGCATTCATAAGCAAGTGGTGTAGGCAGGTACACAACTAGGGTCTTATTCAAAGCAGTATGAGTAAGACCAGTCCTACAACTGGTAGAACGATATGGGTCCATGACCCCCATCCTCCATAAGGGACGTGAGCCATCGGGAGCAGGAGTCCTCTGCTCGTGGAGGCGGTCATATAGCTGCCTCCATAACATTTATTAAACCAATAATATTTTGGGACTCATCAGGAACATTAGTACAGCATGAGGTACCTAACGTTTTGCATCCTCTCTCGGCCGTCAGGATGTCTAGTACTAATCAATTTTGTGTCACTGCTTCCTAACCGCCATTAACTCAGTGTTAATGAGTGCTAGGCCTTCCTCCGTCTCATTTGCGAATACACCATATGCGAGGATGTTCTGCGAGTGTGTACCCATTCCAATGCAGAGGGATGCCCCTTAGAGTTCGGCAATTGCTGCCTTTTAGGGCAAACACTGTTGTGTTGGCGGACAGTATCGCGGTGTAGTAGCACCCCTTTCTGCCCGGGGGAGTGGTGGGACCCTTTCTCGCCACCTGCCCATATTAAACCTGCCATCCTGATTAGATTAGATGACTTACAGTGTGGAAATAGGCTTTTCGGCCCAACAAGTCCACACACACCAGCCGAAGCGCAACCCACCCATACATTTTCCTAATACCTAACACTACGGGCAATTTAGCATGGCCCATTCACCCGACCTGCACATCTTGGTGACTGTGGGAGGAAACTCACGTAGACACAGGGAGAATGTGCAAACTGCACACTGTCAGTCGCCTGAGGCGGGAATTAAACCGGGTTCTCAGGCGCTGTTCGGCAGCAATGCTAACCACTGTGACACCGTACCGCTCATGGTCTGATCATTGAGAAAGGAACAAGCAATATTTATGGTCGTATCATTTGCGTATGTTGCTGTATAAGAGTCATTGTTCACGTACAGCATCAAGCTACACTGGGAAATACCCAAAATGAGTTTCCCCCGATTGGTGCAAATACACGTTTCTCCCCTGCAATCCACTATCTGGAATGCTGTGGTCGGTAGCGTGTCAGGCTTGGGGCTGTAGTTAGCCTGGAGTTCGGGTGGTGACACGAGATTTGCCCAAATTGCCCTCCACTATCAGGGTCAGGCTAGTCGCCTCCCGTGGAAGCAGACAACTGGCATTTCTCGCCAGGCTCTCAGTAATTTGCTGGGCAGACTACCTTTGGGCTGTGTGCAAACATATCCAACAAGTGTAGCCAAAGTCTAATCTCTCGTTTTGTCTTATGACCAAAGCACATGGTCTGTTCCCTTCACATCTAGCAATGGCCCTTCGCAGCTCCCAACCTACTGGCGTCGCATTTACTCCATTTAGCTCCAGCAGGCAAATTCCTCTCCTGCTTTAAATTCGCCCTCTAGCCACGGCCGTCTCCCTTCGGGTTCGGGTGTGTCATTAATGACCTTTGCCCGGCTTGGGGTTAGGTCCATGATCTGGTTTGATTGGTTGCCATGCTCCAGTGCTCCTATCGTCTGTAGTACATTCTGCACTGCATCTCGGAGGGCGGGTGTGGGGCGACTGCACCACTATATACACCTGTCTACAGATGTCGGAGAAGGATCCATCTATTCCACACCACGAGACTCCCTCATTGCTCTTCTGAATCTTACTTTGATCATAGAATATTTATTTCCCATGTCAGGTGCCCCTTTTGCCGTGGTGGCTACTACTAAGTGCCAGTCACCGGCACAGTATGGATCCCTGCATAAATCTTAATGATCGAATTTATAGTCGTCCTTGTTACTGAACGGCTATGGGTCGAATGTAAAGATCCACTTCGTCCTATCAGTTAAGATAACCGTCAGCTGCTGCATCCCAGACGCCCCTGCCCTTATGAATAGTCCTACCAGGGCGCTTGCCAACAGTGTGAACTGGGGCAGCCCCACATTTGCTTAAGTCTTCTAATAAATACTTGCTCTAAATTGGTTTTGGTGTTGTGCGATGTCTCCTCAGTCCCAGCTGCAAGTTTGTAATGGCTGGCATGTATCCACGTGGCTTGTCCGTCGATCTTAACAGCTCGCTGTGCTGTCAGGCGTACTTGAAACGGTCCCAGCCACCTCTTCGCCTTCCTGTTTTCCCTCCTGAAGTCTTTCGCCACTATTCAGGCACCAGGTTAGAGATCGTACATCTTCCCTTCTGCTGATTGGGGTAGTGCTGTTTTCACTTGATTCTGTATTTGGGACAGAAGTGTAGAGAGTTTCATGCAGTAACACAACATCTCATCCTCACAGTGGCTTGTTTTCTGGCTTCCCTTCCGTCTCGCGACAATTCCTGTGTTTGGCGGCCAACAAAACAAAATCTCAAACGGGCCAAGATTAGCTCTCCCTCTCCTCCTAGATCTCATACACATTAGCACAATTGGAAGTGCCTTTGTCTATGTCATCCCTAGTTCCTCACACCATTTTGTCAATTTATTTTTTAAGGTAGAATTTTCTCTTTTCGCTGCGCTACCGCTCGTTTGGTAGTAGCCACAGTGTTATCTCATGTTTATTCCCAAATACTCACTAATCTACTGGAGGGCATTATGGACAAATGGTGTCCCACTGTCACTACTAAACCAAGAGTGTAGGTTTGCTCGCTGAGCTGTAGGTTTGATATCCAGACGTTTCATTACCTGGCTAATGGAGGTTAGTGTGCTAGTGTAGGTTAGTTGGGCTTGGATCGGCGCAACATCGAGGGCCAAAGGGCCTGCACTGCACTGTATTTTTCTATGTTCTTTGTTCGAGGTAACATCATCAGTGACGAACTCCAAGTGAAGAGAAGCTGTTGTCTCCTGCTTTCTCGTTATATGTTTGTCCAGGATGGGGTTCCTGGGGTTTGTGGTGATGCCATTTCCTGTTCGTTTTCTGAGGGGTTGATAGATGCTATCCAGATACATGTCTTTTTTATGGCGTTGTGGTTGGAGTGATAGGCCTCAAGGAATTCTCTGGCATGTCTTTGCTTAGCCTGTCCCAGGATAGATATGTTGTCCCAGTCGAAATGGTGTTTTTGTTTCATCCGTGTGAAGGGCTACGAGGGAGAGAGGGTCGTGTCTTTTTGTGGCTAGCTGTTGTTCTGTATCCTGGTGGCTAACTTTCTTCCTGTTTGTCCTACGCAGTGTTTGTGGCAGTCCTTGCATGGAATTTTGTATATGACGTTGGTTTTGTCCAAAGGTTGTACTGGGTCTTTTAAGTTTGTTAGATTTTGTTGGTCGTATTCCGAGGGGTCTTAGTAGTCTGGCTGCTACTTCTGAGAATTCATTGATGTATGGAAATGTCGATAGGGTTTCTGGCTGTGTTAGGTCTACTTGTCGTGGTTTGTTCCTGAGGAATCTGTGGACTGTATATTTTAAGTATCCGTTCTCCTTGAATATGTTTTATAGGTGTTTCTCCTCTGTTTTCCGAAGTTCGTCTGTGCTGAAATGTGTGGTGGTTCGTTGGAATAGTGTTCTGATACAGCTTCCTTTTTGCGTGTTGGGATGGTTTCTGGTGTAGTTAAGTATTTGGTCAGTGTTTGTCGGTTTGCTGTATATGCAGACAACCAGAGAATTCCGAGAGGCCTCGCACTCCAACCACAATGCCATAAACCAAAACATAGATCGATTTGCCATCTGTCAACCCCTCAGAAAACGAATACGAAATGACATCACCACAAACCCCAGGAACCCCATCCAGGACAAACATATAAATAGAAAGCAGGAGACAACATCTTCGCTTCTCTTGAAGGTCGCCACTGATGATGTTACCTAGCCAGATAATGAAATGTCTGGATAACAAACGTACAGCTCAGCGAGCAAACCTACACCCGAAACGTCAACCGGAGCTATAAACCTTCACAAACCTTGAGACTACTAAGCCTCTCAGGGATGCTCAATCTCGGAATTATTTCAGTTGGTAAAGCTTAGGCTACGGCACTGGCATTCTGTTTTGCCGTGGGGAACGCTTGCACCCATTTGGAAAACATATCAACTATTACCAGACAATACCTTTTTCCTTCGCAGGGTGTTAGTTCGGTAAAATCCAGTTGTAAATGTTCAAATTGTTTTTGGGGTTTCGGAAGTGTTACATGACTCATCTGTATTCCCCTCCCCACATTATTGTGGCACAGATAACACATCGTTCGCAATATTTCTGGAAGTAATGAGTAAATCCCTCAGTGTACCACTGTGCAGAAATGCTGTCATATCTCTCCTCTTTTGACACATGTTCCTTACCGTGTGTCAGTTTGGCATAGATTGGAAATAATGACCGTGGTAGAATAGGTTTAACATTGCGGCCACACCATACCCCTTACCTCAAACTGCACTCTGCTTTTTCCCACTCAAACGTGTCTTCAAGCCTGGACTTCGACTGTGACTCCCGTACGTCTGCTGTTTGGGTAAGGATTTTTGTCATTCCCATGTCAAACTGATCATTTACCGGCTGCTGGGCTGCCGTCCTTGCCGCTGAGACTGCCCTTGCATTTCCTTGAGAAACGGAATCGTTATTTTGCGTGTGGGGATCATATTTACACACAGCGATTGATTTAGGCAATACGACCGCTTCCAAGAGGTCAGAAATCTGATCACGGTGTGTGATAGGTTTTCTGGTGATGGTAAAGAAGTCCCTGTACTTCCGCAGGGTTCCAACATCATGTGCAACTCCGAATGCGTATCTACTATCGGTTAAATATTCACTGTGTTTCCCTTAGCCAATTTACATGCCTCAGTCAAGGCAATCAGCTCCGCTGCTTGCGCTGACAGTTGAGAAGCGAGTGATCCCGCTTTGAATACCTCATGGGTAGTTACTACAGCATGCCCAATAAAATTCTGGCCAATCTCCTTGCTCCTGAATGCTGACCCATCCACAAAAAAAAAACGCCATATTTAGATTCTGAAGTGGTGAATTCTGCAAGTCTTGTCTAGGCAGCACATTTCATTAATTACATCGATACAATCATGTGGGTCTCCATCTCCTTCTCTCGTGAGAGGATTAGCAGCATTAAGAACGTTACATTGTTTTATTGCAATGTTAGGCTTCTCCAATAACACAGTATTGTATCTGAGTCAACGTCCTGCCGACGTATGTGCTGTCTTTTGCTCGGAAAGCAGTAAGGATACTGCATGTGCGATCAGTTTGGTTAAGTCGCCATAGCCGATTATATCCCTGGACACTGCAACAGCCTTTTCAGCTGCAACCACAGCTCGCAGGCATTTACGCAATCCTGCCGCTACGAGGTCTAGCTTAGCCGAAAAATAAGCTGCCAGCCTGAATTTTCTCCCATGATCCTGCAACAACACAGATGTCATGCAGCCATGTTTCTCATCTACCGTTTGACAGAAGGCTTGTTTGGATTCGGAATCCCCAGTGTAGGTACACTTTGACACGTCTTTTTCAACTCAACTCGGCCGCTGGGATCCATTGCAACGGACCTTGGTTCTGCTACCCTTTTCCATGGGCCATGTTACTTCAGGGCGCCTCAAGATTTGTGTAATGTGGGATAAACGTTCTTCAGTAGGAGCGTATGCCCAAAAAGGACAGCAATTGTTTCTTCATGTGAGGCCTTGGAATTTGCTGAATTACTTGCACTCTGTCTTCATCAATGGCCTTCCCTTGTTCAGATATTAAGTGACTGAAGAACTTCACCTATTATTGCATAAATCGAAGCTTTGCGAGACTGGCTTTGTGCCCTTCCCTCGTGCAATGCAAAGGAATCCTTCTCACATTGTTCCTCTGTCGGTGCCACTGCTAAGCAATCGTCTACAGACCCAGGGGTTAAAACAAGAGTCTCCAGACTCCTGCGTAGAGCCTCATTATATATGGTGGGTGACTCACAGTAACATTGACAAAGTCGTGTGAACTCATAAGATTTCCCTTTGAATGAAAAAGCGAACCAGAATTGACTATCTGGATGCACCGTTACACTAAAGAATGTATTTGCCAAATCCACAGCAGGGAACCATTTACTGTCCGGTCGAAATTGAACTAATACAGTATCGGGTTTCGGAATATTTGATGCGCGCGGGACAACACGGTTATTGACTGCCTGCAGGTCTTGAACAAATTCGCATTCTTCTGGTTCACTTGGAATTTTTGCCTTTTTGATCAGAAAAATGGGAGTTCTCATCGGTGAGTTTACACAGGGGATTATCTCTCTAGCCTTTGGGAAGCATTGAAAGACTGGAGTAACTATGTCCATGGCCTTGCGTTTTAACGGGTATTGTGCCCTGCAAGGTCGATACTCCGACTTTATGGTTACTCGTATTAGTTCACAACCTCGTGTAAGCCTCACATCATGTTTGCCTTTTACCCATAATTCAGTAGGGACCGTTATTAATCTTGGGTCTGAGACGTTTATCTTAGGGAAACGCCAGGCCAGCCTTCCAGGCTCTTCAGGGCTAGCGGGGGTTACCTCGACTGTTCTATTGCCTGAGCTAAACAAATTAATTTTTTTCCTATATGTCCGCACATCTGCATTGAACCACATACCCACATTGTCCCAGAACACCCAACATTTCTTTCTTTAATCCTTTAGTACCCATGGCCCCAAATCCTGCCACCAGTCACTGGATACCTTCGTCAGTGACACGTCAGGAGCATAGCCTTCCAATTCAAACATATAGAGTTTACTTGCCGTGACAGGTACTTTGCATAAGTTCACACTGACTGTACATCTGCCATCCCTTCAATAAAATTCACACAATAACAACTGACCTGGTTTAACCAATCTCCTGAACCAATACTTGTCTTATGGTTCCTCAGGGCCATCGTGGTGTATGTGTGCCGTGCAGTCCAGCATATTCCCGCAAAAAAAATCGGTGTTAATAGGATTAACATGCTTCCAGGGCGAGTGAATTGCTCACTGAACTCATTGCTCTCTGGCTTAATCGCCACTCATAGACATACACCAGAGATCGTGAGTTGAATTTTACAGTTTACACTTGTGAATTTTCCCTTTGAATTAACCTGCAAACCCGTCGGAGTACTGAGCAAATACAACCCCAGTCTCACTATGAGATCCCGAGCCATCACATGTAAAGGACAGAAT
The DNA here is from genome assembly GCF_037043375.1 of Chiloscyllium plagiosum. Taxonomy (NCBI): domain Eukaryota; kingdom Metazoa; phylum Chordata; class Chondrichthyes; order Orectolobiformes; family Hemiscylliidae; genus Chiloscyllium; species Chiloscyllium plagiosum. Next base: position 107,640,804 of record NW_028270156.1, read on the forward strand.
TCTGCTAACAAAATTGAGAATTAGAATTTTTACACATTACTGATTTCACACAATATGGGTGCGGTAAAACTCTCTCTTATCACGACGCCTGATGCCTCCATTGAGTTCAGGAACATTCCACTCATCTTTATTGTCGTCAACTCTCTGAACTGTCTTGATTTGAGGAGTGAATGTGCTGGCCATGTATCTACCAAAAAGGTAACTGGTGTACCTTCCACAAAAACATAGAGGTAGGCATCGACATATACGCATCATTGTTATATTGAACATATTGTCCACACTTCGCAATCTCAATGCTCAATATAGAGTTGGGACACATCTCAGTGCCCGTTAGGTTAGTAGAAGTGATTATCATAAGGGATTCTTCGTTGCCAAGTATAAAGGAAAGAGGTTTACCTGTACCTTGGTGACCTGCCCACCTCAACCTCAGTCGTCCCCTGTACGTCACCATGCTGTCCAGCCTCCAGGACCGATTGAGGCTGTCTGTGCGGGCACAGTTTCGACCAGTGGTCCATTGCTCCGCAAACAAAGCACGAGCCTGATCTATCGCTGCAAGCGCACTTCCGCGATCCCTTCCTCTTTTGTGAACTCCACCTGTGCCTCTCTCTTTTCCCGCAGTTCCTCCCTCAAACGACTGAACGACCATTTGCATCATAATAAGCTGAGGTTTATGTGATTGCTGTTCCATCTTTAATTTCCAGCTATGGTTCTCTTGAGCCAGCAATTTTTCAGCATGTATCACGTATTGTTCTATCTAATTCAGCTTTCCCGTGTCCCAGGTAATACACGTATATTGTTACCTATTTTGTTGTTTCGTACTTCATTCCATTGATGAAGCTGCTCCTCAGGCGTGCCTCAAACGGTGTGATCTCTGCCGTCGTTATGTCCTTGGGTTGTATCAGTCCACAATAGACGTTATCGACTTTCGTGAGGTGCTTAAGGTACTGGGACATTGTCTCGACTTCTTTAGGGATTCTTTTCAATTGATTGTGGGTACGATATGCTATTGGTTATTCAGCAAAACCTGAGGCGGCGACCGTTGCCTTGGAATCTTCGCGAAGTGGATCTCGTAGGGGGGCTATAGCTCTTCGAGGGCACCCATTAAGGTCAGGATCTGATCCAGTCTTAAGACACTGTACAGCTTCATTAGGTTGTTTTCCGTGTGTGTGTGCATGTGCGCTGGTGTTTGTACCTGTACTTGATCTATCTTTTATTCGAGATTTTCTTTCCCTGAAATCAGGCTCAGCCTTCAACATGTTATAAGCACTCCAATTCATAGGTTCTATTTTACCCTTCCGTTTCTCCTTCTCTCTCTCTCTCTCCTCCAACGGTGACCTCAACGTTTGCAACTGCATGTTACTAAAGCTTCCTTCCTCCAGAAAAACACAATCCTTGATTTACATTTTTAACTGCTTTACAGAAACTGGGCCATAATTATTTAACATATATTGTATATTTTCTTGACCATTCCGAGTTGTCTGTCGACCCTCTTTTCGTTCGCTCTTGCTGGAGCCGATTTTCATGGATATTGGAAAAGTGTTCATCTCTCTCTGTCGGTCTCTCTGCCTGGATCTCTCTCGCTCCCTCTCTCTCTCTCTCTCTCGCTCTCTCTCTCTCTCTCTCTCTCTCTCTCATGATGCCATAATCTTCTCTTTGCCAATATAACTTGTTTTTACCTCCGGGGGTCCCCTCTCATTGGACGCCACCGCCTCATTGCCTTGGTTTTCACAAACCAAGAACCCACGTAATCGGTACAGCTTTGGCGACTCCAACGCTGCCCATGGTGGCTCCAAATCTCAAACCACCGTTAATCTTGCTGTCTCTTAAACTCTCGAGAGACGGCAATCCTTTCCCTTGAGCTTTACTCGAATACCGCTCGAGAGTTCACTGGTCCCTCTTCCTGGTTCATTTATTCTCTTCGAACGAGTCTCTATGTCGGATTACTTTAGCCACAACTCTTACCCCGACCCTATTCGATACGGAACGCGACTCTGGGGCGATCCACTTATTCCCAGTCCTCTCACGCAAAGGGGCCAATTCAGCACTGGAGATGAAGTGAAAGACCTTCAAGGCAGTGGCGCGTACACCTCCTGGGAATCTTCAAAATCTTACCCAGTCGCAGGGTCCCAGGCGAGCCCCCTAGTTTACTGCCGTAGAATTTCAATCGACTCAACACAAATGCTACCAAGAGCAAAGAAAACGTTTATTTTTGAAATTTGCAGAGTGGACCCGACACATTTACAAGACGCCTCATAAAATGGACGCCTGACGGTTTTCACATATTCCCTTTATACTATATATCGCCTTGTCTTATCACACCTCAAGCCAGGAACCTGGATCAGTTGAGTTCCTTTCCACACATGGAGTTGCTTTTTCTAATTCAGAGACTGCTGATATAATAGATTATTGGCCTTGAGAGTCAGCTGTAAAATAGGTTGAACTTTACATTTTTTCTGTCTTTTTGCAAAGTTAGGTCCATACTTCTTTGTTTCAACCATGCTTTCACAGATTTCACAATAAATGATCATTTTCCATTACAGGGGATCAGGCTGCCAGTGACTCAATAAGTGTGATGGAGTGAGGATGATAGTAACACAATGAGGGTGAGGCGTCAGCGTGGTAGTGACGCAGATGTGTGAGTGGATCAGGCCGATAGTTGCGCAGTGAGGGGGGTCAGAGTGATAATGATGCAGTCAGTCTGAGGGATCAGACCGGTAGTGACGCAGTAAGTGTGAGGTGGTCAGGATGATAGTGAAGCACTTCGTGTGAGGGGTCAGTGAGACAGTGACGCAGTAAGAGTGAGTTGTCAGGCTGATAGTGACGCAGTAATTGGAAGGAGATCAGGCTGGTAGTGATGCAGTAAATGTTACTGTGTCAGGCTGATCCTGACGCATAAAGTGGGAGGGGACAGAATGATAGTGAAGCAGTAAGTGTGATGGGGTCAGGCAGAGACTGACGCAGTGAGTGTGAGACAGTCAGGGTGATAGTGAGGGAGTAAGTGTGTGCGTTCAGGCTGGTAGTGACACAGCAAGTTGAGAGCGTCAGGCTGATAGTGGCCAATAAAAGTGAGGTGTTGGCGAATAGTGACGCAGTAAGTGTGAGGTGTCAGGCTGTTATGGATGCGGTAAGTGTGAGGGGACAGTCTGATAGTGAAGCAGTAGGTGTGAGGGGGTCAGGCTGAGAGAGACGCAGCAAGTGTAGTGGGGTCAGGCTGATAGTGTCACAGTATGTGTGAGGGGTCAGGCTGCTAGTGATGCAGTAAGTGTCGTGAGTCAGAGTGATCCTAATGCAGGAAGTGAGAGGGGACAGGGGGATAGTGACGCAGTGAGTGTGATGGGGTCAGCGTGATGGTGACGGAGTAAGTGTGAGTGTTCAGAATGATATTGATGCAGTAAGTTGAGGGCGTCAGGCTAAAACTGTCCATTAAGTGTTAAGTGACAGGGTGATAGTGATGCAGGAAATGTGAGGAGTCAGACTGATAGACACGGTGAAATTGTGAGGGGTCAGGCTGATCGTGATGCGGGAAGTGTGCGAGTGTCAGGCTGATAGTGACGCAGTAAGTGTGTTGGGAGCAGAGTGATAGGAACGCAATAAGAGTGAGCGGCTCTGGATGATAGTGACAGGTGAGTATGAGGGGGAGGATGGTAGTGATCCAGTGAGTGTGAGGTGTCAGAATGACAGTGAAGCAGACTGTGTGAATGTGTCATTGTGATGGTGACATGGCAAGTATGATGGGGTCAAGGTGACAGTGACGCAGATGCTTTCAGGGGGTCAGGTTGTAGTGATGCAGTAATTGTGAGGGGTCGGGGTGATAGTGACGCAGTGAGTGTGAGATGTCAGTGTGATAGTGACGCAGAACATTTGAGGGGCCAGGCTTATAGTGACGCAGTATGGGCAAGGGGTCTGGGTGACAGTGATGTAGATGCACTCACAGGGCCAGGTTGTAGTAAAGCTGTAAGTGTGAGTGTCTCCGGCTGATAGTGATGAAGTAAATGCGAGAGGCTAAGGCGGATCGGGATGTAGTAAGTGTGCAGGGGTAGTGCTAGAAGTGACGCAGTAAATGTGAGTGTTGAAGCTGATAGTGACGCATTACGTTTGAGGGGATCATGCTGATCTTGACGCAGTAATGTTACATTGTCAGGATGATAGTTACGCTGTAAGTGTATGGGAGCACAAGGATCTTGACGCAGTAAGAGTGGGGAGTCAGGGTGATATTGACGCAGTAAGCATGCGTGGGTAAGTCTGATAGTGATGCAGTATATGTGAGGGAGTCAGCCGGGTAGTGGCGCAGTATGCGTGAGATGGTCAGGCTGATATTGATGCAGTTAGTGTGTTGGGGTCAAAGTGATAGTGACGCAATAGGTGTAAGCGGTTCAGAATGATAGTACCACAGTGGGTGTGAGATACCAGTGTGATAATGACGCAGTAAGTGTAAGGGGTCAGGATGACAGTGACACTAAGTGTAAGGCCCTCAGTGTGATAGTGCTGCAGCAAATGTGGGGTGTCAGGGTGTAAATGACGTCGTAAATGAGAGAGGAGCATTGTGATAGTGAAGCAGTAAGTGTGAAGGGGTCAGGCTGATAGTGACACAGTCAATGTGACGGGGCATTGTTTTAGTGACAAGATAAGTGAGGCGTCAGTCTGATACTGACACAATAAATGTGATGGAGTCAGGCTGATAGTGATACAGTAAGTGTGAGAGGTCAGACTGATAGTGACACAATAAGTGTAAGGATTCAGGGTGATAGTAACATGGGAAGTGTGAGGGCGTGACTGAATGTGACGCAATAAGTGTGTGGCAGTTAGGCTGATGGTGACGCAGTAAAAATAAGGCCAGCAAGGTGAAAATGGCAAAGACTGTGTGAGTGGGTCAGGGTGATAGTGATGCAGTAAATGTGAGGAGGTCAGGGTGAGAGTGACGCAGAAATTAGAGAGGATCAGAGTGAGAGTGACGCAGTAAGTCTGAGGGGTCAGACTGATATTGATGCAGTAAGTATGAAGGGGTCAGGGTGATAGTGACACAGTCAGTGTGACGGGGAGGAGTTTTAGTTACACAGTAATTGCGAGGCGTCAGACTGAAACTGATACAAAAAGTGTGAGTGGGTCAGGGTGATAGTGACGCAGTCAGTGTGATGGGGCAGAGTTTAGTAACATGGTAAGCGTGAGGCGTCAGTCTGACACTGACACAAAAAGTGTGATGGAGTCAGGCTGATAGTGACGCGGTAGGTTTTAGGACTGAGGGTGAGATTAACATAGGAAGTGCGAGGGCGTCACTGATAGTGATGCAATATGTGTGTGGCTGTCAGACTGATGGTGATGCAGTAAAAATGAGGATGTCAAGGTGAAACTGGTGCATTAAGTATGAGGATGGCAGATAGACAGTGATGCAATAAGTGTGAGGGGTTCACGCTGATATTGAGGCATGCAAGTGTGAGGGGCCAGGTTGATAGTGACGCTGTGTGCCCGTGGGTCCGGCTGATAACGACGCAGAAAATGTGAGTGTCTCAGTGTGACAGTGACGCATTAGGTGTGAGAGTGTCAGGGTGATAATGACAGAGAACGTGTGAGGGGGTCAGGTTGATAGTGATGCTGTAATTGTGAGCTTGGTCAGCGTGATAGTGAGGGGCTCAGGCTGATAGCGACACAGCAATTGTGAGGGGTCAGGGTAGTCGTGACGCAAAATGTGTGAGCGGATCAGGCTAATAGTGATGCAGTACGTGTGAAGTGTCAGGCCGATCGTGACGCAGTAAAGGTGAGAGTGTTAGTGTGCTAGTGACGAAGTAAGTGTGAGCCGCTCAGGATGATAGTGACGCAATAAGTGTGAGGTTTCAGGTAGACACCCATGCGGTAAGTGTGACATGTTCAGGGTGACTGTGACGCAGACACTTTGAGGGTGTCAGATTGAGAGTGACACAGGAAATTTGAGGGGACAGGTTGATAGTGACACAGTAAGTGTAAGGGATCAGGCTGATAATGATATACTAATTGTGATGGAGTCAGGATAATAGTGTGCAGTGAGTATGCGTTGTCAGCGTGATAGTGACACACACGGTGTGAGTGGGATAGAGTTATAGTGATGCAGCAAGTATGAGGAGGTCAGAGTGATAGTGTGCAGGGTCTGGCTGAAGGTGACGCAAGAAGAGTGAAAGGTTCAGGGTGATCTGGACGCACTAAGTTTGGGGGTCAAGGTGATAGTGATGCTGTAAGTATGAGTGGGTCAGTCTGATAGTGACACAGTACATTTGAAGGGATCCTGATGAAGGGCTTATGCCCGAAACGTCGATTCCTTGGATGCTGAATGACCTGCTGTGCTTTACCAGCAACACATTTTCAGATTTGAAGGGATCAGGCTGGTAGTGATGCAGTCAGCATGAGGGAGTCAGGCTGATATTGATGCACGAAGTGAGAGAGTGTCAAGGTGTGAGCAGGTTAGAGAGAGAGTGACGCCGTTAGTGAGTGGGGTTTGGCTGATAGGGATGTAGTAGGCGCGCATGTGTCAGGGAGTGAGTGATGCAGGAAGTATGAGGGTGCCAGAGGGATAGTGACGCATTAAGTATGAGTGGATCAGAGTGGTTGTGACGCAGTAATTTTGAGGGGATCAGAGAGATACCAACGCAGTAAGCATGAGGGTGTCAGGCTGTTAGTGACGCTGTCAGTGTGAGTGCCTCAGCCTAATAGTGATGAAATAAATTTGAGAGAGTAATGCTGACTGTCAAGTGATAAGTGTGAGTGAGTTAGGCTGGTAGTGACGCAGTAAGTGTGAGTGTTGAATCTCATAGTCAAGCTGTAGGTGGTCAGTGTGATTGTGGCGCAGTAAATGTGAGAGGGTCAAGGAGATAGTGACATAGCAAGTTTGAGGAGGCAGTGTTGTAGTGACACGGTAAGTGTGAGGCATCAGTCTGATACTATAAGTGTGATGGAGTCAGGCTGATAGTGACACAGTAAGTGTAAGGAGTCGGGGTGATAGTAACATTAGAAGTGTAAGGGCGTGACTGATAGTGGCAAAGTAAGTGTTTGGCAGTCAGGCTGATAGTGATGCAGTCAAAATGAGGGTCTCGAAGTGAAAGTGGCGCAGTAAATGTGAGGGCGCCAGATGGATAGTGATGCAGTAAGTTTGAGGGGTTCACGCTGATATTAAGGCGGTAAGTGTGAACCCCTCAGGTCTACAGTGATGCAGTAAATGTCGTCGGGTCAGGCTGATAGTGATGCATTCAAAGACCAAATATTCAAGGCTCACTGTAGTGCTGAACAGCGAGACTTCTCAAGGCTAAGACAAAAATCAATAGTTCTCATCCTGGTCATAAATCACAATGCTTCATTTTAAAATTGTCCTTTCCTGCTTCTAGATTCACCATTGAGGGAACAAAATTTAATTGCACCATCCTGTTTATCTCTTCAAATATTTTGCAACTCTCAATAAGATTACATCTCTTGTTTTGAAACTGTTAAAAAATGGCGGGATTTGCCCAATTTCAAATCAGAGGACTAACGTTCATCCATGATATCAAGGCTAATCACCATTCGTGGTATTCCTCATATGGCATTAGTATGTTTCTTAAATTGAGGATTATAATTCCTCATACTGTAGTCCAAGTGCGGTCGAACTGAGCCACCATACATTGGAAATAATCCTTCGTTCTCGTACCCTGAAATCCTTCTGCAGCTTTCACAACAGACTTCTACAACTGCTACTAGACTTCAATGACTTATTAAAAACTTCCCCAAGATGCATTTCTAAAAATCTGTACATCAGACTTTCTACTTCAAACCTTCGACAAATAATCTCCACACATGTCCCTCCTGACAAGTATGATAAAGTCAAATCGTTGCTATTTATTAAATCTTGAGGGACATGGATAGGTTGACTCGTCAAGGTGTTTTCCGGCTAGTGAGGAAGTCGAAATTTAGAAAACATCGGTTTAAAATTAGTGGGTAAGGATTTAAAAGGGACGTCAGGGGCAACTTTTTCAGACGTGTCCAGAATTAGCTGCCAGAGAAATTGGTGGAGACTGGTACAACTGTAACATTGAATGGCATCTGGATGGATATATGAGTAACAAGGTTTAGAGGGATGTGGGCCAAAATTTTGGCAAATGGGACCTATTAATTTAGGATATCTGTCCACCATGGTCAAGTTTGAAAGAAGGGCCACTTTCTGTGTTATATTGTTCAAGGACTTGATGACTCTAGATCAACCGCAAAAATTTGCAAATAATTCCGTCAAGACGATTTCAAGTTCCAAATCTTCTGTTAATCTTCCTCTCTTGTGCTCACAAGTTCATTACCTGATGTCAGAACTTACGGATGAGTTGCTGGATCCATTCCTGTAAATTGGTTCTGCATTCTTTCTAATTCCGATATTTTTTTTACGAATGTAGCTAGTGTTTATGGACTTAGCATCAATTTTTCTAATACCATATTTCGATGAATATTAAAACAGAACAGCATATCGACTTTGGCACCAGATGATGAGCAATTGAGTCAAAATCGATCGTAAGCAGTGAGACAATGATCCTCTCTTCGTGTGGTGTACATCCGTGACTCTAAACTTCGACGAAGAATCATTCCCGCAACTTCAGCTGTGTCAGAATCTAGGTTGTGGTGAAAGCATGTCAATCTGCTAAGGTAACGTTCGTCTGGGTCTCTGCAAAGGATTTGGCGAAATCTTTGGGTCTTGCCAATTTATTCTTCCAACGAATTACATATTTCATGAATTCAGTTGTTTTACTATGAAAACTGGGTAGTTCACCGTGGCTGTGATGGCCGAGCGGTTAAGGCGTTGGATTTGAAATTCAATGGGGTCTCCCTGCGCAGGTTCGAATCCTGTTCACAGCGTAGAATCTTTTAAAAGTCATTAATTCCTTAGCAGGATTTGGATTTCGTGGAGCTTGAGCTTTGCATTCAATCGAAAGTAAATTTTCAACTGTGAAGAATCCGAAGTAATTTCAAGACTGACCCAGTCATCTATTTGTATAAATTATATGTCGAGACAAAAAAAGCCACCAACTTCCAACACGAATCAGTTTCAACACATTTGTCGAACTGTCGTGAAATTTGGATGTTCGGGGGGTGGAATTCAGCAAAACACGAAGCAATGCAATACACTTACCTGCAGGTGATGAATTTTTTTTAAGGATCAGTTGAAAGTCAAGCTGAGAAAGTTCAACCTAATTTACAGCTGACTCTCAAGGCCAATAATCTATTATATCAGCAGTCAATGAATTAGAAAAAAGCAACTCCATGTGTGTAAAGGAACTCGACTGATCCAGGTTCCTGGCTTGCGATGTGAAAAGGCAAGGCGATATCAGCGGAGTAGAATTTTCTGGAAATATTAGAAATGGATTGTTAACGGTCTTCTGCTGTCCACATTCGAAAGAAAATGTACACTAAGAATTGAAATTGAAAATTAACGATGAAAATCAGACTTAGCCCTCTGCTTGTGATGTCGCATTGTTCAGAACAATAGGTTGTTGTTGAGGCTAAAATTGACCAAAATAATCCATGGGGATCTTATCCACGGCCTTCGTTGGAGTTGGTGTGGAGAGCTCAGCTTGAAGAACCAAATGCCAAGTATTCATCCTGGCTGTCTGAATTGCTTAGTTAAACATACTCCCAGTTTAATGAAAAAACCTTTGCTCTCAGAGTTAGATGATTTCATGTCAGCATGTTCCGATATGAGAAGACACTCCATGGAGTAGATGTGACTTAAATATTGACCCTAACGTCAGAGATGTTGACACATTTCTGCACCAAAACAGCACTACCATTGGTATCAAATCAAACTGAACAAAGGACTCGTCACTTCGACATTTTCTGTCTGCAGACTCTGCCAATGGACCGTTCAGGCCCGATGTAGGAATAGGGCGTGGTGACATCTGTTCGCAAGTTGATCACTTCATTCTTGCTCACGATCCATAAACCATAATTCATTTTGAACTTCTTAGCCATCACATGATAAGTGGTAGGTAATGCACAGGTTTCCTTCTCGAAAGAAAGAGCAAAATCTTATTCAATGCAGAAGCAAATTCAAGTTGTCCCTGGTCGACCAGAAGACAGATGTCGCGAAACAAAGTGAATACAGAAAACAATCAATGTTTTCTGGGAGTCAAAAAGATGTCCTGGAAGAACGGAAACATATATTTGGAACTAAAGTCACATACCACTTCCACAGACTAAATGTTCTTGAACCGTTATCTTAATTTGACCTTCATGTCTACCATTGCTGCAAAAATTATGTTAACAACTCAGAACTTTGTGTTCTTTGATATTCTCTCCTTCATGTTTCTCTTGATTTTGAAACTAAAACCGAGCAATAGTAATGCACCCTATTTCACTTGCAAAGATCAGAAGAAGATCAATTTCTAAGAGAACAGAAATAAAGCTACGTCTGTCTTTCGAGAGAAAACACAGTTACCATTTCGACTCCAAAAAGTCTTCTTCAGAAGTCTGCGCAATGAACTCGAAATAGTAGACTGAAAATGAAAAAATGAAGCCAAAATGCCGCGAATACTCCACCCGCAAGCGCATCAAGTCCTACTCGAATATGCCGGATTACTACTATCAACATCAGTGGAGAATGGAACAAAGCTCATTCTGCAGTTGTCAACCTGTTATGACGTAGTTTGTAAAGTCAGAAATATGATCAGGTAAAAAGCGGGATGAAAGCGGGATATAGGAAGTCTGAAAAAAGCAAGTGCGTGCTTTGCTTTGAAGAAGGTTGGCAGTGATGAAAATGGAAACTAACTACAGTGAGGGGGGCTTAATTAATACTCAGAATCGTTGCAACACACGGGGACGCAATTCTTTTTGCGAGGTTTCTGTTCTGCCATTTTATAATCACGACTGTGTCGGGTTTGCTTTCCATTACAGGCTTAGATGACAGCCTGATGGAAGTTTGCACATTCGCCCAATTTCTGTGTGGTTGCTCTGGTTTGCTGCCACATTCTAACCATTTGCATGTTATTTGGAATCGCCATTGAATGCACACGGTAACAGAGACAGTGATGTGGAGAGTGTCTGGATAGGACGTATTTCAGAGGATTTTTCTGAACTTAAATAGACAGAGTGGGGTTAGTCTGCTGTTTCCTGGGTGAGCTACATGGACAGAGAGGGGTCAGGGTATTCTTCCCTGAGGGAGATACATTGACAGAGTTGGGTTAGTTGCTCTTACCTGTGTCAGTCACGCAGATACAGTAGGGCCAGTCTGCCCTTCCCTGGGTGAATGTCTTTCACAGAGTGGTGACAGTCTGCTCTTTCCTGCCTGAGTGAAACAGCAAGAGCGGGGTCAGTATTCTCTTCCCTCGATAATTTATGTTGACAGTCTGGGTTCCGTTTGCTCTTCCCTAGCGAGTTACATTGGTAGAGTGGGGTTATTGTTCATTCATTGGGTGAGTGTCATAGACAGAATGGGATCAGTCTGCTCTTCCCTGAGTGAATTACATTTATATAGTGGGGTCAGACTGCTCTTCAGTGAATGACTTATATTGACCGTGTGGGATCAGTCTGCTGAGTTACACTGAGAGTGTGGGTCAGTCTGCCCTTCCTTGGGTGAGTAACACTGACTGAGTGGCGTCAGTTTGCTCTTCCCTCAGTGAGTTACATTGACAGAGTGGCGTCAGTCTACTATTTCCTGTGCGAGTTACATTGACAGAGTGGCGTCAGTCTGCTTTTCACGGAGTGAGTTATTTGGATAGTGTGGGATCAGTCTACTCTTCCTTGAGTGAGTTGCATTGACAGATTGGCGTCAGTCTGCTCTTTCCTGGGTGAGTTGCATTGACAGAATGCGGTCAGTCTGCAATTTCCTAGTTGTGTTAAAGTGATGGCGTGAGGTCAGAGTGCTCTTCCCTGGTTGAGTCACATTGACAGATTGGACTTCATCTGCTCTTCCCTGGGAGCGTCATTTTAACAGAATGGGGTCAGTCTGCTCCTTTCTGAGTGAGTAATATCACAGAGTGCACTCAGTCTGCTCTTCCCTGGGTGAGCTACGTTAAGACAGTGGTGTCAGTCTCTCCTCCATGGGCGTGTTACTTTCTCAGAGTCGTGACAGTCTGCTCTTATCTGTCTGAATTTAACAGCAAGTGTGGTTTCATTACTGTCTTCGCTGGATGATTCACATAGACAGAATGGAATAAGTCTTCTCTTCTCTGAGTCAGTTACTTTGACAGAGTCAGGCTCGTCTCCCTGCTTGTGTTTCATTGACATAATCAGATCAGCCTGCTCTATCCTGGATGAGTGACAGAGACAGAATGGGTACAGCCTGCTCTTCTCTGAGTGAGTTACGTTGTCAGAGTGGCATCAGTCTGCTCTTTCTTGGGTAATTATACTGGCTGAGTGGTGTCAGTCAGCCATTTGCTGGGTGATTTACATATAAAGTGTTGGGTCAGTCTGCTCTTCCCTGGATGACTAACATTGACAGAGTGGCGTCAATCTACTCTTACCTGGGTGAGTTACATTAACAGAGTGCGGTCAGGACATAATTTCCTCGTTGAGTTACATTGATCGTGTGATGTCAGACTTCTGTCCCCTGGTTGAGTTACATTGACAGAGTGGGGTCCATCTGCTCTTCCCTGGGTGTGTTACGTTAGCAGTTTGGGGTCGTCTGCTTTCCGCAATCCAGGAATTCCATCTCTAGCGGTTTCTTCTCAGTATCTCCATACTAAGGATTTGAGGAGTTAACAAAAGTAATTCGTCCCCTGCATCTTTGGAATAATTCGGGATGGGCAGTGAATCTTATCTCATTGAAAGACAACTGTGTCCCAGAAATGCATTTTTTAAGAATTTCACGTTCGAATTCGACACTGCAAGCGGACGGGAATAACTTGAGGAGAGGTGCAGGGTAAAATAATTAAAGTCAAATGCACTGATGCCTTGGAGACATGACACAAGATGTGAGTGTGGAGCTGATGGTGCAAGGCTCAGTGTCAGTGCTATTGGTTCAGCATTTATTGCTCACTGTTCGCAATGACTCACACACCACTGCTGTCAATTCACAACAATGAGCCTGTTCATCTTGGTTTGAAAATCCCTGCGTGTGTATTAACGTGGTTAATGGGACACGAGAGAAGATGAACACATCCTCTTTATCCTGTCAGTTTAAACTGCTGAAACTATCTGTTGGTTGCCAATGCAAGAGGATACTGTCTTTTTCTGTGCGTTTTCAGTGGGGCATGCTCAGCATTGAAATATCCGTTTTTGCACAAGTAGAGTTTGATTGCCATTCATACTGAGCAACGCTAATACAGAAAACGCATTTTCGAATTCCTGTGGTCAGGTGGTTTAGGAACTGCACATATGGACGAGAAATCTGGCTTTTAACGTGGCGCCGTGGCTCAGCTGGTGTAGCACCTCCCATCACACTGGTGCCTGCTCATTGTATTGAAAGCTCGTTATTTCTCGCAAGTATTGTGTTGCTGATTGAGAAACTCAGTATCCTGTTTGAATTTCGGTATGTTCTGATTTCGCGTTCCTGTTCCACTTTCCTCGTTTAAATCCAGTAGTGTATGTTGTTCATTTTAACTTTTATTTTAACCTGGAGATTCTTCCCGCAGTTCCACAAGCACTTCTGCTTCTCATCCTCTTCTCATTCCTTCATTCCCAGGTTGGTGGAAATTAAGTGGTGAGGCAGGAGACACTGCAGAATTCCCGGGAAATGTTGTGGTAATGGCACTGACACCACGATATGATCACCCTCATTCTCTGCTGTCACCATTTATTCGTTGTACACCAACAGTAAATGCATCCTTGTTCTTCTTCAGCTATCCTGTAATTACTCTCTTTTTCTGTTGGATAAGGAATTCAACTTTACCTTCGAAAGGGTCTTTAGATTTTGAGGAAGAAATGTCTCCTTGCCTCAGGTCGAAGTGACAGACGCATTATCCAGAGAATGTGAGACTACTTCGACCGATTCCAGCCAGGCATCAGAAAGCCTCTCAGCAGTTCGAATCTCAAACTCTCTCTGAATGTCAGGCTTTTTAAAGAGCAGAAATGAGAAATGAGGGATATGGACAGCTAGAGTGTCGGAGAATGTCAAAAATGCCCAGGAGGATACAGAGAGAAATATAGAAAAACAGACACACATATTGAGGTAGACACTGAAAGAAACAATTCTCCATTCGACGTGACTGTTAACAGAAAGCAAAAGGAAATGTAGCCATTAAGACATAGACTTCCACCAGCTCATGTAAATGAAAGTAGCATGACAACTGATTAAGTCATTTTAAGATTGTAAATTCGACGTTTGTAAGCTCAAGTGTGATTTTGATAAATGTCCTGATACGACAGGTAAGATTATCATTTTCCCAACAGTGTAATCTAGAAATCAATAACTAACCTGCTTCTGTCGCTCTAAAAAAATCTGTTTCTCTCTGCAGATATTGCCAGGCGCAGCGGGTTTCTCTATCAATTCTCGTTTTTAGTTCAGATTTCCAAAACCTGCATCTTTTCGATTTTTGATAACCTGGCACAAAATCAAGCATCACCAGGATCGGACCAGTGGTCAGAAGTACTGGTACCACGATATATTTGCACAATAAAACATTCATTCCCTGTCCGAAAATAGAACTAATGTCATGGCAGTTCTAGTTCCAAATCCTACCTACGACATTACACTGAATGAAGACAGACGCTCTTGCACTTATTCTCAATGAAATGGCTTTTCCCTTTCATTCCTGATCAGTTACACTGCAGATTGTTTTCTACTCGTCTTCACGTTTTGCAGAATGGAAAAGCCCATTTGGCCCATGGTGCAGTCTGGTTTAAAGACATTCATCTATTCTATTCCCAGTTTCCAGCTTTGGTCCATAACCTTATGTGTTTTGATGTTTCCAGTGCAAATTGCAGTGAGGTTCTCACTTTGATCTTAGATGACACAACAATGCGATTGAAGTTTGATATAGTCACATTGTGTTATTACCCACGTCGTGTCTTCCACAGAAAGAGACACACAAGAGTGGCAGAGTTCTCAGGATTTGACCAGCTCCTTGTGCTTCACTTCAGCTGTCCGCTCCAACATGCAAGTTCAACCGCTAAAATGCAGCTTTTGGTTAAACCAAAGTCAGTTCGACAGACAATGAGAGACGTTGCTCTGAGCTAGAAATGAAAGTGGATGAAAGAAACTGTAAATTCGAAAACCCAACCCCTTCCGTTCCTGACAGACAACAGGAATGGACTAACATGCTGCATCCTCGCGATTTTAAATGCGAACCGACAATCCCCTAACTCGGCATAAGGCGTGTTACCAATTCTGTCACTGACCCAAAGACCAGGTTTGGCTGTGACAGTTTGTCTATAGGTAATGTAAACGTTCACATCATAGAAACAGCAATCACAAGGTGAAAAATCAGCAAATATAATCACCATCACTGTTTCACTTGGAATTCCACACTCTGTGAACCGTTACCTTTCGCTGTACTTTCATATTTGAAGATTTTTACATTCCAGACCATGAACTAATTCAGCAAGAAACCATTGGTCATTTCGAGCTCGTCACCCGGAATGAGGCGAGTTGAACGATGCCTTTCTTGCTGCCAACACATCAGCACAGCTCAAAACGAGCTCGTGTCAGCATCAGTCTTTACTTAACTTGCTGCAGTATATCTGCTGAACAACATCAGATTATCACAGCATTGCCTGTTTCACATTGAAATCCAGGGTGATAATATGAACCCACTTGGAAACTTGGAGAGAGAAACGCTGCTGAGAAGACGATTATGACGTGAAGAGCAGGCACAGGCGTTTGTACAGGTCAGTTCCCAAATGCTACTGCAGTATCAATGGATATCCCTGCATACGAGTCTGAGTTTACATTGCGCAGAACAGGCTTTAATTCCCAGTCAGGAAGTGAAGATTTAATTCTCTTCTTGTGAATTGTCCGAATGAAAATAAATCCTGGCTGCACTCAGAACACACACACGGATCCTGCCAGAACAATTAAGTGATCGATCAGCATCTGTCTGGAAGCAAATACAAGCGAAAGCTATCACTGCAATTACCCCTCCAAGGTTCTCGCGTTTCCCAGTTGAAAATATCTCGCTGTTCCTTGAATGTCACGAGGTCTAAATCCTTGCCTCGTGGCATCATACCTGTACCTTGCTACTGAGGACATCCAGGGATCTGCGGAGTAACTCATGACGGTGCATCCCATCCCATTGAGTAAAGACTTTATCCCAATAAAAGGTTTCCTAAAGCTGCAGTTTCTAAGGGAACACTTGCAAGCAGTCGGGAATAAGTTGTGAAGTGGAACGGACGAGGGGAAAATATAAAAGGCAATGATGACTGGGAGGCATGAGACAGCAAGTGAGTGAGGAGCTGGCGTTGCAACGTTCAATGTCAGTGTCAGTATTTACTGACCACTATTCACTCTGACTCACACACCACGCCTTAACAATTCACTACAATGAGCTCATTCCTCTTAGTGTGAGTTTCCCTTTGCGGATATTAACGCGGTTAAAGGTGCCCAAGAGGATGGACAGATCTTCGTTATCCTGTCAGTTTAAACAGGCTAAGTTATCAGTTTAAAACAAAAACAATAAGAGATTGCCTCTTCCGGTGTATTTTCAGTGGATAATATCCAGCTTTCAAATCTTCTGCATAACCAGAGGTTGTTTTAAATTTTCTCCGAGTAACTGTGAAACAAACAAAAATGAGTCCGAGTTGCTGTGTTGAATAGTCAAGTAAATGCATGCATAGTTTTGAATCGTTGAGTTGGGCAGTCCCTCTGCCTTAGTTAGTGAAAGTTCCTGTCAAATAAAAAGCCGAATATGGGATTAAATCCTGACATCTCAATGTTTATAGGTCTTTCATGAAAAACAGAGTACCCTACTTCCCCTGTGGTTCTGGTCGTGGTGGGAATTCAAATCAATTACTGGATCTCGGTAATAGTTTAAAGACAGCTCCTTCGACACATCTGCCTCGCTGCCACACAAACCCCCGCAACCACGTTTTTCAGGATGAGTGTTACAGCATCGCCTCACTTCAGGCACTTTAACACACGCACTTTCACTGGCGAACTTGGCGCAAGTTCGATAATACGTATGAGGATGTTATAAGGCTTACAGTGTTTGGATTGTAGCTTAAAGTTGAATAGGATGTGAAAATTTTCCCTGGAGCTTGAGGGCTGAGGGATGCGCTTACTGAGGTTTATATAAATATGAGGTAGACGGGAGTATAAATGGTCAATGAATATTTCTTCCCAAGACAGGCAAGTTCAAAACAAGGGAAACACAGGTTTAAGGGGAGAGTGGTAAACTTTAAAAGGGATCTGAAGGATATTTTTTGTTCACAGAAAGTTTTGCGTGTTTGGAATGAATTGTCAGATTTAGTGGTGGAGTCTGATACACTCTCAACATTTCAAAGGCATATGGATCTTTATACTGACAGGAATGTTGAAAAAGAATAAACGTGAAAGTTGGCAAATAGAGCCGTTGTTTACGGGCTCAGCCCCTCTGAGATGCTGCAGTGGCAATCACCAGTTTGAATAGGCACTCATCACTTGGTCAGTGCGTTGGGCTAGTTTTCTGGAAAATGGTTAGATTAGATTCCCTAAAGTATGGAAACAGGCCCTTCCGCGCAACTAGTCCACACTGACCCCACAAAGAGTAACCCACCCAGACCAATTTCCCTCAACTAATGCACCGATCATAATGGGCAAATTAGCATGTGAAATTCACCTGCCCTGCACATCTTTGCAGTGTGGGAAGAAACCCACGCAGACGCAGGGAGAATGTGCAAACTACGCACAGGAATCAAACATGGAACACTGGTGCTATGAGGCAGCAGTGCTAACCACTGAGCCACGGTGCCGCCCTAAAAGGGGATGGAGAATGCAGCTAGAAACCCCGCATTCTCTCGCATGCAAAGAGAGTACTCTCCCATTTGAGATAACTCCCACTGGCTGCTTCGGTTAATACCAGCAACGAATCATTTTTTTTCTGGTCTTATGCTGCCAGTGACCATTCTTCTTGACACATTCCTAACTTCTCAGTGGGAGATTCTGGCTGCGGAACATAGCTCACAAATTATGTTGCCCACGCAGCTCTTCAGCGAAACCAAAAACTAACAAATCATAAACAGAAGCAGAACTGACAAAGAGAACCTATTTTCAGACACACGGACTCATGAATGCTGTCTGTGAGGCAGAGCGAGTCGTTTGGGTCATGAGCTGCTCACACAAATTGCAGCGAGGCAATTCCAAATGGTGCTTTCAACGTACTGGCGCCTTAGTGCACCAATATTTCCAGGAAAGTGCTCAAGTAACATGAATCAGAACTGACTAAC
The DNA here is from genome assembly GCF_037043375.1 of Chiloscyllium plagiosum. Taxonomy (NCBI): domain Eukaryota; kingdom Metazoa; phylum Chordata; class Chondrichthyes; order Orectolobiformes; family Hemiscylliidae; genus Chiloscyllium; species Chiloscyllium plagiosum. Next base: position 107,659,077 of record NW_028270156.1, read on the forward strand.
AATGAACCATGAAAAGTGAAGATTACCAGTTAAAGTCTCGATTAGATGAGGTTAACAATTGGGCTGATGTCTCCACCGGATCGAGAGGACCAATCACCAGCCTCTCTCATCAGGACAGAAATTAAGGAAATTAGGAAAAGTAACCAAGTTTCATATCGTAATTTCCCTCCTTTTCGCAACAACAACAGACAACTGCGAGCAGATTCAATGTAGAACCTAATTTCACATAAACAGGGAAATAAATATCTCCATTCACTTTCAGAGAAACAGTGAAAAATGCAAATTGTCTGGAATACGAAAGATTGGCGCAGCCTGTTTTTGAGTCGCATATTATGCTGGTGGCCTTTCGAGCTGGAGGGGATCGTGACAACTACAGCAGAAGGGGAAAACATGGGCACTGACACGTTGGTTGTTTTCTGCTGTGCCACATCACAGCCGGGTTAGAGGAAATGACTGCTTTTTTTTCTGTTCAACTTTAACAAAACTCATCCCTGCAAAACGTTGCCAGCTTAAACCATTAGCATACGTGGCCGCGCAGGGATGCAAACACAAGCCTTCTTAAGAAGTGGAATCTGAAATCAGAGTCAGGTTGCTCAGCCACGCGAGCACACAGGCCAAAACCGGAAACCCAAGAGCATGTACCTGATGATGCCCTGCAGCATACTCACAGCAACTGCACCAGTTCTGCAGAATAAGCGGTGGGAAGGAATTGCTCTATCTGAGCGGTCGTGCTTGTTGTTCCCATCAGCAAATCTGGCTTTGAATTTGCTAGCCCATATCTGCTACCATGCTGAAATGGAATGGAATTCCGATTAGTCGCTGTGTGAAACTTTGTTCATTTTCTCTCCTCAGATAAAGTGATCACTGGAGATGATGAATTCTGCTCCTGCCAGAAACGCCGACTCTGCTGCATCTCGGATGAACTGAAAAACTGGCTTAGCACTGGAATCCGAGAATGGCAGAACACGTAGCAAGATTATTCGAAACCCAGAGCCAATAAGAGTTCAAACTTTCCTTTTCTTTCTCCATAATAGTGCAGTATCCATCAGAGCCATGAGCAACTGCCACCTGGCTGCAAGCTGAGTTGGAAACCTATGTGGCAATCAAGGACATGCGACTCACTTATTGTCGGTAAATCAAACACTTCTCACTTTGAGGTGTACAAAAATTAGTTTCTATACATATTCAGGGAAGGTCAAAGGCGATCTGAGATGTCAAAGAGGTGGTCACTGTTCGTGCTTGCTCTTTGTTCGAGTTGTGAAAAGGTTTCCCTCTTTAGTCGCATTTACGTTTCTTGTTGATGACTGAATCAGACAGAAGGTGTTTCACCAGAGCTGTACTTGACTTGCATTCCTCTCCCTCGCTGTCATACTTTCCTGGAACTCTGTGAGAACAAGAAAACAAAATACATACTGTGTCATTCGGCAGCCTGTCTGTGATTTCCTCATTTTCAGTTACAACATGGCTTAGACTTCAGGCCACACGGTAATATTAGTAACAGTATGCGAACAAGAGTCGATAGTTCATCTGTGCCTGTAATTTTTTTCATTCCTGTTGTTGACTGAATGAACTGCATCCGTGTCTGCTGCTTCGAAACTCGAATATGTGAACTGCTCAAAACTATGATTGAGGATTTCTGGTTTTGGTTGACGCACGTTGAGAAACGCCAGACAGCGTTCAAATGAAGCTTTCAGAGCACATCTTCGGATGCATTTGACAGAGACTAACATCATTAATCCAGTGTTCCCTGTGACAGAAGGAAATTAATGCTCTCCTTGTTACTGATCCAGGCCACCTTCGCATGTAAAGCAAATGCGGTACTGTTGTTACAGAAAGGATCAGTGCCCGGTAACTGTGTCCTTAAAGAGGAGATGATTGATAGAATAAAGAACACCATGTTGAAATATCCAGGAAATATTGGCTGTAATGGTGCGAACAATTTTCCCTGCAGCGCCAAGACAGAGGAACATATGTAGCGGCACTCTTAAACAGGATGGCCAGCAGTGATAGAGATATCGCCACATATGAAGGACCACTGCAAATAGAAATTTGAAAATGAAATTCATGCAGTAGGTATTCGGAATTATATTCTTTTCACCGCTACAGTAGTATTGGGCGAGTAAATTCAAAACAAGGTTTGCTGATGAGAATGCAATAAAGCCCCATCGATCATGATATGAAAGACTGTCGTCCGTAAAGAGGGAACAACAATGTTTCTTCCAAGCTTTGTACTGGGCCACTTTCGCACAAACTGATACTGCTCCTCTCCAGAAAAGATCAGGGCCCGCGACATGCACTCTTAGTAATGGTGACCATCAGTGCTGGAAACTCCCTGCATATTCAGAACAAGGAAGAATAGATATCGAATAAAAGCGTGGATGGCAATTAATTGGACTTGTATTCCCTTTCACCACAACAGCTAGAATGTGCGGGGATATGCAGAGAAAGGTTTACTGACCAGGTCAGAAAGCAATTACCTCCACATATCTTGACACACAAGCCTCTCTTTCTTTCTGTCCGTTTTTTTGGAAGCTCCGATCCTTTCCGTAGGAGATGAAGTTGATTACTGCTCCCCCGCAGGATCACAGTGGGGCCAGAGACCCGATCGAGCTGCTCAGAACAGTTCGTGTTTGCCGAGAATCACTGAAACTGAGATTGATGACACGTAGACACGGTGTAACAGCTGCCAACACATGTGGAGAGTTTTGGGCCGGATTAGGACCCACTCTGGGAAAAATACTGGATCCTAAGACTGGGGAGTAAGTGTCCAGGGAGAGGACTGGAGAATGGGGTTAAGAACGATATTAGCCAAGATCGAATGGCGGAGCAGACTAGATATTCTGAATGCGCTAACCGTCCTCCTATGTCTTCCAATCTCTGGCCATCTGGTATCTAAGGAAATAGAAACAGAGTTATTTGTTCAGTTGGGAGTCCTGGGCAAAGTGAGAGATAGAAAAAGCATGATACAATTTTAGAGACTGGGAAAATGTTTGGAGAGGAAGCAATAAAAGTGAAGCTGAATATAATGTTTGAAGTCAGGACATATTCAATGAAAAGGAAGTTTGTAGAAAGGCAGACGGATATGGAAATGGAAAAAGAAGTGTCACCAGTCCCGGAATTTCATTCGGCTTTCATTTTCAAGATGCGACAGGACCTGCTGAGATTTTCCAGCAATTTCATTTGTTGATTCTGAAACAGAAGATGGGAGTGATCTTGGACCAATCAGCTCTCTCATGTTCTGAGAATATTTGACTTACCCGTTCGATTAGATCACGTCTGTCCCACACTGAAACCTCAGAATCCTTCCCCACCCTCGTTACTAGCAATAAACTGTTCATTACATAAACTGACATGAGCACACAACAAGAACAATTGCAAAATGTACAGGGAGAGCACCGTTTCGTTCCATCAGCACATTCTGAATCAGTTAATTGTTGTTCAGGACCCATGAGACATTAAGCCGTCTCTGTCAGACCACTAACAAATGGCCATTCGCGTTCTGTGTCTTTGAATACTTTGGTTGGTGCACGGATGTAGTGGAATCTCACGTTTTGAAATGGACATCAATCATAATATTTTCAGCTGCAATGATAAAGTTGTATCTGGCGTTTCCAGTAAAGTGCAGACAGTTTTCACTCAGTAACCGACATGTGATCAAAGGAGGAGGACATATGTGTCAGCGAAAACAACAAGAATGCTCCACCAGCGTTGGCTTGCAATTCTGCATGTGGAACGAAGAGCTGGAACTCTATTAAATAGCGAAAACGACTATTATGGGGCTTGGACGCACGGCTCTCTGATTAAATAACTCACATTGCACCGAACTGAGATATCCAGGCTTGGGACACGATGAATTAGTTTGCTATTTCATTCTGAACATAATTCACCTGGCACAGCAATTTGCAAAGATCCAGCTCATTCCTCCCAATCACAAATAACATAATTCACATCTTTCACTTTTGTTATTTCTTCAAAACATTACAATCTATTTAACACTTGTCTCGGCATTTAAGATTCAACCCGAATATTTTCACATGAAGTGATTTCCAGTCACTCTGTCAGACAGTAAATCAGTCGGAAAATTACCTTAGCAAACCCAATCATTTCTGTTTACAGTATTGGAAATTTCCCATCTGCTGACAAGACAGAGTCCTCACAATCAACATTTTCATTGTTCTTCCTGCCTAAAACGTTTACCACTTCTTATTTTCAAGACAGGAGTTTTGTTTATAACACGTTCCAAGAACAGGAACAACCTTCCAATCTCCTGAAGCCGTTTCCAATTTAAAATGGAAGCTTTGTTCCTTTCCCACGGGAAGAGCAGTTAATGAGAAAGGAGTTTCCACGAGTTGTGTCCCAGGGTTTGGCAGGAAGCCCTGATTGAAGCTGCAATGGGGATTTGTCCACATTAATTACCCCTAGCCTGCCCAACACAGCTTCCGTACTTATGTCAACATGATCCAGACTAATCAAATGTCTTACTCTAGACTCAACATTTATCATGTTCCTCTCCTCAGTGAACACTGATGCAAAATAATCATTCAGAATCATACCCACTCTCTCAGATTCGACATACAGCCTTCCTTCATTTTCCTTTAGTGGACCAATCCTTCCTCTAGTTACCCGCTTGTTTCTTATATATGAATAATAGGCTTTAGGATTCTCCTTAATTCTGCTAGCGTGAAGTTGTTTCATGACCCCTTTTAACCCCCTTGATTCCTCGTTTAAGACTTGTCCTACTCTTCCGATGTTCCTCCAGGGACCATTATGTTCTTAACTGCCGAGGCGTTATGTATGCTTCCCTTTTCCTCTTGGCAAGTCGTACAATTGTCCTGTCATCAACAGTTCACGAATATTGCCTTTCAAATCCTTTGCCTTCAACGGGACATGCCAATCCTGCACTATATTTAACCTATCTTTGAAAGTCTGCCACATATGAACTGTAGACTTTCCAACAAATAGCTGTGTCCAATCCACATTTCCGACCTCCTGCATAATTTTGATATAATTAGCTTTGTCCCAGTTTAGTACTCTTTCCTCAGAACCACTCTCATCTTTGTCAATGAGTATTCTAAAACTTACAGAATATGGGACACTTCCCAAATAAATTACCCACAGCAACTGCTATCACCAGCCCTGGCTTATTCCCCAATATCAGTTCAAATATGGCCTATTCCCTCGTCGTACTATTGATATCATCCCTGACCAGCAATGCAACTCCTTCCCCTTTTACTTCCCTCCCTGTCCCGTCTGAAGCGTCTATATCCTAGAACATTTGGTTGCCAACCATGCCCTTCCTTCAACTAAATCTCTGTGATCGCAATAACGTCATATTCCCAGGCACCAACCTAAACCCTAAGTTCATCTGTCTCTACTCCATGCATTAAAGTAGACGCATTTCAGGTCACCAGTTCTTTTGCATTCATCTGCTCTCTGCCTACTCTTCCCATTTTTAATGTTATCTTCCTGATTCTTAGCGTTTCCAGTTTCCACCTCACTGCCGACTTGTTTACTCTTGTGGTTCCCAGCGCCCTGCCACATTAGTATAAAACCTCCCCAACAGCAGTAGCAAAACCTCCCGAAAGGACATTCGTTCTCGTCTGGTTCAGATGTACATCGTCAATTTTCTTATAGTCCCACATTCCCCAGAACTGGTCGCAAAATCCAACAAATCTGAAACCCGCCCTGCAGCACCATTCCTCAAGTCACGTGTTCATCGTGCTTTTTTTTATTCATTTCTACGCTGGCAGTCACATGGCACCGGCAGTAATCCCGAGATTACTACCTTTGAGGTCCTCCTCTTTAATTTCTCTCCTAGCTCCCTGAATTCTCCCTGCAGCTCCTCATCTCGTTTTTTTTTTCGTTGGTGCCTGTATGCACCAAGACAACTGAATGTTCACGATCCTCTTTTCGAATGCTCTTCAGCCAATGGGCGACATCCCTAGCCTGAGCACCTGGGAGGCAACGTAACTCTCCAGAATTGCTGATGCTCTACAGTGAGTTCACCCGCAGCTCCAGAGTGACCACGCGGTCAAACAAGTGCTGCAGCTGGACACACTTCTTGCAAGTGTAAGTTTAGAAATCCTTTACAAGGATTTGCAAGGTTTGCACTCCTTGAACATGAGGACGAAACTGAATAGGCTTCGTCAGATTCCCAGGAGCTTCAGTGCTTAGATATGGCCTCACAGAAGCTTATAAAATCATGAGGAAGACAGAGAAAGTAAATAGTCAGGGAGCACTTTTTCACAAGACACGCGAGTTCAAATCTACATAGCAAACGTTTAATGCGAGAGAGGAAACACTTAAAAGGGATGTGAGGGACACATGTTTTTCACACAGAACTTTTGTTTGTGTGGAATGAATTGCCACATTTAGTGGCAGAGTCTGGTGCACTCACAACATTTCAAAGGCATCTGAATGTGTGTATGGACAGGAAGACCTCGGAGAGATAAGGCACAAATATTGGCAGATATGTATGGATTAATTTCGGTTATCTATTCAGCAAAGGCAAGTTGGATCTCGCGAGTTGTTTCCATGCTCGACAACTTTGAGATGCTCCAGCCATCAGCAACGGTTTGAATACACCATTTGCAAAAAAAAGCATGATGTTTGTTACTCAGTCAGCGAGTTTGGCTATTTTGTTTGGGGGGTGGATGGGCCAACCGATGAAGGTTTTCCGGATATTTGCTTCCAATGACCATTCTTCTTGACACTTTCCCAAGTTCGCCATCAAAGATTTTGGTTGAAGAAAAATACCTCCCATATCGCATTACCCACTTTGCTCTCCAGCGAATCCAAAAGCTGACAGCCCTTAACGTGGAACAGAATTAAAACTGAAAAGGCAGTACCATGATCATATATAAAAAAGAACAACAACGAACCATTAAAAGTGAACATTTCCAATTATATCCGTGATTAAATTAGGCCATCAATGCGCCGGTGCCCCCATCTGATCGAGAGAGCCAATCACCTTTCTCCCTCACCAGGACAGTAATGAAGGAAATGAAGGTATAGCAACGTTTCACATCGTGATTGCCAACCTTTTCGCCACAGCATCAAAAAAAAACTGCGAACAGATTCAATGCAGGATCTTCTTTCGAAATAACGGTGAAGTAACTATGTCTATTCACTTTCAGAGTAAACGGGGAACAACACAAGTTGTCTGGAATATGAATAACCAACATAGACTACTTGGGTCCCAGATTCTACTGATGCACAGACTTTAATATGAAAAGGTACCTTGGGTGATTGCCCTACACCCAGAAATCTTCTGACTGCCTTCTGTTTGCCCTGTCACATTAAACTTGTGCTGCTCTAATCCAATTTGTAGTTCTTGCCATTTGTCCGTATTGCTACTAGGGATAGCTGGTCATGGCAACTCGTGACTGCCACAAAAATTCTTTGCCAAAATTGGATAGTCCCGCAACGTGATTCGCAGTGCATGAACTTCGCAACGAGGATATGCCACGCGGCAAGTTAAAAAGCACGCTTCCATTAATAAAGTAAGTTACTGGGAACTGGCAACCTGATTCCTCCTTACACTCGGAATTATGACAACACATAAACCATCAGCCTCTTACAGAGACAAGTGACCAATGCCCATCTTGTGCCGGACAAACATAGTTGACAAGATTGCACGCAGGGACTGCACAGAAAACTATAGAGGAGAAGCAGACAGACGACCATCAGCTGCATTCATGCAGTTCTGTTACCCTGTAAACCCCATACACAGCTGTTCCTTGCAGGTACACACAGGGCACTGAGTGTCTCTGACTCCGGGACTTGGAACTCGGATTATATGACCGTCTGCAGCACTGGTTACTTCCTTGTGTGAGGTAACTCCGGATGGAACATATGTAAAACATGATAGCTCATTGAGAAATACGGCCAAAATAGTACCCAAGAGACGTATTTCTGTTGTGCTTCAGGTCCAAGAACACTCAGATCAATAGCTCCCTTGCTTACCTCTGCTGGTCATGTTCGCAAAGAGATCTAGCAAATTGCCAAGTTTGATTTTCCTTTCAATCAACAATTTTGACTCAGTTTGGATGCAAATATCTTTTTCAAAGTTTGTGCTTTTGTTCTTTTACATTGGTGTCTCGCACCTTACAATTGACAGCAGGAGATGGAAGCATTTAGCCCATCAAGTCAGCAACAGCTTTCAATGAGATCACGGTTGATTTGGTTAATGCTCAACTCTGCTTTTTAGTCAGTACTCATGGCCGAGTGGTTAAGGTGATAGGTTAAAAATCCATTCAGGTTTCCCCGCGTAGGTCCGAATCCAGCTGACTCCGCTATGAATGACTTGCTGTTGGGCGAATTTTCGCTCAAAGTTCAGAAAACCTATTTTTCAAACCAGGCCGGTAATTTAATTAGACGTTGGAACTCGAGTTCTTCATCAGAAATGTTCCATATTTAAAACATTATCTCTGTTTCTCTTTCCAGATACACTGCTCGACACATCGGGTTACTGCAGTTTTTATTGAACGTCCTGAGCAGATCATTTTTCATTCGATTCCTTTAATCCTTGTCCTCTGTTCACTGACTCGGGTCAGTGGCAACACTTCCTCCTGCTGGTCAAAGTGCTGATTCCCCACCGCTCCCTCTCCCATCATTACAAACAACCGCAGGAAATTGCCACTTAACCATCTTTGTTCCAAAGTGAAACTCACCAGCCTCGGGAATCTCTCCACCAAACGGGACTTCTCATCACTGGACATGGTGAAGACCAGTGGTTTCCGAAGCTTTACTGTGAAAATATTGTCAATTGGCAGTTGGAAAAATGTTAAGGAGCCAAACCAATCCAGGCACCAGCTTTGGGAATCTTGAGAAACTCTTTGGGAAGTGGATTCAGAGGAGAATGCAGAAGGGTGAGCTGTCGGACCGAGCAGAGGCCAGAATATTGACTCTGATGTTGTCGGGACAGGAACTGGTCTGAGACATTGAAAAAATTCTCAGCCCTGTACATGGGGAATAGAAACTTCATCTGGACTCTGCGACAATGAAAATCTCTGGAACACACAAGGCACTGAGAGGCAAAAAAGGAGATTATCCCTGATGGAGGTGAGCTGGTTCCCAGTGACATGGATGTGTCTGTCTTGGGGGTATCAGACTGTTAAAATGTCTCCATAATGAATGGTTCAGTCTTTCATTTGGAAAAGTAAAACTGATAGAGGACAGTAGTCGTTCAGGGAATGGCACATTGAATTTGGAATTCAGTCACGGACTGCTTTAGAGGATCGTCGAATTTGTTAGGTTGGAAGTTTCAGCGCATTCGATCGTTAACTGAAACGTCCTTGTGGAACATAGTACAGAATCTTTCCGTTGAATTAGCAGGATCTAGTATTGACTGATGGGGGCACAGCAGGCGGCAGGATGTAGTAATACGAAATAAAAATGCGCTGAGCTCAAACACAAGAAGCATGCTCTTTCGGTATGGTGGATCAACAATACAGCATTTTAAAGAAGTTTAAGCAACGATCCTTCAATTTACAGGGCATGCAACGCCAGGATTTGACACCATACTAGTCTCGTTCTTACCAGGCGCTTTAACTAATTCATCAACGGTGTCAGCGCAGACAATGCTGTTCATATCCATATGTGTATTTAATTAGCTGTTCAATCACAGTAACTTTATGAAAGTTGCTCCATAAGAATTTAAACTAACCTCCGCTGATACAGAAAAGAAACGTTCACACCTGGACATTCTCCAGTGCAAATGCACAGTAAGAGCCAATCTCGTATTGCGTTCATTTCAAACTGATATATTCATCTGTTTAGAGCTGAAAATGTGTTGCTGGAAAAGCGCAGCAGGTCAGGCAGCATCCAGGGAACAGGAGAATCGACGTTTCGGGCATAAGCCCTTCTTCAGGAATTAGGGCTTATGCCCGAAACGTCGATTCTCCTGTTCCCTGGATGCTGCCTGACCTGCTGTGCTTTTCCAGCAACACATTTTCAGCTCTGATCGCCAGCATCTGCAGTCCTCACTTTCTCCTCATATTCATCTGTTTAAGCCGACAGGATAAAGAAGATACGTTTATCCTCTCGGGGCCCATTAACCACGTTAATATGCACAGAGGGAATACAACGCCAAGAGAACAGTATCATTGTGGTGAATTGATCAGCAGTGTTGTGTAAGTCAGTGTAAACAGTGGCCAGTATAGGCTGACCCATTAATGCCAGCAGTGAGCCTTGCATCACCACTTCCTCTCTCACTTACAGCCTCACGCCCTCCAGTCATCATTGCCTTTCACTTTACTCAAACGCCCTGCTCCACTACTCCCTTCTCCCGATCGCTTGCGGGCGTACACGTAGAACCTGCAGATGTTCGAAACTCATTAGTGGCGTATCGACGTCACTCAATGGCATTGGATTCACTGCCCATCCCTAATTACTCCAGTGATTGAGATGATGAGCTACTGTACAGAAACTTGAGCGAACTTAACATAGAGGTACAGCCAAGATGCTGTTAGCGAGGGAGTTCCAGGATTTAGGAATAGCCAGATACTTCCAACTCAGAAAGGCGAGATCCCTGATAGGTGATTAGCGGTCACAGTTTTCTCTTGTTTCTGCTGCTATTGTCCATCGAGATAGATGTAAACAATCACAGGATTGATTCTGGCAACCAAAATAAAAACCCTGCATCTACTGTCGTTTGTGGAAGTGAGTTCCAAACCTCTCCCAAATATTGTGTGTAGAAGTGCTCACTAACATCTGTCCTGAATACTCTGAACCTCATTTTCAGACTCATTGCAGAATCCACAGCGAACTAAAACAGTTTATCGCTTCACTTTAGTGTCTTGCGTTACTTCTCTCAGGTCACCACTTAACATTCAAAGTTGTCGCAAAAACACGCTTCATTTGTATATCAGAAACAGAAATGGCTCAGCATGTCTTACATCATCTGTGGGATAGCAAGAGTTAATGTTTCACTTCCGTTTACCATTCTTTGCGACTGACGTGCCTGATTTCTTATCATACCTACAAACGGTATGAAACCGGAACGGATGACAGAACAGAGACATTAGGAAGTTTTGCATTTGCAGTGACATCGGGAGTCTCTATCACTGGAGACTTGTAAGGAGACTACTGCTCAGTGAACTGATATCGCTCTTTCTGTGTCTAAATAAGGAAACCTGTCAGTGAATTGGAGACTTTATTGTTCAAAAGTTAAAACCAAAGAGCAGATCAGCAGCAGACTAAAACAAGTGAAATTGTCATAATGCCTTATAAGGAAGGCCAATGAAGACCAGGATAGTGAGGATCACCTTCTACACATGTTCAATTGTTTGATGCAGTTTTCTGTGCGACGTTATCTCTCCCTTCAGGCAACTGACAAGCTCCTTGTTTGAAAATCTGAGTTGATGCATCACCAAAAGTGTTGCATGGTACTGTGTGTAAGCAGCTTGTGGAGACTGAGACTATCGCATTACTCACATTTTTTTTTGTTTTTTATTCAAATTTCTGAGAAATGAAGAAGCTTAATAGCAAGCTTAATCCCAGTTTTGGAGAAGCATTGCTCATCAGTACATGATAATCAGCTCACGTGAAGATATTCCAGAATTGATATCAGAGACCTAATTCAAACCCTGCAACGATAGATGCCATGAATTCTAAGTTGAAATTCTATGTCTAATGCCTTTAACCCATTACAACTTACCATGGAAAATCCCTTCCGATTCGCCTCTACCCCTTAGGGAAGTAAAGCTGCTATTCTTATTTGCTCCAAGATACATGTGACTCCAGACGCACAGAAACTGGATTGGTTGTTGCAGGTCAGTTATCTAAACTCCAGGACCTCACTTCAGGAATTATTCAAGGTTCTGTTCGTTAATAAATGTCCAGAGTTCAGCCGCATTCTTACTTCCTCAACTCCTGAAGCATTCCATTTCACAATGCAGCAGAATTCTGGCAATGTGAAGGCCTGGGCAGACAAGTGATATGAATTTCACACATCATGATTAAGATAATCTAATCAACACATCTGGAAATTCAATGGTGCTGCCATTACCTAGTCTTCAACGATCAACAATCTGGGAGTTACTATTAACCCCAAAATGAACTGTCCTCCCTACATAAATAATGTGGCTACAAGAGCAGGCCAGATGGCAAGAAAACTGCCATCAGTCATGGGCGTTCTGACTCCAATCGCTTTTCTAATACCGAGAAGGCTCACGTCAAGTGTGTGATGGAATACTCCCCGATTGACTGAACAAATATATCGACAACATACCTCAAGATGTTGGACAGGGCCATTATGAAACATTCGTAATAAAGGATAATACTGCGGGCATTTAATAACTGAAATCAAAGCAGGAAGTGCTAGAGAAGTTCAGCAACTCTAACAGCATACCTGGAGAGAAATACAGTTAACTTTTTGAGGCCAAAATGACTCTTCTTCAGAACAGTACTGAAGAGAGAACATGTAGGACAAGAAACATTACTTCTCTGACACTTTTCAAAGTTGCTACCAGGTCGGCTGAGTTTCTTCAGAACGTTCCATTCCATGCAATTGAGCCAGTTCGATTGGCACTTTATGTATAATTTCAAACCATTCACCATTGTCGCAGCTTTTTGATTAATCAACAATTTCCATTTGACAGCACACTCCAACTCGAGTCCGACTATCGTCCTAAAGACAAAGGAAGTAAACGAATGGGAAAATCATTATCTGTATGTTCCCTTCCAAGCCAGTAACCATCACAATTGGATAGGTATTCCTTCAGTCAGTCCTTCACTGTCCCAGTGGATCAGAGGGTTGCCCTCCTACCCCACTTCAAAACATCCAAATAGTTTAATGAACTGTTCAAATAAACTTTGTCAAACTCAATTGTTAGAAGGCCAACACTTACTGGGAGGTGAGAAAACCTTCACAGAAATGTAACGCTTAAGCTACAGAGTTAAGAGGAGCAGTTTGGAAATATGTATCCCTGTGTTCTTGCCGCAGATTCATGTAACCAGACATTTGAGATAGGCTGAGTCAGCAACTTGCCATGAATAGAAATGTTGAATTTGGTGATGCATTTTCACTGGAGGTATTTTCCAGCCATGATTCTGTTTCAAGTAAATTTGCATAGTCGTCAATTCCAATTGAGATGAACACTTGCCAGTTAACTTTGACACAGATCATCAGCGTGAATCCACCATTCACCATTTTACTAGCAAGCTGCTGAGTTGTACCATGCCTTACGCTGTTAAAGTACCGACGTTTAGAAATAGAATCATACCATCCCTACAGTGTGGAAACAGGTCATTGGGCCCAACAAGTTCACACGCAACCTCTAAGGAGTATTCCACCCACAGTAATTTCCCTTCCCTATTACTTTGCACTGCTCCTGACCAACACACTCTGGAGAACGAGGTACAATTTAGCATATCCAATTTATCTAACCTTCATATCTTTGGACTGTAGTAGGAAACTGGAGCAACCCGAAGAAACCCATGCAGACACAGGGAGAATATGAGATCTCTAAACGGTCGCCTGAGGCTGGAATCGAATCCAGTTCCTTCATGCTGCAAGGCAGCAGTGCTAATCAACGAATCACGAAAGCTAACTTCAAACCTTAGTGGAGCCATTCTTCCGAATAAGCCTGATATCAAAGACATACACGTCTCCATAGCCATTTTGCAGCAAAAGGTAGACATAAGTAGACTAGACATACTCCAGCACGTGGCTGAAGGTGATCAGCTAAAGGATAAATGTTTTATCATCATTTATGAGCAGCTGACTAAGCTGCGCTACTTAAAGGTTGCAGCGGGAAGTCCTCAATCAAATATGTTCTTCTTACCATTCGTCCTGCTAAGACTGCGGTATTTATCTTAATTTAGGCTATGTTATATATTTTCGCTTACACCATTCTCCTGTTAGAAGGCATCCCCCGAGATTTTATTCAATGACTTTGCCTGTTTGAAGTTTGGAAAGTCTCTCAGATACTGCCAAAACCTCTTCAAGAGGCTTCCCCTCCCAGAATCAGCTCTTGCCTTCGAACTTCCCCTCATTGTCAGTCCTACTCCATAGAAACTAAGTGGAGACAAATACATGTATGATGTCACCGAACAGGCCATCACCGCGCGCTTCACTCTCTCCCAGGGAGCAGCACGGCTTAGCTTTGGTGATCGATGCCTTGCAAATCCACTTGGGATGATGGGAAGAGTGGTCGTCATCTGCCGATCCACGATCAAAATGAACCTGAATCTGAGAAGTTACCATTCCCATCAGTTTGAAGTACATGCATTAAATGTAGATAAATGAGACTAATTCGACTGTTTATGATATAGACTAAAAAACACAAGATTTGATCTTAATGGTAAAAAGCTGTGATTTCCGAAGCGTGAACACTGAATGCACAACTTTAAATTGCATAAGTGCAGACTTCGAGGTGTAGCTCCTGTGTGAGAATTGGAATATCGTTTGCAGACATTCAAAACGACACCTGGAAACATTATTTATCTTTCGGACTGTCTGGAAAATCGCACGATCGCAATAATTTTCGTAAAATCCCAATTGTGTGGAAGTCGGCCGTTCGGTCTATCAAGCCCACACCAAAGCAGTGAAGATTATCCCAACAAAAACCACTTCCTAATCGATCCCCTTCCAGTTTCTCACAGCGAAATAACCTGAAGTCCACATACATGGACAAGTTGGGTAATTTTCCATTTGGCAATCCACCGAAACTACACAGCTTTCATAATGTGGGACGAAAACTCACGCACACATGGGAGGAATACAAGCACCATACAGACAGTCGTCACAGGCTGGAATTGAACTGGGTCCCTGGCACCGTGTGGTAGAAGTGCAAAGCACGTTTATTCTTCCGTCAGCTCACTGGGTTCAGGATAAATGACATTTAAACAACTCAGGCAAAGCTTTGAAGCATATATCGTCCCTTGAAGTATGTTTTTCGTGGAAATTGAACCACATTCCAAAGTACATACATTGCAAGAGAACCGCTTGAAACTTAAGATTTCATCACGAACAACAACAAGTTCAGAATTACATGCGGCAACAGGAGTAAATGAGCTTGAACATAGTGTGGAGGGGATAGTGCGTGTAGTGGTGTTTCCGTGTACCTGCTGTGGAGGTTGCAGTGTTGGACTGCGATGGACCAATTCAGAAATCACACCAGGTTATAGATGCACATGTTTATTTGAAATAACAAGATTTCGGACCAGAGCCCTTTCGTTAGGTGAAATGGGAGGGAATAACACAGAACACTGAATTTAAGGGAAGTGAGATCAAGGGCAGACAGATCAAAATATCAGGCAAATTGTGGGAGCGGAGTGTCAAAGACTTAGTCTCTGCAAGTGAACAAGAGTGTCAGACAGTGTGAGTAATGTGTCACTAACTGAGTGCCAACAGAATGGTTGACCTATGATCCAACAAAGTGAGGCAGAGAGATAATTACAAACCGTTAAAATAAAGTCGTACTGGAGACAAATCAAGGCACTGGAATGACATGGAACAGAAACAGAAGCAACTGGAAAACCGCTCCACAACAAAAACACCAGAGGAAGGGACACCAGCTCCGAAACATTAACTCTCATGTTCCTCCACAGATGACCCCAGAGCAGAGAAACACCTGCCCCCTTCGCCACGATGTCCCAGTCCCGTTCCCCCACCCCACCCAGTAACCCTTGCCCTTGCTCCTGGTTTACAGCATTCCCAGTTCTTCTTATTTTTCTTTGGCTAGAGTGGCATGCCGCGAGACTGACCCAAATTATCAGTTAGCCAATATTGAACAAAATGATTAAGGTGGAGAGACAATAACAACTTGTCACGGTGATGGTGTGAAAACAGAACAATTAAGGATGATTTCACAGATACAGAACAGTGTGGTGGGTCACATGTGGTGTGACATTAACCGAATATCATGGTTGATGCCATCACCACAACGAAGGCAGTTGGCGATCCAATTCTGTTTGGCGATTTTGCGTTGTTGTGTATCTCGAAAGCCACCTTGGCCGACATTTAGTCGAAGATTGAAAACCAAATGTCCTTGATTGCTTAACTCTTCCCCGACTGGGTGTGAATAATCCTGTCTGGCAATTGTTATGCCGTTACCATTCATCCATTGGCACACCAACTGCATGGTCTCGCCAATATATCATTACTGAGTATCTTGTGGTATCTTGTGGTATCATTGCCTGCTGCATATGTGACAAACAACATTGCCTGAGTCACATGAGTATCTGTCGTGTACGTGGTGGGTGGTGTACCAACGGGTGATGGTAGTGTCCATGTCTTGCAAAGGTTGCGAAGCAATGGTGCTGTGGCGTTGTGGTTAATGCTATGTGAAGGCTGAGTAGTTTACTGTAAACGGTCGTGTGGTATAATTTTGCTGGGTGTTTGAAGGTGAGAATTGAAGCCATGGGGATGTTCTTAGTGAGATGCTCATCATCATCGGTGACATGCTGAATCCTGTGAAGAACGTGCTGAACTCCAGGAAAGTACTGACGATGAAAGATACTCTGTTAGTCGCATCCTCTGTCTGTCTTCTGACGAGTTCACAGCAGATTTTCACTGTGGCACAGCGGAATTGGCGATCAATCAGTTCAACATGTACCCCATCATCATGAGGATATCCTTCAAAATCTTTAGGTGTCTGTCGCATTATTCCTTATCTGAGCGGTTCCTGTGCAGGTGAAGCGATTGTCCTTACGGTATGGCTTCTTTAATATATTAAGGGTGGAAGCTGGAGAAGTGCAG
This sequence comes from Chiloscyllium plagiosum, assembly GCF_037043375.1. Lineage (NCBI taxonomy): Eukaryota > Metazoa > Chordata > Chondrichthyes > Orectolobiformes > Hemiscylliidae > Chiloscyllium > Chiloscyllium plagiosum. The sequence continues at coordinate 107,675,782 of NW_028270156.1, forward strand.
TATAGTGTAGTTATCCTTGGGCTTGCGGTGGAGTGAGATGCTGAGGTGTTATTTCTTAATTTTGGTTTGTGATGGGTTTGGTTGTATCATCCTTATAGATGGAATAGGCATTCAGTTAAAACCACGAACAGAAATACCAGGAGAATCTCAGCAGATCTTACAGCGTCTATTCAGAGAGAATCAGAGACAAATATTTCAAAACTTCATCAGAACTCGGTAATCTCCCACAGGCACTGCCAAACTGGTAAGTTTCGACAGCAGTTTCTGTCTTTGCTTCAGATTCCCAGAATGCACAGTTCTTTACATTAACGTTTAAAGCAATGCAGAAACTTTTTTTTATCGTTCGTCATACCAAAGGTTTCTGTTTGGAAAACATTTTCCTGACCCCATTAGAAACATGAAACGGTGCTGCACAGAAAACAGATGCATTATGAACATCAATCGCTGTCGCCCAGGGGCTATTGAACCAGTAACATTTCAGTTAACAGTCGAATGAGCTGATACCTCCAACCTAACACCTTGGACCATCCTCGAAAGCAGTCTGTGATTGACCTCCCACTTCAGGCTGCCATTCCCAGAACGACAACTGTCCTCTATCAGTTTTACTTTTCCGAAATAAGGACTGGGACATTCATAATGGCGACATGGGAACAGTCTGATCCCATCCACGACAGACACACCTATGTCACTGGGAACCAGCTCTGCTCCAATCGGGAACATCTCTCTTCGAACCTCTCAGTATCTTGTGTGGTATCGAGTATTTTCATTGTCCCAGTGTCCATACAAGGTTTGGATGCCTCATGTACAGGACCGAGAATTACTTCAATGTCTCCAATCAGTTCTTATCCTGAGAACATCAGAATCAATGTCCCGTCCTCTTAAAGAACGGAAAGTTGTCCTGACTGATTCCGATCAGTCTGACAATTCACCCTTCTTCATTCTCCTCTGAGTCCTTTTCCCAAAGAGTTTCTGAAGATTCACAAAGCTGGAGACTGGGTGACGTGTTTTGCCTTCTTAACACTTTTTCACCTGACAAGTGACAATATTTTCCCAAATTCTGTTCACAATCGTCTGTATTTCACCATGTCCAAGGATGAGAAGTCCCGTTTTGTGGAAGGATTCCCGATGTTGGTGAGTTTCGCTTTGGAGCAAAGTTGGTTTGTCAGCAATTTCCTGCGGCAATTTATAATGATGGGAAAATTAGTGGTGGGGATTGGCTCTTCGACGAGCGGGGGGGAAGTGTTGCCACTGACCAGAGTTAGTGAACGGAGGACTGCGATTAAAGGAATCTATTCAAAAGCAGCACTTCTGCACAGTACATTCAAAGAATACTGCAAAATCTCAATGGGTCTGGCAGTAAGTGTCAAAAGAGAAACAGAGATAATGTTTTAATTGTGTTGCATTTTTGATTAATAACTTGAGTTTGCTAAGTCTAATCAATTGACTGGTCTTGTGTGTTGAGACGAGATTTCTGAACTGTGAGTGAAAACTCGTCCGCATGACATCACTGAAAACGGAGAATTCGAACCTGCGGAGGGAAGCCCCAATGGGTTTCTAATCAATCACCTGTATCACGCGGCCATGACTACACGCGTGCAATGCTGTCTTAGTATGTCTTATGTAACGGAAAGTTCCAACCTGAAACACCAGGATTTGGCTTTTCCTGGTACCCCAGTATTCGCTGTCAGACTCTCTTGCTGTCGAAAGGAGGAGGATGCTGGGGTGCCAAGAAAAGCCAAATCCTGGTGTTTCAGGTTGGAACTTTCCATTACATAAGACATACTAAGACAGCATTGCGCGCGTGTCGTCATGGCCGCATCAATTTGAATTGCACACATATTGATGAGAGATAAAGTGGATGGGTAAGAACCATTTTCATGCGCAGAGAGGTGAATAAACACAGCACTGGATCGCGAAAGAAAAATGTCCTTGCATTAGGGCGGCACGGTGGCACAGTGGTTAATACTGCTGGCTGACAGCGCCAGAGACCCGCGTTCAATTGCCGCCTCAGGCGACTGACTGTGTGGGAGTTTGCACGCTCACCCCGTGTCTGTGTGTGTTTCCTCCGGGTGCTCCGGTTTCCTCCCACAGTCCAACGATGTGCAGGTCAGGTCAGGCGAATTGGCCATGCTAAATTGCCCGTAGTGTTAAGTAAGGGGCAAATGTAGGGGTATGGGTGGGTTGTGCTTCGGCGCGGCGGTGTGGACTTGTTGGTCCGAAGGGCCTGTTTTCCCACTGTAAGTAATCTAATTTGTCTAGCCCTATTCACTGCCAGTAGAATTACGCTCATTGAAGTCTTCTTGAAAAAAATCACCACTGGCCAATCAGATGTGCAAATTATGTCTACTATTTTTAATCAGAGGTCAAAATCTGAAAATGTTTCAAATACACGGAGCGGCACTGGAGAGTGCAGACCTACCTACAGGGGCTTATTCTGCTCTGATGTACACCCCCGAGAAATTGGGAAGAGAGTGCGTCCTCACAGCTGAAGGGATCAAACATTTAAGAAAATGATAAGGAGGATATTCACTCTTTCAGAGGGTAGCAAATCCGTGGGTTTCCTAACAACAGAGGGCTGTGAAGACGAGCTGTATTCAAGGCTGTGATAGACAGACATGGAGCATCACGGAGATGAGGATAAAAATGGTTGTTGAGAATTAACCAAATCAGCCATGATCTCATTGAATTTTGTCGCAGACTTGATGGGCTAAATTGCTTCCATCTGCTCTCGTATCTTTGCCGTCATTTGGAAGATACCAGACACCATTTTAAAAGAAGAAAAGCACAACTTTAGGGACAGGTGGTTTCAGTCAAACTGAATCAAAATTATTTATTGAGCGAAAAATCACACTGGGCATGTTTCCAGATTTCTTTGCTAGCATGACTAGCAGAGTTGATCAAGGTCGTCTGATTGTACTGGGGCATGAAACAAACAAAGATTAGTGACTTAATCTTCATTTTATTTATGTCAAAAGTAATATCTTTCCTGATGGTCACAACAAAGGAGATGGTTTCCAAGAAATGTCAGCTGTAAACTAATCGATGACCAAAATATGGCTCGCGTTGTTCTCTGGGACAGATATGATTTATTGATTATTGTCATCCAAACTTTTTTTTTACCATTGAACCGTGAGTGGGAGATGGGAAACTAAGATCACTCGTAACTATTGCCATCTTTTATCACTCATTTGTAGTATTTTTTTTCTTGTACGTAGTGGTTATTGCGAGTGCACTTGTAAACTACACCTGCGGATGACTTCTTTCCTCACTGGTCCTCGTTTCAACACAAACACGTTTTATATCCTTATCTCCTGAATCAAAGTAATATGCAACCAATTGATAAATGTCACTAATACCTTGGCATTTCACACGCCTCCGTTTGTCACCTTCCAATGTAAATTAATAATTTGCCGTGTTGCAATTGCACACAACAAGAGATAACAAAATACAGGGAGGTGTACCAGGTTTGCAAACGCACGTTATTGAAGCTAAAACGCAGGTTTCTGCCCAAAATAAGATCACGGAAGCATGCACCGAATTGTCAGGAAGCACACAATAAGTCCAGTTCCAGAGGGCATGACAGGAACAGCACCAGAAAAACCACCAAAATACTTCTCTCGGCTAATATTTTGGATGTACATCGCAATCGAGTTTTACATATGTTCCAACAGTAGTTACAACACAAGGAATTAACCAGTGCTGCAGACGGTACAAGCCCCTGAATTAGAAACACTCAATGCCCTACATACAACTACAAGAACATCTGCCCGTGGCGTATACTGGCTGGCTGAAGTTCATGATTGCAGCTCGCTAGTTGTCTGGCTGTTTCTCCGATATAGTGTTTTGTGCAGTCCCTGCGTGGAATCTTGACAACCACATTTGTCCTGCACAAGATGGGCATTGGATATTGTTTTCTGGTGAGCTTTCCCTCAGCAAGGCTGTTGGTTTTTTGTGCTGTCCTAAATCCATGTGTTCAAAGGAGTCTGGCTATCAGTTTCCAGAAATTTATTTTAAAAAAGGGAAGCATGGTGTTTCAATTGCTTTATAGCACATCCTAGTTGACAATTTAGTGTGCCAGACATCTGGGAATGCAGTTGTGGGATACATATTCTTGGCAAAGAATTTGTGTGGCCGTCAGTAATTGCCACGGCCAGCTGTCCCGAGTAGCTATACGTACAGACAGCAAGCATCCTGGAGAGCAGCACAACAGTAATAGAACATGGCAATCAGAAAGCAGCCAGAGGATTTCTACAAGCAGGGCACCAATCCATGGATTCCATCAATAAACACATTGATCAGGATCCAATCTGCAACACCAACAACCGGACCCAGCGGCAATGAAACTAAATCAATTCCAAACGCCACAGGACAGTAGGCTTCACAACAGGCTCTGCAACCCTGAGGATGTTACCCAGAACTGTGAGGATCCCACTTCCCAGCTCCGCAAAACATTCCAACAACATCTCCATGAAGCACACGAGCTTCGCATCTTTCTGCTCCAAAGCACTCCGATTTTTCACAGCAGAGAATTGTACAGTGAACTCCCGCGTCAAGGTGAGGATGCCAAACCCAACACGATCAATAATGACAGTGAGAGCGAGGGCAACAATTTCCATTGTCATATGGACAGCCACAAACACTGTCTTTGAAAGGTACATTTAAATATGAAAGTCTGCACAGCAATATAATCGGGGAACCAAGTAGCCTGCGCAGGGTGTTCATATTTCAGACAATTTCCTTTGTTCACCGTTTTCACTGAAAGTGAATGGATATTACTATTTCGTTGCTGATATGAAACCAGATTCTGCATTGTATCTGCTCGCCGTTTTTGTTGTTGCAGTGGCGAAAAGGTTGGGAGTCGCGATGAGAAATGTTTTTTGTATTTCTTGCATTTCCTTCATTACTATCCTGGTGAAGGGGGCTGGTGATTGGTCCTCTCGATCAGATAGAGTCATCAGCGCATTGTTGACCTAATTTCATCACGAGTGCAATTGGTAAACTTCACTTTTCATGGGTTATTGCTGTTCCGTTTTGTTTTATGTTTGTTGAGCACTTCCTGTGACTTGGCAATGCACTAAATCTCCAGTATGTCCTGAATTGCCTCGCTACCATTTCTCTGAGCAGTTCATGACATAATCGGCTTGCACTACATCAAAGGCAGCATGCATGCTTCGGTGTGTCTGACAATGGTCCACCCTCTCTATTTTGCTTCTGTTCCACATGAAGAGCTGTCAGTTTCTGGATTCGTTGGAGAGCTGAGGGGGGTAACATTATCCGTGCGGTATTATTCTTCAGCCAAACTCTTTGATGGCAAAGTTGGGAAGGTGCCAAATGAATGGTCATTGGCAGCAAAAGTCCGGAAAGACCCTCATCGCTGGGTCAACTCGTCCCATCCACCCTTCACAAATATAGGCAAACGCGCTGGCTGCGTAACAAACAGAGTGCATTTATTTGCAAATGGTCCATTAAAACTGGTGTCAGCTGCGGGAGCACATCAAAGTTGCCGAGCACGGAAAAAGACCCTCCTATCGAACCTGTCCCTGCTGAACAGATAACCGAAATTAATTGAACCATATTTGCCAAAATGTGCTCCTTATCTCTCCGAACGCCTCCTGTCGATATACCCATTCGGATGGCATTGAATTTGCCTTAAATGTGGCAAATCATTCTGCACACACAAAAATGTCTGGGTGAACTCGCTAAGTTTCTGCATGACACCATGACGAAACTTTGGGCCAAAGTTGGAAACTGCGACTAGAATAGATGGCTCTCTGATTAGCCGCAACGCACAAAGGGCGGAATGGCCTTTTCCCACTTGGTAAATCTTCGAAGACAAGTTGAAAATAATCTGCAACAAAAATGTTCTTGTGAGGATTTACTTGTGAGGATTCGGTACTCTCAGCACCGTGGCCCGGATCGTATTCCCGCTCATGGAATGGTTTTATTGTTCAGCAAACATATCGGTGTACCAGTACTTCTGCCGATTTTCCGATGCTGGCAGGTCATTGGTTTTGTCCAAAACATTATGAAGGTGAACATAAAACAAATCGCTGCAGTTTCAGGAAATCTGAGCCAAAAACAAAAATTCTTTGCGGAACGCAGCAAGACTGGCAATAGAAAGGTCGACTTGCCTGCTCTTCGGATGCTGCCTGACCTGCTGTCCTTTTCCAGCATCACTCAGATCTAAAAGCTGGTTTCCAGCATCTGCAGTCCTCACTTTTGCCTAGTTCCTTCAGTGTCGCTGGTTCCCAATTCAAGAACTCCATCTCTAGCGGTTTCATGTCTGTACCTCCGTGCTGAGGAGTTGAAGAGTGAAGAAAAGTAACTCACCCCCTCCATCTCTGGGGTAATTAGGGACTGAAAATGAATCGTGTCACATTGATATATATCTAGATGCGACTTAATCTTTGTCTTTTATTGGGAACCATCTCTTTCATTGTAACCATCAGGAAAGACCATTTCGTTCGCCAGAAAATGAAATGAATATGTCACTAACCTTTGTTTGCTTCAGGTCCAAGAAAACTCAGATCAATAGCTCCCTTGCTTACCTCTGCTGGTCATGTTCGCAAAGCGATCTAGCAAATTGCCAAGTATGAGTTTCCTTTCAATAAATAATTTTGACTCAGTTTGGCTGCAGATATCTTTTCCTACCTTTGTGCTTTTCTTCTTTTACATTGGTGTCTCGCACCTTACAAATGACAGCAAAGGGATGAAAGGAGATTGAAGCATTTAGCTCATCAAGTCAGCGATTGCTTTCAATGAGATCACGGCTGATTTGGTCAATGCTCACGCCGGCTGCGCTGTCTGTAGTCATGGCCGAGTGGTTAAGGCAGATGGATAAGAAATCCATTGGGGTTTCCCCACGTAGGTTCGAAGCCTACTGACTACGTTACGAATGCTTTCCTGCTAGAACAACTTTCGCTCAAAGTTCAGAAAACCTATTTTGCAAACCAGGCCGGTAATTTGATTAGACTTGGGAAACTCGAGTTCTTCATCAGAAATGTTCCATATTTAAAACATTATCTCTGTTTCTCTTTCTGGATACACTGCTAGACACATCGGGTTCTGCAGCTGTTATTGAACGTCCTAAGCAGAAGTGCTGCTTTTCATTAGATTCCTTTAATCCCTGTCCTCTGTTCTCTGACTCGGGTCAGTGGCAACCCTTCCTCCTGATCGTCAAAGTGCTCATTCCCCACCGCTCCCTCTCCCATCATTACAAACAACCGCAGGAAATTGCCACTTAACCATCTTTGTTCCAAAGTGAAATTCACCAGCCTCGGGAATCTCTCCACCAAACGGGACTTCTCATCCATGGACATGGTGCAAGCCAGACGATTGTGAAGAGATACTATGAAAATATTGTCAGTTGGCAGTTGGAAAAATGTTTAAGAAGCAAACCATATAATTTAGGCTCCAGCTTTGAAAATCTTGAGAAACTCTGTGGGAAATGGAATCAGAGGAAGATGAAGAAGTGTGAACTGTCGGACCGAGTAGAGGACGGGACATTGACTCTGATGTTCTCGGACAGGAACTGATCTGAGACATTGAAAGAATTCTCGCTCACGTACGTGAGGAATGCAAACTTCATCTGGACTCTGGGACAATGAAAAACTCTGGAACGCTCAAGACAAAATCCAAATATTGACTGGGATCACGACAGTACGAGTACTATAGATGGGTCAATTTTTGCCCAGTGTGTGCAGGAGGGCTTCCTGACACAGTATGTAGACATGCCTTCAAGGGACGAAGCCACTTTCGATTTAGTACTGGGTAACGAGCCTGGCTAGGTTTTAGATTCGGAAGGAGGTGAGCACTTTGGAGACAGCGATCACAATTCTCTCAGGTTTACTTTCGTGATTGAAAGGGATAGTTCTACTCCACGTAGCAAAAGGTTCAGCTGGTGGAAGGGAAATTACGATGCAATGAGGTAAGATTTAGGAAGCGTAAATGGGGTAGGAAACTGCAGGGGGTGAGCACATTAAAATGTGGAGCTTATTTAAGGAAAAGCTCCTGTGTGTCCTGGAAAAGTATGTACCTGTCAGGCACGGAGGAAGATATAGAACGCGTGAGCCGTGGTTTACTAAGGAAGTGGAATCCCTGGTCAAGAAGAACAAGAAGTCTTATGTTAGGACAAAATGTGAAAACTCAGTTAGAGCGCTCGAGGGTTCCAACGACATCAGGAAAGACCTAAAAAGAGAGCTGATAAGAGCCAGGGGGAGACATGAGAAGTTGTTGGCAGATAGATTCAGGGTTAACCCTAAGGCTTTCCATAGGTTTGTCAGGAATAAAAGAATGACGAGAGTTAAATTTGAGACAATCAAGGATAATAGTGAGAAGTTGTGTGTGGAGTAAGAGGAGATAGGGGAAGCACTAAATAAATATTTTTCGACAGTGTTCGCTATAGAAAATGAAAATGTTGGCGAGGAAGGTACAAAGATACTTGCGTCTAGACTAGAAGAGATTGGGGTTCACAAGGAAGAGATATTAGAAATACTGCAGAGTGTGAAAATAGATAAGTCAGCTGGGCCGGATGGGATCTATCTGATGTTGTTTAGCAAATGCACTGCGGGAAGGTACAAATCAAGCTGATGCTAACAACGGCTCGTTTTGAGCCGCTAATTTGCAGTGAAGTGGCGGCGCCAATAAAAGTTGTCACGCATCTCGTCTAATTCCACATCCAGACCTCGAAATGACCGGAGGTCTCTCGCTGAGTATCTGCAGTGTCTTGCTTGGACGACACCATGACACTTTTTCACTGGAGTGGATCATGAAATCGCGTTGTGACCGTGAATAAAACGATGGAAACTTCCAGCAGAGAAGGAGGCGACCCTGAAGCAGACAGCTGAGGACAAATGTTTCTCCTTTGCCAGTGAAAGGCACTTTTTCACAAATTGGAAACTTCGAAGTGAAGCAGTGTTGGTGATTATCTTCGCTGCTTGTTCACCTTTTTAATTCTGATTCCGTGAAAGTCCATGGCATTACATATCGACATTCTGCCAACACGGGGTTTGCCTCCTGGGTCAGTGGCATATTGGATAACGCGTCTGAGTTCGGATCAGAAGATTGTAGGTTCGAGTCCTACCTGGCTTGAGGGGAATGTTTTGCTTTTAACCGTGGTCTACGTTGACGCTCCCCTTTGTCGTCCTGGCGGGACGTCGCCTCTGTGCTTCCGCATTTAAAACTTCCTATTGTCCATTTCAAATTCCAGCTCTCCACAACGGACACCTCCGCCAGTTTGGGGGTATCTTACTGTGTGTCTCCCTCTGTGGGTGAAAATGAGCATGAGTTCCTCAAAAGACTTACAATTCGTTGTGGAAGTGTCATACTTCTGCCCCGTTATTGTGCCATTTAAGAACATAGCATAACCTCATTGTCATTTGCCCTGGAAACATTAGAACACACGAGACTTTGGGCCAAAGTTGGAAACTGCGACTAGAATAAATGGCTCTCTGATTAGCCGCAATGCACACAGACGGAATGGCCTTTTCCCACTTTGTAAATCTTCGAAGACAAGTTGAAAATAATCTGCAACGGAAATGTTCAGAAAGGGTGTTTTATTTACACCAAATACTATAGTCTCTATCGCCTTGTCTTGTTATTTACTTGTGAGGATTCGGTACTCTCAGCACCGTGGCCCCGATCGTATTCCCGTTCATGGAATGGTTGTATTGTTCAGCAAACATATCGGTGTACCAGTACTTCTGCCGATTTTCCGATGCTGGCAGGTCATTGGTTTTGTCCAAAACATTATGAAGGTGAACATAAAACAAATCGCTGCAGTTTCAGGAAATCTGAGCCAAAAACGAAAATTGTTTGTGGAACGCAGCAAGACTGGCAGTAGAAAGGTCGACTTGCCTGCTCTTCGGATGCTGCCTGACCTGCTGTGCTTTTCCAGCATCACTCAGATCTAAGAGCTGGTTTCCAGTATCTGCAGTCCTCACTTTTGCCTAGTTCCTTCAGTGTCGCTGGTTCCCAATTCAAGAACTCCATCTCTAGCGGTTTCATGTCTGTACCTCCGTGCTGAGGAGTTGAAGAGTGAAGAAAAGTAACTCACCCCCTCCATCTCTGGGGTAATTAGGGACTGAAAATGAATCGTGTCACATTGATATATATCTAGATGCGACTTAATCTTTGTCTTTTATTGGGAACCATCTCTTTCATTGTAACCATCAGGAAAGACCATTTCGTTCGCCAGAAAATGAAACGAATATGTCACTAACCTTTGTTTGCTTCAGTTCCACGAATTCTCAGATCAATCGCTCCCTTGCTTCCCTCTGCTGGTCATGTTCGCAAAGCGATCTAGCAAATTGCCAAGTATTCGTTTCCTTTCAATAAATAATTTTGACTCAGTTTGGCTGCAAATATCTTTTCCTACCTTTGTGCTTTTCTTCTTTTACATTGGTATCTCGCACCTTACAAATGACAGCAAAGGTATGAAAGGAGATGGAAGCATTTAGCTCATCAAGTCAGCGAGAGCTTTCAATGAGATCACGGCTGATTTGGTCAATGCTCAAGCCGGCCGCGCTCTCTGTAGTCATGGCCGAGTGGTTAAGGCGATGGATTAGAAATCCATTGGGGTTTTCCCACGTAGGTTCGAATCCTGCTGACTACGTTAAGGATGCTTTCCTGCTAGAACAACTTTCGCTCAAAGTTCAGAAAACCTATTTTGCAAACCAGGCCGATAATTTGATTAGTCTTGGGTTACTCGAGTTCTTCATCAGAAATGTTCCATATTTAAAACATTATCTCTGTTTCTCTTTCCAGATACACTGCTCGGCACATCGGGTTTCTGCAGCTGTTATTGAACGTCCTGAGCAGAAGTGCTGCTTTTCATTAGATTCCTTTAATCCCTGTCCACTGTTCTCTGACTCGGGTCAGTGGCAACCCTTCCTCCTGATCGTCAAAGTGCTCATTCCCCACCGCTCCCTCTCCCATCATTACAAACAACCGCAGGAAATTGCCACTTAACCATCTTTGTTCCAAAGTGAAATTCACCAGCCTCGGGAATCTCTCCACCAAACGGGACTTCTCATCACTGGACATGGTGCAAGCCAGACGATTGTGAAGAGATACTGTGAAAATATTGTCAGTTGGCAGTTGGAAAAATGTTTAAGAAGCAAACCATATAATTTAGGCTCCAGCTTTGGAAATCTTGAGAAACTCTTTGGGAAATGGAATCAGAGGAGGATGAAGAAGTGTGAAATGTCGGAACGAGTGGAGGACGGGACATTGACTCTGATGTTCTCGGGACAGGAACTGATCTGAGACATTGAAAGAATTCTCGCTCACGTACGTGAGGAATGCAAACTTCATCTGGACTCTGGGACAACGAAAAACTCTGGAACACTCAAGACAAAATCCAAATCGTCAAATACTGTGTCAGGAGGGCTTCCTGACACAGTATGTAGACATGCCTTCAAGGGACGAAGCCACTTTCGATTTAGTACTGGGTAATAAGCCTGGCCATGTTTTAGATTCAGAAGCAGGTGAGCACTTTCGAGACAGCGATCACAATTCTCTCAGGTTTACTTTCGTGATTGAAAGGGATAGGTGTACTCCACGGAGCAAGAGTTTAGCTGGTTGAAGGTAAATTGCGATGCAATGAGGTAAGATTTAGGAAGCGTAGAATGGGGTAGGAAACTGCAGGTGGTGAGCACATTAAAATGTGGAGCTTATTCAAGGAAAAGCTCCTGTGTGTCCTAGGTAAGTATGTACCTGTCAGGCACGGAGGAAGATATAGAACGCGTGAGCCGTGATTTACTAAGGAAGTGGAATCCCTGGTGAAGAAGAACAAGAAGTCTTATGTTAGGACAAAATGTGAAAACTCAGTTAGAGCGCTCGAGGGTTCCAACGACATCAGGAAAGATCTAAAAAGAGAGGTGAGAAGAGCCGGGGGAGACATGAGAAGTTGTTGGCAGATAGTATCAGGGTTAACCCTAAGGCTTTCCATCGGTATGTCTGGAATAAAAGAATGACGAGAGTTAAATTTGGGACAATCAAGGATAACAGTGGGAAGTTGTGTGTGGAGTCAGAGGAGATAGGGAAAGCGCTAAATAAATATTTTTCGACAGTGTTCGCTATAGAAAATGAAAATTTTGGCGAGTAATATACTGAGGTACTTGCGTCTAGAGTAGTCGATATTGAGTTTCACAAGCATTATATTAAAGACATGCTGTAGAGTGTGATAACAGACAAGTCACCTGGGGCGTATGGGATCTGTCCCAGTATCCTCTGGGAAGCAAGGAAAGAAATTGATGAGCCTTTGGCATCGATCGTCAAATCACCGTTGTCTACAGGAATAGTGCCTGTGAAATGGAGCATAGCATATGTTGTTCCCGTGTTCAAAAAGTGTCGTAGAGACAACCCTGGTAATTACAGACCTGTGAGTCTCACTGCAGTTGTCAGTAACGTGTTGGAAAAGGTTATTATAGATAGGCTTTATGACCATCTAGAAAAGAATAATCTGATCAGGGACAGTCAGCACGGTTTTGTGATGCGTAGGCCTTTCCAACGAATCGTATTGCCTTTTTTGACAAAGTCACCAAACAGGGAGATGACAGGAAACCGGTTGACGTGGTGTATATGGGTTTCAGAAAGTTGTACGATAAAGCTCCCCACAATAGGCTATTATAAAAAATGCAGTGGAATGGATTGTGGGAGAGATGGCAGCTTTGATCAGTAATTGGCTTGCCAATAGAAAACAGTGTTATAGTTGATGGAACATGTTCTTCTTGGTGTCCAGGTACTGGCGACGTACCACAAGGGTCGGTGTTTGGTCCACTGCTGTTACATGAGACCTAACCTTGCCAATCCGTCTCCCATGGGGAACATTGTTGAACGCCTTACTGAAGTCCATATAGATCACATTTACTGCTCTGCCCTCATCAATCTTCTTTGTTACTTCTTAAACAAATTCAATCAAGTTTGTGAGACATGATTTCGCACGCACAAAGCCATGTTAACTATCCCGATTCAGTCCTTGCCTTTCCAAATACATGTACATTCTGTTCTTCAGGATTCCCTCCAACAATTGGAGTATTCTTGGCAGATGCAGTTTCATGTAGGGAATGCGAGGTCATATATTTTGTGGGGAAGAATCAAAAGACATGCTACTATTAAAATCGACAAAAGATGTGCAGTGCAGAGGAGTCACAGTGTTCTTATATATGAAACGAACAAAGGTTAATCACGTATTTATTTCTTGCTGGCAAAAGAAAACCTTTTCTGATGCTCACAATTAAAGAGATGGTTTCCAAGAAAATAGAAAATTAAGTCACCAGTAGAGTAATCAATTACCCAGATAGCCCTCGTGATGTTTTATGGGACATGTGGGTTTTTTTGATGATGGTTCTCCAAACGTTTTTACAATGGAACCGAGAGTTTTAGATGGGAAGTTAAGATCACGCATGACTATTGCCATTTTTGTCACTCACACGCAATATTTTTTCCTCGTACGATTTATTTCGCTTTGTGGTTACTGCGAGTGGGCTTGTAAACTACACATGCTTGTGAGTTCATTCCTCACTGTTCCTCAACTCCAGCCAAACAGACTTTACATCCTTATTTCCTGAATCAAGGTAATCTCTAACCATTGCATAAATGTCATTAAAACTTCGATATTTCACAGGCCTCTGTATATCATCTTACAATATTAATCGATCCTTTACTGTATTGCAGTTGCGCATAAGAAGAGAAAAAATAGCATCGAGAATGGTGGACCTCCGCTTCACACACCCGTTATTGAAGCGAAAATGCAGATTACTGCCCATAATACGATCATGGAAGCATGTGCAGAATCTTCAGGAAACATAGAATAAGTGCTGTGCCACAGGGCATGTCAGGGACAGCATCAGAAAGACAACAGAAATGCTGCTATGAGCTCCTATGTTGGATATATTTCTCAATGAGCAATAGAGTGTTCCATGTGTTCCATCAGGAGTTACCTCACACAAGGAAGTAACCAGTGTTGCAGACGGTCATATCACCCGAGTTCCAAGCCCTGGAATGAGAGACATTCAATATTCTGTGCATAACTGCAAGGAACAGCTGTCCGAGGCGTTTACAGTCCAGATGAAATTATGAATGCAGCTCTCTAATTGTCAGCCTCTTTCTCCTATGTCGTGTTTCGTGCAGTCCCTGCGTGGAATCTCGTTAACCACGTTTGACTTGCACATGATGCGTATTGGGCCTTGTTTTCTCGTGAGTTGTTGTCTGAGTGAGGCTCTCGGTTTCTGTGCAGTCATAAGTCCGAGTGTTCGGAGGACTCTGGATATCGTTTTCCAGAATTTGTTTTTAATACAGGGAAGCATGATTTAAAAATTACCTCAAAGCATATCCTCGTTGCGAACTTTGTGTGCCATGCATCTGCGAATGAAGGTGTGTGGATATTGGTTCTTGGCAAAGAATTTGTGTGGACGTCAGTCCAGCAGTCCCTAGCAGCAATACGTACAAATGGCAAGGGCGACACATTCGACTCGAATAGCACAACAATAATAGGACAGGGCAAGCAGAAGAAAGCCAGACAATTCCTGGAAGCAGGGCACTCATCCACGGATTCCATCCAATCTGCAATCCCAACAAACGGAAGCAGCGGGAATGAAACCAAATGAATTCGTACCAAAACATGAGTGCACCGCTTCACAGGAACCTCTGCAGCGCTGAGAATGTCACGCAGACAGGCGAGGAAAAGTCTGCAAACCATCTTCCTCGCGTCACCGAACCTTTCAACAAGAACTCCAGAAGCATCCGAACTTCACATCTTTCTGCTCCAAAACACTCCGCTTTTCCACAACAGAGAATTGCACACTCAACTACCGCGTGTGAAATGAGAATACCAGCCCCTACATTACCAAGCGCGGCAGTAAGAGCGAGGGGAAACAGCTGCCACTGTCATTCCACAGCGACAAACGCTCTCTTTGAAATGCACATTTTCGTATGAATATCGGGGCAGCAGTAGAATATGGGAACTTAACAGCCCGCGCTGTGTATTCATATTCTGGACAAGGTGAGTTGTTCACAGTTTTCCCTGAAAGTGAGTGGACGTCGTTAGTTCACCGCTGTTGTGAAGCCAGATCCTGCACTGAATCTGCTCCCTCGTTTTTTATTGTTGTGGCTAAAAGGTGGGCAATCGCAACGTGAAACTTTGTTATATTTCTCTCATTTCCTTCATTACTGTTCTGGTGAGGGAGGCTGGAGATTAGCTCGTTCGATCAGATGGAGGCACCAGCGCTTTGTTGACCTAATTTAATCGAGAATATAATTGGTAATATTCACTTTGCATGGTACATTTTTCTGTTATGTTTTATGTTACTTGAGCACTTTCTGTTACTTGGCAATGCACTAAATCTCCAGAATGTCGGGAAGCTCCGTTTGGAATTGTTTGGGTACTATTTGTGTGGGCAGTTCTTGATGTACACGTCTCGCACTTCCTCACAGACAGAAGTAATGAGTTTGTGTGTCTGATAATGACTCTGCCTTTCGAGGTTTGCACCTGGTCCACGTTAAGAGCTGTCAGTTTTTGGATTCTCTGGAGAGTTGAGGGGATAACACCATTTGGGAGTTTTTTTTTAGTCAACGAAATTATTTGATGGAGAACTTGGGAATGTATCAAGGAGAATGGTCATTGTCTGTAAATGTCTGGAAAACGTTTCTCTCTGTGTCATTTCAAAACATTACGCTTCAAGAAAAAATAAAATTCAAACACGCTGACTTAGTAACAAACAGCATGCGTTTTTGCAAGTGGTCTATTGAAACTGTTGTCAGGTACTGGAGTGTCACAGAATTGCCGAGCACAGAAGCAAACCTTCCTATCCAACTTGCACCTGCTGAACAGATGACCGTAACTAATCTAAACATATTTGCCAATATTTGTCCCTTATCTCTCCGAACACTTCCTGTCTGCATACCCATTAGATGCCTTTGAAGTGTTGTGAGTGCACCAAACTCTGCCACTAAATGTGGCAATTTATTCCACACGCACAAGAAAGTCTGCATTAAAAACAAGTGTCGCTCACATCCCTTACAAATTGTACTGCTCTCACATTAAACCTATGCTATCTCGCTTTAAACTCACGTGACCTCTGAAAAAGTGTAGATTGACTATGTTCTCTGCTCGTCTACCTCATGATTTTATAAACATTTCCAAGGACATCCCTCAGGCCTGAAGCTCCGGGGAAAACTGTCGAAGAATATTAAGCTTCTCACTGATGTCCACACCGTGTAAACCTTTCAAATCGTTGTAATTTTTTTTTTAATTATGCGAAGGTATTCATAGAAAGTGCCAGGGGAAATTGCCTGAAGTGACGCGATGCTGAAACATTAGTCTTGATAGGTTTGGCGCTTAGTTATCGTCAGGGAGCGTCGCCGAGTGGTTTAATGTAGGTAAAAACAATGAATGCAGATGCTGGAGACCAGATTCTGGATTAGTGGTGCTGAAGAGCGCAGCAGTTCAGGCAGCATCCGAGGAGCAGTCAAATCGACTTTTCCGGTGAAACCCTGTATTCCTGATGAAGGACTTTTGCCTAAAATGTCGATTTTACTGCTTCTCGGATGCTGCCTGAACTGCTATGCTTTTCCAGCATCACGAATCCAGAGAGGTTTCATGTGCTGGGTTTAGGGTCCAGTCTCTATTGCGTCGTGGGTTTGAAACCCAACTTTGCAATAGAACAAATGCAGGCAGCTTTTTATGACAGAACTTCACAGGTCCTGATATTGTTTTATGAGTGTGTTTGTACCTCCTCGGCTCTCCCACCCTCTCTGCGGTAAACACGGGTACATGAGCAACTGATTCTTAAAATAATGAGAACTACTGCTGTCCACATCCTCTCGAGCACTGTGCATTTGGATGTGTAGACGCACAATTTTGCTGCCAGTTGCTGTGTCTCAAATGGTCAGAGCATTTGGCTGAAATGTTGGTTCTCCTAGCCCAAAAATAGCACAGAGCTGTACATCTCTATGACTCGATGACTCTATGACTCTATGTATTGAGACCGACCATGTACTGACAATACAACCATGAGAACTCATCCATGATTGACCCTGAGTCCGCTGTGAGCGAAACGGTCACGTGCAGCAGAATGTGACCCCACTCTCTACAAGCCCCCGCTGCCAACAGAAAGGGGCCACAGCCGTTTCAATCAGTGGCTTCCTGCCCAGACCTGGGACACAGCTCATGGAAACTCCTTCCTCAGGAACGGCTGTTACGGTGTGAAAGGGTAAACAAAATCTATTTCAAATTGGAAATGGCTTCAGAAGATTGTTCCTGTTTTTAAAACATTTTATAATCAGAATTCCTGTCTCGAATATTAGAAGTGGTAAACTTTGTAGGCAGGTAGAACAAAGAAAGTGTTGATGGTGAGGACTCTGTCTCTTCAGCAGATGGGATTCCCTGAGGTATTTTCCCGATTGATTTGCAGTCTGCCAGATTGTCTGGGAATCACTTCGGCGACCTAAGGATCAGGGTCAAAATATGAAAATATTAACAGAGAATCGTAAATCCCGTGGCAAGGCCTAAATGGATTGTAATGGTCTGAAGGAATAAATCTGAGAATTGAAAGACTTGAAAAATGTTATTTGCAATGGGGCGGAATGCATGAGATTTTTTAAAATTGCCGTGTCAGCTGAATTAAACTCAGTATGAAATCATAAATTAACCAACAACAAGCCTGTCCTGGTTCGCTCAGTCGGTAGAGCTTGAGACCTTTAATCTCAATGATGTGGGGTCGAGACCCACGCAGGGCGCTGTTGTTTGCTAATCGGTTTGCCGCTCTCCATTAATATTGCAAGAGCGAATTCGCTCACTGAGGCAGGTTTTGTTGACACATTTTTTCCTCCGTTTTTGATCATCTCTTGGTTTCTGAGTGAAAACTGTCTCCACTGTACTGAAGGTGCAAGAGACAAGGTGATCAGTTCAGCCGAATATGCTTTAAACGATGTTCCTTCCAAAACGTGAGTTAACATTCCA
Source organism: Chiloscyllium plagiosum (assembly GCF_037043375.1). Taxonomy (NCBI): domain Eukaryota; kingdom Metazoa; phylum Chordata; class Chondrichthyes; order Orectolobiformes; family Hemiscylliidae; genus Chiloscyllium; species Chiloscyllium plagiosum. Next base: position 107,693,744 of record NW_028270156.1, read on the forward strand.
AACGTGCCCCAACCAAAATGTCCAGAGACGTCGAATGCGAATGGCCACATGACAGTGACAGCTGCATGTCAAATGGTGCTGTAATATAATTAACTGAATGAGAATGCTCTGATGGAAACCGAATGGAACTCTCCCTGAAATTTTCCCAATTCACTCGGTAAATGATGCTGTTGTGTACCCATATAGGTTTACGTCATAAACAGCTTATTGTCAGTAACAGAGGTGGGGATGAGGCAGGAGAGTGAGGTTTCCGTGTGGGTCAGAAGTGATTTGTTCGAACAGGGAATTCAAACGTCCACAGAGCTTTATAGCTGATTGGTCCAGGATCGCACTTCTCCCTTCTGTTTCAGTACCAACAAAAGAAATTGCGGGAAAATCTCAGCAGGTCTGGTAGAATCTTGGAATGGAAAACCGAATTAAATCTTCAAGACCAATGACACTTATTTCTCCATATCCATCTCCGTCTACCTTTTTTATTGAATATCTCCTGACTCTCAACTTTATACTCAGTTTATCTTTTATTACTTCGTCTCCAAACATTCTCCCAGTCTCAAAATTTAATAGCAGATCTGTTCCATCTCTCACCTCGCCGAGTTATGAGAGGAGGACTTCGAAATGCACGATTAACTCTGTTTCTATTTCCTTAGATACTGGATGGCCAGAGACCAGATGGCATCGGAGGACAGTTAGAGCTTTCAGCCCATCTGCTCTGCCCGCCATTCGGTCATGACTCATATCGTTCCCAAACCAATTTTCAGCTTTCTATCTGTGACACTTAGCTCCCCTGAATTTAGGAACCAGTCTTTTTCCCAGAGTGCGAATGAAACCGTCCCAACCATCTCCACATCTGCTGGCAGCTGTTACACCGTATCTGTGTGTGATCGAGCTCAATTTCAGTCCCACACAGCAAACACGTCTGTTCTGAGCAATGCAATCCCCGCTGCATGACAGATCGATCGGGTCTCCGACCCCACGGTTTTTCTGCGAGGCAGTAGTTATATCCTTCACCACCCATGGCAAGGACCGGTGATTCAAAATGTGGGGACAAAGAACGATAGGCACAAGAGTTTGTACAGGTTCGGTCGAAAGGGTTATTGCCAACTTCAGCGGAGTCCCTGCTTCAGAGTCAGGGTTTGAATCGCCCAGGCCTGGATAAAATTCCAAGTCAGGAAATGAAGATTTATTTCTCCACTTCTTGTGGCTAATCTGAATGAAAACCATTTTCTGCTTCCACAGAGAGCACAGACCCGGTTCTGCCAGAAGGAATCCAGTGATTGATCAGGTCCAACTGGAATTATGGAGTCATAGAGATGTACTGCAGGGAAACAGACACTTCGTTCAAACCTGCCCATGCTGACCGGAAATCCCAACCCAATTTGGTCCCTCTTGCCAGCACACGGCCCATATCCATCCAAATCCTTCCTACTCATATACCATTTCAAATGCCTCTTAAATGTTGCAATTGTATGAGCCTCCATCACATCCTCTGGCTGCCATGGCAGCACATACACGAATAAATTGTCACTGCAAATCCCCTCTAAGAATCTTGCCTTTCTGAGCTGAAACTATCTCGCTGTTCATTCAATGTCGCTATGTCTAATTCTTGAACTCCCTCCCTATCGACATCATGGCTGTATCATTGTATTGAGCACTTTGAGGACGAAGTAAAGTAACTTACCATCTCAATCTCTTGAGTAATTATGGTTGGGCAGTGAAGCCTATCCCAAAGAGTGACGTGCATTCTCCAGAATTTCGTTTGAAAAAGCTGCAGTTTCCTCGTGGACACCGGAAAGTGATCCGGAAATAGTGTAAAGTTTCGAAGGGAAAGTCGGATAAACTGAAAGTCAATGATGACTGGGATGAATGAGGCGGAAAGTGAGTGAGAAGCTGTTGGTACAAGGATCAATGTCAGTGCTAATGGTTTAGCCCTTACTGCCTACTGTTCACATCGACTCACACACGACTCCTGGTAGATTCACCACAATTACTCTGGTCTCTTGGTATGAGTTTCATATGGTATGGCTCTCATTGTCTGCTGTCACCATTCGTTGATTTTAGGCAAACGGCAATGGCATCATAGAAATCCTATAATTGGAGTGAAACTGTTTTTTTTTATTCTGGTCTATTATGAATACTATTTAGAATTGTAAAAGCTCATTACGTTTTCAGTGAACAAATGTCACCTGATCTCAGACCTAAGTAACACAGACATTACTTGGAGACTATGAGCCCAGTTCGACACACTCTGGTCGGGGGGCGGGGGGCGGAGAAAGCCACGGAACAGCCTTCTATTTTAACACT